>NC_064644.1:329568717-329910192 GCF_023864345.2 Schistocerca serialis cubense | reverse complement strand
GTGCCTGTGTCTTAATTGGTGGGCGGAGGACAGTCTTCGCTTGATGCTTTTGAAGAATTCGACCTATCTTTCCCGATAAAGCGCCACCAAGGGAATAAATGCTGTGCCTTCATACTGCTGAGGTTCCTCTGCAATTTCCTCCGGTTGTACAGTCGGTGTGGGACGTAGAGCTCTCAGAATTTGCTTCTCTGTGTAGCCGTTTTTCCGGAAAACCGACCTCAGATGTTCAAGTTCTTGATAAAGGCTCTTATTGTCAGACACGGTACGCGCCCTGTGAACCAATGTTTTGTGGACGCCATTCCTCTGCGCTGGATGGTGGCAGCTGTTTGCGTGCAAGTAAAGGTCGGTATGCGTCTTCTTACGGTACACGCTGTGGCCCAATCTGCCGCCTACTCTTCTTTTAAGTAGGACGTCCAGAGAGGGAGCACTCCATCCACCTCGACTTCCATGATAAACTTGATGTTCTGGGTATGTAATTGAGATGTGTTAGGAAACCATTCAGCTTGTCTCTACCGTGTGGTCATATGACAGTTGTGTCGTCAACATAGTGGAAGAAACAGGTAGGTTTCCACTGCACTGAATCCAGGCCTTCCAGCTCGAAATGTTCCATGAACAAGTTGGCGACGACTGGTGAAAGTGGGCACCCCATGGCTACTCCTTCCGTCTGCTCGTAGTATCTGCCGTCGACGAGAAAATATATCGACATCAGGACGTGCTTAAGAAGGTTGTATTGTATGTTAACCGGGGCCCTTGAAACGACGGGGAGGCTCCATCCCCGATGCAGCCGCAGGGGTCCACAACCCCACAACGACTACCGCAGTCCACTTCACCCCTCCGCTGCTCCACACCGAACCACTCTGAGTTACTATGCGGTTCGACCCCCGGTGGACCCCGCCAGGGAACGTGTCACACCAGACGAGTGTAGCCCCTATGTTTGCTTGGTAGAGTAATGGTGGTGTACGCGTTGGTGGAGAACTTGTTTGCACAGCAGTCGTCGACATAGTGTAGCTGAGGCGGAATAAGGTGAACCAGACCGCATTCGCCGAGGTAGATGAAAAACCGCCTAAAAACCATCAACAGAGTGGCCGGCTCACCGGACCTCGACACAAGTCTGCCGGGCGGATTCGTGCCGGGGACCAGGCGCTCCTTCCCAATCCGGAAAGCCGTGTGTTAGACGGCACGGCTAACCGAGTGGACGCCTAGAAAGGTTGGTCGACTCTGTGTCAAATTTCTGACCAATAAGTACCAAGAATTGCTGCAAAGGTACCCTCGTCAACGGAGATACAACATCGAAATTCACAAGGACATCCGAATCACGAAGTCTGAAGTTGTTAAGACGCCAAATAAAATACACTGAGTTGCGAATATGATGTGGACATTTTCCGACGTAAGGGCTAAGCAAATCCTTCAGGCGTTTAGCAAGTGAGTACGTCGGAGCACCGATGTTGCTCATAATCGAGCGTAAAGGCACTCCCTCTTTGCGTACCTTCTGGAGTCCGTAAAGACTCGGTGGAAGACTTGCTCTCTGTCGTGACTTCTTCACAACATCGTCTGGTAAGCCGGATTCTTCGAGAAGAGCCGTGGTCTTCCTCTTCCCTCTCTTGGTAGGATCAGTGTTGATCTTCTGATATGTACTGTCTTTTAGTAAGCCCCGAATTTTCTCAATGTAATCCCGATGAGATAAGATCACAGTTGCGTTGCCTTTGCCGGCTGGTAAGACCACGATATCTGGATCTTCTCATGACTCCCGCGTGTCTGCCCTCTCCCTGATAGAGAAGGTTCGGTTTCACAGGTTCAGTTTGTGTGAGAGGACGACAGGTTTGGTGAGGTACTTACGTTGAGAAATATAGAAGCCTGTTGAATGAAGTTGACTTTGTATACTCAGACATGTAGTACTGATGGTAAAAATTACGAATGAACTAAGAAAGTAGGGGAGACCCGTGTATAGTGATCCCCTGTTGTTGTGTGGTACCCGTGCAATGTCTCGCCAATCGGTGATGCTATCTCTCGGTAGAATGTCGCGCTTATGTTCCAAGCGTCATTTGAGCATCTGGTAAGGTTATTTTTTGTATTGTTTTGAAGGTAACGGAAAAATCTATTTTATGAAGCAAGATCAGTTTTATTGTGTGCAGTCGTAAAGCACTGACTGCACACTGATGAGCGCAATGTGCCGCGAAACGGCATCAAGAAGGCGCTGATCCACGCGCCAATGGAAAGAGCGGGCCGCGCCACACGACCAGGAAATAAAGGCCAGCGCCCCCTTCTCAACGCTGACTTAACCAGCCGCCCATCGCTGGTCGAGGTCAGTTCGGTAGAAGACTTCGAGAGCATCACTATCGAGTAATAGGAAGACGATACTTAGGCTGTGTTCTGCCAGTACTAACTGTGTGTAAAAGTAACTGCATGTAGGAGGTACAGGAAGCGCACCTAGCCACTTCATAACTAGAAGTTAAGTTACGTTTCTCTCCTTTTAGAAATAAAGTGTTCTTTCTATTAATCTGCAGTGTTATGCACAGATCGCTTCGGATTCGGGCCACTGGCATTGCAGCTTCTCTCCTGCCTGTTTGAGTCGGTGCTCCCTCCTACAGTATCCGACACAATATACACTACTGGCCATTAAAATTGCTACACCAAGAAGAAATGCAGATGTTAAACAGATATACTAGAACTGACATGTGATTACGTTTTCATGAAATTTGGGTGCATAGATTCTGAGAAATCAGTACCCAGAACAACCACCTTTGGCCGTAATAACGGACTTGATACGCCTGGGCATTGAATCAAACAGAGCTTGGATGGCGTGTACAGGTACAGATGCCCATGCAACTTCAACACGATACCACAGTTCATCAAGAGTAGTGACTGGCTTATTGTGACGAGCCAGTAGCTGGGCCACCATTGACCAGACGTTTTCAATTGGTGAGAGATCTGGAGAATTTGCTGGCCAGGGCAGCAGTCGAACATTTTCTGTATCCAGAAAGGCCCGTACAGGACCTGCAACATGCGGTCGTGCATTATCCTGCTGAAATGTAGGGTTTCGCAGGGATCGAATGAAGGGTAGAGCCACGGGTCGTAACACATCTGAAATGTAACGTGCACTGTTCAAAGTGACGTAAATGCGAACAAGAGGTGATCGAGACGTGTAACCAATGGCATCCCATACCATCACGACGGGTGATACACCAGTATGGCGATGACGAATACACGCTTCCAATGTGCGTACACCGCCATGTTGCCAAACACGGATGCGACCATCGTGATGCTGTAAACAGAACCTGGATTCATCCAAAAAGTGACGTGCACCCAGGTTCGTCGTTGAGTACACCATCGCAGGCGCTCCTGTCTGTGATGCAGCGTCAAGGGTAACCGCAGCCATGGTCTCCGACCTGGTAGTCCATGCGGCTGCAAACTTCGTTGAACTGTTCGTGCAGATGGTTGTTGTCTTGCAAACGTCCCCATCTGTTGACTCAGGGATCGAGACGTGGCTTTACGATCCGTTACAGCCATGCGGATAAGATGCCTATCATCTCGACTGCTAGTGATACGAGGCCGTTGGGATCCAGCACGGCGTTGCGTATTACCCTCCCGAACCCACCGATTCCATATTCTGCTAACAGTCATTGGATCTCGACCAACGCGAGCAGCAAAGTCGCGATACGATAAACCGCAATCGCGATAGGCTACAATCCGACCTTTATCAAACTCGGAAACGTGATGGTACGCTTTTCTCCCTCCTTACACGTGGCATCACAACAACGTTTCACCAGGCAACGCCGGTCAACTGCTGTTTGTGTATGAGAAATCGGTTGGAAACTTTCCTTGTCAGCACGTTGTAGGTGTCGCCACCGGCGCCAACCTTGTGTAAATGATCTGAAAAGCCAATCATTTGCATATCACAGCATCTTCTTCCTGTGTAGCAATTTTAATGGCCAGTAGTGTCTCATTAAAAGCGACGTACTTGGGAGAACTATTATTTACAATTAGTATTTTGGTTATCTGCATCTTTAAATTAAGTCACCTCTATGTTTCGAGATTTTAAAACGTGCTAGACGACTTGTAACCATCTTTTTCTAGCCTGAGAGCATCTGGGACAAGATGGTCAAACTTTTCTTCAAGTGGACCGTTTTACCCCAAACATATTTAATCGCAAGATTTGAATTTTCTCTTGCAGATAATTCTTAAATGGCTGTAAAAAGATCTCGAAATACTTCACAACAATGCTGGAGTCGAACAAAAATGCGGGAGGCTATTAAAGAAGTGAGAAGTTTCGTAATGGGTTGCAAGAAAGTAAGCAAAATATTTAGTATTTTCGGATGTCACTGAAGAGACGAGCCTAACATCTTAAATCAAGACGTAATGGAATACAAAAGAATTCCTTGATTCTAAACGTCCTGTGTTCACCCCTGAACAGGAGAAGAAACTAGAAGACTGTATTTTGACAATGGAAGCAATGTTTGTTTAGTAAATAAATAATGTTCTTTGACTTTTTAGTTAGATGCGCCAGAAATCTTGGTTTTCAACTGGCTGAGGGGGGAAAAAGAAACGCAGCTCATATTCCAGATGTAATGTGACCGCAACCTACACTCATGCTCATAAATTAAGGATCATTGCAGATTGTGGTGCCACACAACGTGGCATTACACAAAACTGGCGCTAATAGCATAGGCTCGTAGGGAACACACACGACAGAGATCTGTAAGTCCATGATATTGGTGATAAGTTGAGAAAACCGTCCCGAAATACATGTGCAACGAAACGCCACTGTTTCCTGCGCATGTACCCCGACATCAATATGGGATATGATCGCCATGCACACGTACACAAGCAGCATCCCATTGTGGTGTCACCGCCAGACACCACACTTGCTAGGTGGTAGCTTAAATCGGCCGCGGTCCGTTTAGTACATGTCGGACCCGCGTGTCGCCACTGTGTGATCGCAGACCTAGCGCCACCACAAGGCAGGTCTCGAGAGACGATATAGCACTCGCCCCAGTTGTACGAGGAGATTGCTAGCGACCATATGGACGAAGCCTTCCTCTCATTTGCCGAGAGCCAGTTAGAATAGCCTTCTGCTAAGTCCATGGCTACGACCTAGCAAGGCGCCATTAGCCTTACCTACTTTGAGAGTTATAGTATAAATGTCTCAAGAAGAATGCTGTAGTCATCAAATAATAAAGTTAAGTATAAAGCTGCTACGTACTTTTCTTGCTACCATTCAATAGTTATCCTGTTCCAGAATTGACGCCCGTCGGCGTGAGTGTGTACGCGTGCCTTTCTATCGGCTACCCGTCACTGTGGACTGGCTGCCTTGTCAGTCCACTTCATTGGCGACGAGTCTACAAAGGATCTTGTGTTTTGCTTTGCCCTAATTTATTTGTGTCATGGCTTCGCCAGATGTACTGTCCGAATTTTATCACTTGCAGAATCAGCAGACGCAGGCGTTATTGGATGCCCTTGGACAGCTCGTCCAGGGTCAACGTGCGCTGCACACCGATGCGGCCGCCGCCGCTTCACCGGTACCGCAGCCACAACTCGCGGTTGCACCGCCTTTTAGGCACTACGACCCGAACCAAGAGACCTGGCAAGAGTGGTCCCGCCAGTTTGATTTCCACCTCGCTGCCTACAGAATTCAAGGTAATGAGCGGCAGCCGTTTTTGCTTTCTTGTGTCGGTGTGTCCACCTACCGTGTGATAGTGAAATTGTTTCCCCGACGAGACGTAGCAACTCTGTCCTACGAGGAAATTTTGTCTGCATTAGATGTCTATTTCAAAGAAACAGTTAATGTGGTTGCAAAACGGTATACATTTTTTCGTACAAAACGTACGGCCGGTCAAACTAATAGGGAGTGGGTAGCAACATTGCAAGGACTTACTAGGGACTGTGCCTTTGACTGTGACTGTGGTCTTTCTTATTCAGATACAATGGTGCGTGATGCAATTGCACAGAACGTTTCTGATGTTCGCATACGGGAGCAAATTTTGAAACTAGTTAATCCCTCCCTTCAACAAGTGATAGACATATTGGATAGACAGGACACACTTGACTGTGCTCAGGAATCTTTTGAAACTTCGCCAGCTGTGTGTAACATTAACCGGCCCGCCGGGCGCTCTCGAGCTGCGCGGCCCGGTCAACTGCCCTCGCATACGTCCGCACAGCTGCCGCCGCGCGCTAAGCCAGGTGTGCCGCGCCAGCACACAAATGCAGTGAAATCATGCCCGCGGTGTGCTACTAGACATTCGCGTGAACATTGCCCGTCACGCCAAGCTATTTGCTTTTTCTGCAATAAGAAAGGACATGTTCAAAGTGTTTGCCAGAAAAAGCTCCGTTCAGACAATCACAACCATTCCAGGCCCTTTGCTTCGCGCCGGAATCGACCCAAGGACACTCAGGCTCGTGGACCTTCGCCCATGGACATTCATGTCGTTAATTCCACTTCGTCCAGTGACACTTTCTCTAACAGTGCCTGTGTTCGTCCCACAAAAACTGTGCGTCGACGTCGCCGGAAATCACGTCAATTAGCAAGTGATTCTGTACCAGTGTCTGTTCAAATTGCACAAAACAGTCGCTCTTGTCGTCAGCAGAACAATAAACTTTTTGTGGACTTAGACTTTGAAGGCAAAGTGATACCATTCCAGCTCGATACCGGAGCTGCAGTTTCATTGCTCAATCACGACACGTACAAACAACTGGGCGCACCTCCGTTGCGTGCCGCAAATGTTCAGTTAAAAAGTTATTCCGGACAGACACTTCCTGTGTTAGGACAGTGCACTCTTTTTGCAACATATAAAGGACAAACAAAACTTGTGTCATTTTATGTTCTTCGTTCTTCTACGGCAGTGAACTTGTTTGGCTTAGATTTATTTCAGTTGTTTAACATGTCTATTGTAAATCAGGTCCTCTCAGTGAATCAGACTGTGCCTTCAGACAGTGTTTCTCGTCTATGTGAAGAATTTGCAGACATTTTTGCACCGGGCTTAGGTTGCGCTAAAAACTATGAAGCACATTTGGCACTGAAAGTAAGTGCGCAACCGACATTTTTCAGGGCGCGCAATGTTCCCCACGCATTGCGTGATGAGGTCGCAAGAACATTGAACGATTTAGCGTCACAAGGTGTGCGTGAATGTGCGCAATGCCTCTTCTCTTTCAGCTCCGCTTCATCGCTTACGCCGTAAAGGTGTTCCGTTCGTCTGGACGACGGAATGCGAACGCGCCTTTCGCCAGTTGAAATCGGCGTTGCTTTCTAATACGTGCCTTACGCCATTCGATCCCCAGAAACCCCTTTTGTTGATGGTAGATGCATCGGATTTCGGGATCGGTGCTGTGCTTGCGCACAAAGTTGGCTCCCATGATCGCCCTATTGCCTTTGCGTCCAAATTGCTCTCATCTGCGCAAAGAAATTATTCACAGATAGAGAAAGAAGCTTTGGCTCTCGTGTTTGGTGTTACTAAGTTCCATGATTTCTTGTATGGTCGTCTCTTCACCATCATCACAGACCACAAACCTTTGACATCGCTTTTTCATCCGACCAAGCCTGTACCTCCACGTACAGCGCAGAAATTCATTCGCTGGTCTATTTTCCTCTCCCAGTACCGCTACGATATCTTGTATCGGTCCACTGCTAAGCACGGAAACGCCGATGCGTTGTCCCGTTTGCCTGTTGCTGAGGATAAAGCATTCGATTCTTCCGAACTTGCTTGCATGTTCATTGATTCGGAAACCGATGAAGTGGTCGAATCGTTTCCGATCGATTTTCGTCGTGTAGCTACAGCCACAGCTGCTGACCCTGTCCTTGCTACTGTTTTGCGTTTTCTTGCTACGCAATGGCCTTTGTCAAAGTCTCGGATCGAGGATCCGTTGGTTCGCCGATTTTTTGCTCACAAGGAGAGACTTTTTGTTCGACGTGGTGTTTTGTTGTTGCGTTCTGATAATGATCAGTCCAGAGTCGTGATCCCACGTTCGTTACAGTCCTCTGTTTTACGGCTTCTTCACCAAGGACATTGGGGTATAGTGCGAACGAAACAACTTGCTCGTCAGCACTGTACTTGGTTCGGAATCGATGCTGCGATTACGAATATGTGTTCTTCTTGCATGGCGTGTGCCGAACAACAATCCGCACCGCCGCGGAACGTCTTTGCATGGCCAAAAGCCACTTCCCCTTGGCAACGCTTGCACATTGATTTTGCTGGTCCATTCTGGAATGCTCGATGGTTGGTTCTGGTCGATGCCTTCAGTAATTTTCCTTTTGTTGTCCGGATGTCTTCCACGACGTCCTCCGCCACCATCCAAGCGTTGTCTGCTATCTTTTGCATTGAAGGTCTTCCGCAGACTATTGTCTCCGACAATGGCCCACAATTCATGTCCGCAGAATTTCAGTCATTCTGCCAGGCCAATGGTATTCAACATCTGACATCCGCGCCGTTTTCGCCTCAGTCAAACGGTGCCGCTGAAAGATTGGTCCGGACTTTCAAGTCACAGATGTTGAAATTGAAAGAGTCGCATTCTCGGGAGGACGCATTGTTGCTCTTTTTGTCTTCGTATCGCTCTCAGCCCCGAGATGGTCGCTCGCCGGCTGAGTTGCTCCACGGTCGTCCTCATCGCACCTTGATGTCTTTGCTGCATCCGCCGCATCAGGTTCCTGTGCAGCGGCAGACTCCTGCTTTTGCTCCAGGCGACGTTGTATTTTATCGCAACTATCGCGGTTCACGGCGTTGGCTCGCAGGGCGCATTCTTCGCTGCCTCGGCCGCGCGATGTATTTGGTTTTGGGGGCCTCTGGTGAGGTGCGTCGGCATCTCAATCAGCTGCGCCTCTGTCGTCGCACGGGTTCTGCCGCTCCCCGTCTGCTTTCAGCGACGGTGCCGTCCGGTCAGCGCCCTGGGGACCCATCTACTGGCTCGCCTCATCCCCAGGTGTTACCGACGATGCCTTCCCATTTGCCCCATGGCGACGCGCCGCCGCAGCCGCAGCCGCAGCCGCCGCCGCCGCCGCCGCCTGTTCTCCCGCCGGCGCCGCCCGCATTCGACGCTTCGCTGCAGCCGCCAAGCGCCTCCCAGGGTCCCGCGCCGCCGATCGCTTCCCGTGACCAGCTGTCCTCCGCCATGGAACTCCCGACCGCTCCGGACCACATGACGTCATCGCGCGTCGGCTATCCCGACGCAATGGAGTTCGACACTTCGGCCCCTCATGTTTCTTTACGGGCGCATACACCGCGTGTTGACGTGCACCCTGGACTAGCTTTTCAGGCGTTTCCTAGCTCCCCTCGGACCGAATGGCCGGGTGCGGGTGGCACAGCCTCGCCTGTTGTTAGGCTCCCCACCTCGTCGCATACGTCAACATGGGGTCCTCCCCACGGCGGGCGGAAGCCTTATCTCACGACCGTTCGCCGATTTGCGGGGGAGGAATGTGGTGTCACCGCCAGACACCACACTTGCTAGGTGGTAGCTTAAATCGGCCGCGGTCCGTTTAGTACATGTCGGACCCGCGTGTCGCCACTGTGTGATCGCAGACCTAGCGCCACCACAAGGCAGGTCTCGAGAGACGATATAGCACTCGCCCCAGTTGTACGAGGAGATTGCTAGCGACCATACGGACGAAGCCTTCCTCTCATTTGCCGAGAGCCAGTTAGAATAGCCTTCTGCTAAGTCCATGGCTACGGCCTAGCAAGGCGCCATTAGCCTTACCTACTTTGAGAGTTATAGTATAAATGTCTCAAGAAGAATGCTGTAGTCATCAAATAATAAAGTTAAGTATAAAGCTGCTACGTACTTTTCTTGCTACCATTCAATAGTTATCCTGTTCCAGAATTGACGCCCGTCGGCGTGAGTGTGTACGCGTGCCTTTCTATCGGCTACCCGTCACTGTGGACTGGCTGCCTTGTCAGTCCACTTCACCCATTCTTGCACCAGTGCCTGTCGGAGCTCCTGAAGTGTCGTAGGGGTTTGGAGACGTGCAGCGACACGTCGATCGACGTGTTCGATGGGGTTTAGAACTGGACAACAGGCAGGCCACTCCATTCGCCTGATATCTTCTGTTTCAAGGTACTCCTCCACGATGGCAGCACGGTGGGGCCGTGCGTTATCATCCATCAGGAGGAAGGTGGGGACCACTGCACCCCTGAAAAGGCGGACATACTGTTGCAAAATGACATCCCGATACACCTGACCTGTTACAGTTCCTCTGTCAAAGACATGCAGGGGTGTACGTGCACCAATCATAATCCCACCCCACACCATCAAACCACGACCTCCATACAGGTCCCTTTCAAGAACTTAAGGGGTTGGTATCTGGTTCCTGGTTCAAGTCAGATGAAAACCCGACGAGAATCACTGTTCACATCATACCTGGACTCCTTCGTGAACATAGCCTGGCACCACTGTTCCAATGACCAAGTACTGTGTTCTTGACACCATGCTTTACAGCCTCTCCTGTGACCAGGGGTCAGTGGAATACCCTTTCAGGTCCCCGGGCGAATAAACCGTGTCTGTTCAGTCGTCTGTAGACTGTGTGTCTGGAGACAACTGTTCCAGTGGCTGCGGTTAGGTCCCAAGCAAGGCTACCTGCAGTACTCCGTGGCCGTCTGTGGGCACTGATTGTGAGACATCGGTCTTCTTGTGGTGTTGCACACTGTGGACGTCCCGTACTGTAGCGCATGGACACGTTTCCTGTCTGCTGGAATGGTAATCTTGAGATACACTTTGTGGCACACGGCGGGCCCGTGCTACGACCTGCTGTGTTTTACCAGCCTCCAGTCGCCCTATTATTCTATCGCTCATAATGTCATCAATATGGGTTCTTTGAGCCATTTTCAACACACGGTCACCATTAGCACGACTGAAAACGTCTGCACACTTACTCGCAGCACCGTACTCTGACATGCACCAACACACCTCTGCGAATGTGGACTGCTGCCAGCGCCACCGTCCGACGACAGCAGGTTAAATGCAGCGCATGGTCATACCCCGAGGTGATTTAATCCCGCAAATCGCCCACCAGAGCGTTGCTTTACCATGTATCAGCATTATCCTTAATTTATGAGCATGAGTGTAGTACTTCTTTGTAGCTACTCCCGAAGATACCACCCCGCCGCCCTAAGCCATTCATGTACGTTCGCAGAACAGGAAAGGGGCTCAACTGCCGTCGTATCAAGCAGTACATATAAGCAACAGCTGACTGAAGAGAAGACGGCATGAAAAGAATGCTCAGAGCACGACAAATAGAGCGCGGAGGAAACTTGCTACTTCAGATAAGCAAAGAGAGACCAACATTAAGAGGAGTAAAGCTTCTGTTCAGGAGGACAGAAAATAAAAAGGAAGGAGACGACGCGGTATGTATTTTCTGTAAGGATAAATGGTGGACAACCGCTGAAGGTTGGATTTGTTGCACATCTTGTCGTGAATGATCGCCAGAAGACTGTGCTGGAGTTGGCGATGATTGCGACGATTTCAACTGCGATTTTTGTATAAACAAATGTAGGAAGTAAACTCATGCAACGATTACTGAATTTCTCTAAGAAACCGACGTGTGAAACTGTTAAATTTAGTTTATAAGAGCTATTTTCAGATTTGTTTGCGAAAATTTTTCGTTTCATTTACTAACTTTTTGTAGGCATATACAGACTATAATTGTATTAAAGTTAATTAAAACACTGAAATATAGTTTCTTTTAAGTGTAAAAGCAGTTCTTTTAGTATCATTTGCATCTTTTCACCAAGGGACCACATTACCCAGGGTCCTGGGGTAATTGTACACTGTGCAAACGTTCCAACTATTGTTATGAACACAAATGTGGTTAAGTTTATAAACTTGGTGAACTGTTAACTGAATGTATGTAGAACAATAGTTAGAGACAATGAGTCTGAACGATGTGTCAGTTGTAGTACTTTATTTCTTAAGGTGACCACAATGCCCAGGTCTCTCCTATTCTTTAACCGTAAACATATTAAAATGCGCAAAGGTATCTACTCCTCAGTCTAAACCGAAATACATGTTTACGTACTTGACATTTGAAGTGAAGCTCTACATACCAGCACCAATGTTGCCTTTCACGTCGTAGAGACACGTACTGCAAATGCTACAATGATTTTCTCTCAACAGACCACTAAATGTCGATTTTCAGGAAGGTTGTCTGCACTTCAGTTTAGACAACACAGACACGTACAGCATGAGACACAGTGGACTGTGGCAATAATGTTGCGAATACTTGACAGTTTCCTGCAAGATGAACACAGTAAAGTTACAAAACGCACGAAATATTTCCGGAACACAAAATTTTCTGATACCACTTTCAGGAGCAAAGTCACTAGAAAAATAGGTAAATTTACAGAATATGGAAGGGAGGAATTATTTTAGGATTTCTTCTAGCCGGCCGCTGTGACCTAGCGGTTCTAGGCGCTTCAGTGCGGAACCGCGCTGCTGCTAGGGTCGCAGGTTCGAATACTGCCTCGGGTATGGATGTGTGCGATGTCCTTAGGTTAGTTAGGTTTAAGTAGTTTTAAGTCTAGGGGACTGATGACCTCAGATGTTAAGTCCCATAGTGCTTAGAGCCATTTGAACCATTTTGATCATTTCTAATGAAGTATTGCAGTATTGTACTGATTTGACAGCTCCCTGATACAGACACATTTACCGTAAATGACAAGAGTTTCTGAAACAAGTAAATAACCCAGTCACGTACAGACCGACGAAAAGTTTCTGTCTAAGCACAATATGGCAGACAACGCAAGTGACAGGAGTATTTAGCATACTGGAGTTCTATACTCAGAGACTGGTATTCTAAGCACAGCTAATATATGGAAATGGAGGTATAAGAAGGAGAGGTGTTATCACAAACTTGAAGCCGATTTCCGCCATATTAAAAGCAATAACATCAGCTTGTGGTGTAAGTGTTTTGATAAAAACTTTGCATCGTTTGGAGGTGTGCTAGACGGTCTGGTTATACTCAGAAATGTAAAGGAGTCACATTTCATTCGTAAGTGGACTCTTCCAAATGATATTTTCTGTTATGTACATGAATTTTAGTTGCGCTGGTTAGTTTTACTGTGGTGGCCTTATTTCTGAAATTTGACTTTAGATTTCCTATCAATACAACTCGAAGAGCGCTCTGTTTGAACGCTGTGAGAAGGATATATCGCAAATCATCCAGACATGTCAAAATATGTTATCAGCATTTTCGGGAAGAGAACATAGACGGAACATCAATTCCCGTCATTGCGTATTAAGGAAAATGTTGGATTACGAAAGCAGACATTTTAAATCACATACTTCGCTTCTTGGTTATTCGAATCGTATAAAAAAAAGAAAGTTACATTAACGACGCCTATGTGTGGTCTTACTGGATCAAATATGCCTTTAGACCAAAAAACGTCTGAAAATACCTTTCTGACACTATACTGTTCACGAAAATACTGTAATATTTACTATTTAAAACAACTGTTTCGTGGACACAACAGAAATTAAGAAAAATAAGCAATTGTAAACAGTAATGTGCTGATGTTATGGGGCTACTAACATGGCAGCGCCGGCTTCAAAGCAATATACAGCGTAAGTCTGTAGCGCCACCTCCTTGTGTAGAGATCACTAGTAATATGCATGTCAGGTGCACGTCATTTTATCTGTGACTGTGAGATCCGGTTGTCACCTAACTGAGAAGCTAACTGAGAAGCTAGAAGAAGCCAGAAGCAATCAGAAGTCTGTTCTTGATAAAATAAATAATTTTGCTATCGTAACAGTAGTTGACAAGCCCGAAGGAAAAAAATTGACTTAACGCATATTTTCCCAAACGGAATTAAACTTTAAATTTCCAAAATTGCAAGTGTTCGCGAAAGCCCTCAAAAAGATATATGTATTAATCCACCAGCTGTACCAAAATGAATGTCGGGATTTTAAGGCTTTGTATCACTAATTATATTCAACTTACAATTCTAAATAATGTATGAAATGAAAGAGCTACTCAGACAGTTGTTATTACAAATGCTCAATGTAAGCACCATTCGTAATCACGCGGCACACATCGAGTCCATGACGAAGTTCTTCTCAGATCATGATCAGTGTGCCTGGAGTAACTGCTGTAACAACTGCTTGAGTCTTGTTTCGTAAGTCAGGTAGCTCACCTGGTAGCGAAGGCACGTACAGGTGATCGTTTATGAACCTCCGAAAAAAAAACGTGTTTTCAGATCAGGTGAAACTAGTTTTGCTATCCGTCCTCTTGCGGCCAATACAGCGGTCAGGTAGAACGTCGATTAACCAATTGCGTATTGAGTTACGCCAATGATGTGGCGCACCGTCTTGCTGCCATATAAAATTCTGGGGTTCCCCTTCTTCCAGTTGCGGAAAGAGCCATAGTTTTAGAGCAGTTATAGTTGCTTCACCGAAAACAGAGCCCTATAAACTTCCCGCTCGGCTAAGCTAGAAAAGCATTCATTTTAGGGTAGTCTTGTTGCAACTGTACCACCTCGCGAAGGTTTGCTGACCCCCAGATGCGCACATGACATGTGTTCAAATGGTTCAAATGGCTCTGAGCACTATGGGACTCAACTGCTGAGGTCATTAGTCCCCTAGAACTCAGAACTAGTTAAAACTAACTAACCTAAGGACATCACAAACATCCATGCCCTAGGCAGGATTCGAACCTGCGACCGTAGCGGTCTTGCGGTTCCAGACTGCAGCGCCTTTAACCGCACGGCCACTTCGGCCGGCTGACATGTGTTCACATTTACACTTAGGTGAAATGTCGATTAATCTCTGAAGACGAAACGATCCAGAAAATATTCATTGTTATGCAGCAACCTTCGTTTGCAAAGTTGTCACGTAGTTGTAGTCTATAGGCTTTAGAGCTTGTAGCAGCTGCATGCGCACAGGTATACAAACAAAACTGTTTGAGTTGCTCTTTCATTTGATGCATTATTTATAATTGTAAGTTGAATGTAATAAATGCCACAGTGTCTTAAAACCCCAATATTCATTTTGAAACGCCCGGTAAACTGTGAGGGATGGTAAAAACCCACCGTGGTTCAACAACAAAGTTAGGAAACTACTGCGAAAGCAAAGAGAGCTTCACTGCAAGTTTAAACGCAGCAAAAACCTCTCAGACAAACAGAAGCTGAACGATGTCAAAGTTTGCGTAAGGAGGGCTATGCGTGAAGCGTTCAGTGAATTCGAAGGTAAAACTCTATGTACCGACTTGACAGAAAATCCTAGGAAGTTCTGGTCTTACGTTAAATCAGTAAGTGGCTCGAAACAACATATCCAGACACTCTGGGATGATGGTGGCATTGAAACAGATGATGACACGCGTGAAGCTGAAAAACTAAACACCTTTTTCCAAAGCTGTTTTACAGAGGAAGATCGCACTGCAGTTCCTTGTCTAAATCCTCGCACAAACGAAAAAATGGCTGACATCAAAATAAGTGTCCAAGGAATAGAAAAGCAACTGAAATCACTCAACAAAGGAAAGTCCACTGGACCTGACGGGGTACCAATTCGATTCTACATAGAGTACGCGAAAGAACTTGCCCCCTTCTAACAGCCGTGTACCGCACGTCTCTAGAGGAACGGAAGGTTCCAAATAATTGGAAAAGAGCACAGGTAGTACCAGTCTTCAAGAAGGGTCGTCGAGCAGATACGCAAAACAATAGACCTATATCTCTGACATCGATCTGTTGTAAAATTTTAGAAGATGTTTTTTGCTTGTGTATCATGTCACTTCTGGAAACCCAGAATCTACTCTGTAGGAATCAACATGGATTCCGGAAACTGCGATCGTGTGAGACCCAACTCGCTTTATTTGTTCATGAGACCCAGAAAATATTAGATACAGGCTCCCAGGTAGATGCTATTTTTCTTGACTTCCGGAAGGTGTTCGATACAGTTCCGCACTGTCGCCTGATAAAGAAAGTTAGAGCCTACGGAATATCAGACCAGCTGTGTGGCTGGATTGAAGAGTTTTTGGCAAACAGAACACAGCATGTTGTTCTCAATGGAGAGACGTCTGCAGACGTTAAAGTAACCTCTGGCGTGCCATAGGGGAGTGTTATGGGACCATTGCTTTTCACAATATATATATAAATGACCTAGTAGATAGTGTCGGAAGTTCCATGCGACTTTTCGTGGATGATGCTGAAGTATACAGAGAAGTTGCAGCATTAGAAAATTGCAGCGAAATGCAGGAAGATCTGCAGCGGATAGGCACTTGGTGCAGGGAGTGGCAACTGACCCTTAACACAGACAAATGTAATGTATTGAGAATACATTGAAAGAAGGATCCTTTATTGTATGGTTATATGATAGCGGAACAAACACTGGTAGCAGTTACTTCTGTAAAATATATGGGAGTATACCTGGGGAACGATTTGAAGTGGAATGATCATATAAAATTAATTGTTGGTAAGGCGGGTACCATGTTGAGATTCATTGGGAGAGTGCTTAGAAAATGTAGTCCATCAACAAAGGAGGTGGCTTACAAAACACTCGTTCGACCTATACTTGAGTATTGCTGATCAGTGTGGGATCCGTACCAGATCGGGTTGACAGAGGAGATAGAGAAGATCCAAACAAGAGCGACGCGTTTCGTCACAGGGTTATTTGGTAAGCATGATAGCATTACGGAGATGTTTAGCAAACTCAAGTGGCAGATTCTGCAAGAGAGGCGCTCTGCATCGCGGTGTAGCTTGCTGTCCAGATTTCGAGAGGGTGCGTTTCTGGATGAGGTATCGAATATATTGCTTCCCCCTACTTATATCTCCCGAGGAGATCACGAATGTAAAATTAGAGAGATTCAAGCACGCACGGAGGCTTTCCGGCAGTCGTTCTTCCCGCGAACCATACGCGACTGGAACAGGAAACGGAAGTAATTACAGTGGCACGTAAAGTGCCCTCCGCCACACACCGTTGGGTGGCTCGCGGAGTATAAGTGTAGATGTAGATGTGTTATGTGTGAAACTACGTGTGTCCACTAAACGGCGTACATAAATTTCCCATATCAGGTATGGCGGTTCCCACCCACAAAAATGATGCCAGAGCTATTGTAATGACCAGCAAATAGTACACCTGCGGCCTGCGTGCAGCGTGTTCTGGAGCGGCTCGGGCTAGGCGAGAACAGGGCCTCCGGAGCGTGCTGTTGTGCTTCTTCAGCTCCGCCGGCGGCCCCTCTCTGTAACCATAGATGTCCGGCGGACCAGAGGGCATGCTGTTACGCGGGGTCGATGTCTGCGCCGCCACTCGACGCCGCCGGATTATAAAACTAAAGGCGATGCTCAGGCGCCGCGCCAAACACTGACCAGTGTCTGGCGCCGGCACCTAGGTCTGAGGACGTCTCTGCACTGGGACTCTGAGCAGAAAGTATCCACCAGGTTCACTATCAAAGAAGATGAAGGAATCGAGAAATTTGGCAAATATCTGCCAAATAAGGTAAAACTGAATTTCATTAAGGTCTCTGGACAGAACACGCCTCTGTTTTCAATTCAGTTACCTTAGAAGATGTAACTCCGTCGTGTCTTCCTCTTTCACAGGTTAGGCCAAAGAATCTTCGAAGTACCTTTGTCTCAAGGGCATCTGGCTTTCTAATATCTTTTGATGTTAACGGCCATGTTCTCGGGGCATATGTAAGTACGATCTTATAAGTATTTTATAAATTGTGATTCGCTGATAGGAATTAAGAGCCTTGAGGAAAATAGATTTTTGTAACTTAGAGTAAGCGTTGTCGGCAGCTATTAATCTCTGTCTCATTTTATAAGAGGTGTCATTTGAGTGGATGCCTGTCTATCTCTGACATTTAAACTGCTAAACTCTCTGAAAACTAAAATTGTCCACTGTTATTCACGGTAGTATATTCTTCTTGCGTGTTTTCCCAGAAAATATTTATTTTCTCTTAGTAGACGTTTCTTATTCCTACTACCCTGCTCAAGTACGATGAATGTCTCCTCCACTGCCTTCCGTGTTCTTGCGACAATATCTATGTCACAGGCATAAGAGAGTATGAAAGATCGTTCCCCTGCTCAGCAGGTTTGCGTCCCTCTTGACGTTCTCCGAGTCAAACGGAATGTGTTATAGATATCAATGTCAAATTTGGTCGAAATGTTTATTGATATTTCCTCTACAAACTAGAATTTTTTCGACCGGAAATGTCGAAGAGCATAGGCAGAAGTGCCGTCGGAACGAAACAATATTTCGACGTAGACCTCCACGCGCGGTATGTCACAGGTCAGCCGGCTTGTCTGAAATAGAAACTGAGTTGACGTCAGCGAAGTATATAAGATTCTTTAGGAGTTGTACCTCACTTAAGTTATTAGGACATTAGGAAACAAAATGGCGGCCATTTGAATAAAATAGGGTTTTTTCATCGATTTTTCGACTTCGTCAGCAAAGTAAAATTATCTATAGTTGATGGATCGGAATAAAAGTGGTACAGCTCCTAGACAATTTAGTTAGCTTCGTCGGAAACAAAGAATCATGCCAATCGGTTCAGTAGATTTGAAGTTACCATAGCGCGCGATAAATAAAAAAGTCATTTCGAGAAAAACGCGTTTGAAGTTTTGACTATATATAAATGCAATATTATGCGTCTTACATTCAGTCTGCTATTCCGGATCCATAAACTAGTTCTTCCTCTTCCTCATAGAGGGCGTTCCGCCCGCCACTTGAATCCGGTGGTCGTCTGAATGCTTGGCGAACTGCGTCGAATAGAGTACCAGGCTGACGTCCATCGTTGTCATGGTCTTCATAATTGCTGAATACCCTTCGTTGAAGCTGCCACTGCCAGGCAAGTCGCAATCTCCACAGTCTTCGCACCAGAATGCAAATGCTTCGGGGCTAACTTCCAAATAAACGCGTTCAAACTTTCATTTGATTTTTGTGTGTTTCCTCCCAAGCACCGGTACAATAACTCGTCCTCCGAAAGAAAAAAAGTGGTGTGTGAAAAAGGCCGATTTCAGCCAGGTTCAACCGCGAATAACCAACATTTCCGTTCTGTATTCGGAAAAACCGTTTCAGGGTTGGATTCTAAACACTTTTATGGATCCAAAAATGCAATTTAAAAAAATCGATTTTTTGAGCCAAAAGATAGTAAACCTCCCCTAAAAAGGAGACACGCCAGCACGTCTCCTTGCCTTACGCTACCTTGCATCTAGTGGATCCGACTTCCTAACACCGTTCCTTCCGTTCTTGTATCACTCTGTACCTCAGTCACCGCCATTCTCACAAGCTTTACCAATTTTCCATGAGTTCATAGTCCAATCAAGGCACGGAACTGTTCCTCTCTATCTAGGCTACCACATGCCGATTTGTAGTCAACGAAAATACAAAATTCAGTCGTCTTTTTAAAATTTGTCTTAGGATGAAGATCAGATCTACTGTTGATTTCCCCAGGAGAACTCCACATTGGTATGAGCCAGTCTCTGAACAATAGTGAAGGGACGGTCAAACAATACGTGGAGGGAATATTTTATGTCCCAAGTTTAGCATCTCAGTTCCTCGATAGTTGTCATACTCTGACACATCTCGTTGGCCCAACCTATGAAAGAGGGAGATGAAGGAGGAGGTATCATCATTAGCCGTACACGATCCTCCTATTACGAGAATATTGAAGTCAGCCACATTGAGATGGGTGAGGCACATGGCACGAATGAGTGGTATGGAAATAGGGAAAAGGAAATTAGATATAAGTCCAGGGGGTCGACCAAGAATCTGATGGATAGAAGGAGTCATGAAGACCTCCAGAAAAGGGGCTGTAGGCGATGCAAAGATCGAGCGTTGGATAGTGATAACTGGCGGACAGTTGTTGGTGAGGGCAGGGTTCACGCTGAACTACAGAGCTACAGAAGGTGAAGAACAATAGAACATGGGCTTTGCTATAACCAAGAGGGACTAATAATTAAATTGACTGTAGTATCTATTCCTATTATAATATTAAAGGCATCCACTGCATTTATCTGTTTGTATGTGGAGACTGATCTCAGATACAACTGTAAGGATTTTGATACGCTTTTCAGCAATTGACTGAGTCACATGGAAGGTTGTGTATACAATTTATTAGCGCCACGCAAGAAAAGTCGTTCGGTAGCAGAAACCTAGCGCCAGCCGTACGAAATCGGGGCGCGTGGCTAGCATAAAAGCCGAAGAAGTTGTAATTCTGTGAAAGACGTCAAACAACCGTGATGAGCAGCTGAACGGAAAGGATGGTGTCCTGAAAAGAGATTAAGAGATGAACATCAATAAAAGTGCGAGGAGCGTTCAATAAGTAATTCAACACATTTTTCTCGGGAAGCAGATTGGCTTTGTTCAGGATTCCAAGATGCAATATTATTTGCCATTCTTTTGGGTACAAAACTTTATTTTCGACAATGCTACGGCCTTATTCCACCCTACTGCGAGGCCCTGTAAGCCCGCGTGATCCCACTCTGCTGGTCGACGTCGGAGCCAATGTCTTGCTATACCAATAATCTCCCCATCATCCACGTACTGCTTTCCGCGGAGTGCATCCGTCATTGGGTGAAACAAATGGAAGTCGGAAGGTGTTGTAGCGTGTATAAGGAAGAACAGTCCAATGAAGTTTTGTGAGGACCTCTCGGGTGCGCAGACTACCAACAGAGATCCACCGATCATTTCAAATGAGAGTTCCCGCAAGTTCCAACATTGCAGAAGTCACGGCTGTGTGCGGGCGGCCGCCACGCGGGAGATCGGGACAGATTTGCACGACTTTTTTGCGATGACGTCACTCCTCGCCCAACGACTCGCAGTGCTTTTGTTGACTGTCAGGTTTCCTAACGTATTCTGCAAGCGCCTATCTAAATCTGTCTTGTTCTGGTTTCCCTCCAAAAGAAAACGACAGCTCTCTGTTTGGAATGCAAGTTCTTTACAGATGCCATTTTGAACGCTGCGTATCTCGCAGGCACCTATTGGAACGTAATGAAGCTATAGAGGCTGAAGCGGGAATGTCACAAAAAATTTCGAATTTTTTTCGACCTAAACTGGCGGAGAAGAAAAGTGTTGTATTACTTATTGAACGTCCCTCGTAAAAAATGGGTGTAATGTAGTCGATTTAAATCAGGCGATGCTGAGTGAATTAGATTAGAAATGAGATACTAAAATTGTAGATGAGTTGTGTTATTTGCGTAGCAAAATGAATGACTATGGCCGAAGTAGAGAGAATATAAAATCCAGACAGGCAATGGAAAGAAAGACAATTCTAAAAAATGTAATATAACATCTTCCAATATAAATGTGATTATTGGGAAGTCTTTTAACGTAATATCCTTATATGGAAGCGAAAGGTACACGATAAATAGTTTAGATTAGATGAGAAGAGATGTTTTTGCAATGTGTGCTACAGAAAAATGCTGCGTATGCGTGAATCGGATAAATAATGAGTGCGTATTGATTCAAACCAGGATGAAAGGAAATTTATAT
Source organism: Schistocerca serialis cubense (assembly GCF_023864345.2). Classification (NCBI taxonomy): domain Eukaryota; kingdom Metazoa; phylum Arthropoda; class Insecta; order Orthoptera; family Acrididae; genus Schistocerca; species Schistocerca serialis. The sequence goes on along the minus strand of NC_064644.1, from coordinate 329,888,796 downwards.
CACCATTTGCCAACAAGGGATCGGTTGGTAGCAACATCCTAAGCCAACTGAAAGTACCAACATCTGCCAGATAAGATTGAGGAGCAAGTTAATCATTTTACGATAGTAAAGCTACACACATATAGATCAAATGGAAAATCATTTCAGAAACGCACCTTTGCAAACTATAATATATGTAGCAGATACAAAGAAAGGAAAAGGAAAGAATGTTCATTCGAAACTAAGCAGCTACTATAGATAAAGTGAAAGTCTCTAATAAAAGATAGCAGTAGCATTGTGGGATATGCTGATCTTTTCTTTCTTTCTTTTTTTTTTTTTTTTTTTTTTTTAATAGTGCTTTATGATATAAACAACTGCAGACTTGGGGTAATGAAAGTGTCAAGAGTTAACGTATTATGAGATGCGCCAGCCCCGCACCGAGGCCGCCCGGCGGACTAACGACGAGAATTGGAGTTAGGGCCAGTCTGGATGTGGTTTGTAGGCGGTTTCCACATCTCATTACGTGAATACCTTCCTGGTACTCAACCCGCTCCTCAGTTACATAGTCCGTAGTCATTTAGAAAACTTTCGTTCCCTTTCAGATGAATACACTACTGGCCATTATATATGCTACACCAAGAAGAAATGCAGATGATAAACGGGTATTCATTGGACAAATATATTATACTAGAACTTACATGTGATTACATTTTCACGCAATTTGGGAGCATAGATCCTGAGAAATCAGTACCCAGAACAACCACCTGTGGCCGTAATAACGGCCTTGATGCGCCTGGGCATTGAGTCAAACAGAGCTTGGATGTCGTGTACAAGTACAGCTGCCCATGCAGCTTCAACACGATACCACAGTTCATCAAAAGTAGTGACTGGCTTATTGTGACGAGCCAGTTGCTGGGCCACCATTGACCAGACGTTTTCAATTAGTGAGAGATCTGGAGAATGTGCTGGCCAGGGCAGCAGTCGAACATTTTCTGTATCCAGAAAGGCCAGTACAGGACCTGCAACATGCGGTCGTGCATTATCCTACTGAAATGTAGGGTTTCACAGGGATCAAATGAAGGGTAGAGCCACGGGTCGTAACACATCTGAAATGTAACGTCCACTGTTCAAACTGCCGTCAATGCGAACAAGAGGTGACCGAGACGTGTAACCAATGGCACCCTATACCATCACGCTGAGTAATACGCCAGTATGGCGATGACGAATACACACTTCCAATGTGCGTTCACCGCAATGTCGCCAAATACGGATGCGACCATCATGATGCTCTAAACAGAACCTTGATTCATCGGGAAAAATTACGTTTTGCCATTCGTGCACCCAGGTTCATCGTTGAGTACACCATCGCAGGCGCTCCTGTCTGTGATGCAGCGTCAAGGGTAACCTCAGCCATGGTCTCCGAGCTGATAGTCCATGCTGCTGCAAACGTCGTCGAACTGTTCGTGCAGATGGTTGTTGTCTTGCAAACGTCCCCACCCGTTGACTCAGGGATCGAAACGTGGCTTTACGATCCGTTACAGCCATGAGGATAAGATGCCTATCATCTCGACTGCTAGTGATACGAGGCCGTTGGGATCCAGCAGGGCGTTCCATATTACCCTCCTGAACCCACCGATTCCATATTCTGCCAACAGTCATTGGATCTCGACCAACGCGAGCAGCAATGTCGCCATACGATAAACCACAATCGCGATAGGCTACAATCAAAGTCGAAAACGTGATGGTACGCGTTTCTCCTGTCATGTCAGCACGTTGTAGGTGTCGCCACCAGCGCCAACCTTGTGTGAATGCTCTGAAAAGCTAATCATTTGCATATCACAGCATCTTCTTCCTGTCGGTTAAATTTCGCGTCTGTAGCACGTCATCTTCGTGGTGTAGCAATTTTAATGGCCAGTAGTGTAATACTACACGCACACCTTTGGGGTACACATATTCTTTCCTGGGTACGAAGGGGTGGCGACAGGTGCTGCATCCGGGCACTCCTTAAACTAACCATGTTAAAACCGTTAACAGCCGTGCCAACGCTGGGAAAAGGCTACAGAAATGTCTTTAAAGCAATATGTTGCGGCATTTGTTCGTCGTGGAAGAGACTAATGATTGCTCATAAATTACTTTTTAAAAATAATTTGCTGAGTCAGCTGCCAGCATTTTAATAGACAGCTCTAAAACAGCTGAACACAGTGAGTATACTAACACTGTATTCACTGTTATACAAATACCATGATCAATGATAGGGCGTATATAGCAAGTGCAATTCTGATAAATACTTTGCCAGAAGAGAAGCACCCTTTCTTAGGGTACCAGCCATTTAAAATTTTTAAACATTTCTGTTACACTCTATGGGCACTTAATTAAACCTGTTACCATTCGTGTCACCACCCTTCGTATACGTTCAATGTGTCCTATTAGTCTGCCTGATGTGTTTCTAACACGACGAGAGTCTTTTAAATACAGGCCGTGCAAATGTCCCTTACACAATATCTTTTGGAGACAGAAAGCACTTTCTTAGTACCCTATCAATGAATTTTAGCTTGGAAGTTACTATACCCCCAAACGAGCCTCTCCAGACGTTTCAATTCTTATGCTTACACACTGTTTCACATAGATGTTTGTATAACATGAGTGACTCATACTTCTATAAAGCAAATGATACTACGCTTTGAGATACCGTGAAGCGCACATCTTTGGAATACTCTACATTACATGCTGACAGTCCTTACACAGGCCTTACACTTTGTGGAAATGTAACAGCATATCACTGCAATTTTTTTTACAGGACAAATTTCTGCATAGATGAAAGCACCATCTGTTAAAAGCGTGAGACTGCAGTTAGTACTATCAGATAAGTAATTACTGTATAATACGTAGAGCAACGGTCCTGCTACGCGTCCTTAGGGCACACAACACTTTACATCACTTTCTGTAGAAGATCCAGGACAATATCCCACTTACCGAATGTCAGAAAGTCTTCGATCCTGTCGCCTGCCGGGCTAGATACCCAATGGGGTCGTATTTTCCGTATAGGGTGTCGACAAGCTGCTGTATCCAAAGCTTTCCAAAACACTACAAACAAAAAATCTGTGGGGTTTCCTCTACCATTGACACTGAGCATATATAAATAATTAGCGTGAGCTGAATATACGAAAATGAACGTTGTGATCTTTCGGTTTTCTCGGCGTGATACATTGACTGATGGTGTGTTTTCTACCGAGTTGTTTTCATTTTATGCGCAATAAGTATATCTTATTCACGTGCTGCGAGTTTTGCTGTTATGTTTATTCGCTGTCTGGACTCCTGCCAGACTGAACTATTGTTGACGTCGCTCAGCTATTTATAGCTGAGTTCGTCTGCCGACGCCCACTTGCCTTCTGGTGCTCTTTTGTTTTTCAATGTCTCCACTGATTTCCCGTGAACTGCATGTTCTTGCAGAGTTTCCGGCCTCTGGTGGATGTGACGGCTGGCGAGATCTTAATAAATTGAGTGCCTGACGCCAAACCTCGTTTAAATTGAAACCTCCATCGCTGCTGATTAGATTTCCTGGCATTTCTATTTCGATAGACTCCTTAATTACCCTGTTCCGGAAACTTGACTTTTACTCTAGAATACTGGTCTCATCGCATTTTGTTTCATGAAGACTCAAAATACAGTGCCATGACAAAGAATTTCGAAGTTTTGTTTCAAATGGGATCTACATGGCAAACCCAATAACTACAAAACGCTCAGACTACCACGAATGAAAATGTAGTACCAAATGCAATAAACAGATGGCATGCAGTTTAACAACCACAGCTGTTAACTCATGTAAGGTGTCATATTCCGCACGATTAATCCACAGTGTTAGATAAAATGGCAGAGGTAGCCGATGTTTGTAGCATTTTGAGTGGAAAGAAACGCCGAATTAAAGGAGAAGGTGCTATGGCAGCAATGAGGATAAAGCTGAAAAATGGAGGGAATGAATACATAAATGCAAGTAAGGATTCGCTCATCCAGGACGAGAGGTAAGTCTCATTAGCGATCGCTAATCTACGCCGCAACTGAATAGACTGTTTGTTCTTGAGTTATCAAACACATTGTTCCAGAGGATGTAAATGACATGTTAAAGCAATCAAGACGAAGCCATTTACGGTCAGTAACTTGAATGCATCATAGATTTCAAGAAGGCAGCAGATTCTAACATAAACACTGCAAATCTAAACATACCCAAAGTACGGTGGCTATGGTTAGACAGACATAGCCTCATGCAGTTAAGACCAGAGTAGCTTAAATGAAATTGAGGGCTGCGAAAGTATTCCTATTATGAGAAAAGTTGTACGAGTACAGGACATGAAGAAAATGTAATTACCTGCCCTGGATGTTACAAGACATGTATGTGAAGAAAAGAAGAAAGATCTTATTCAAATGAAGTAGTACCTGACAAATAATGACCACATACTAATTGGCAAAAGCACAATAAACTTTTTCTATCCTTTTGCTGAGGATTGAACTGTCGCATGTAGCGTTTCTCATTGCATTTCCACTTCAATAACTTTTTCATACTGTTACAATACAGTGTTTGTAATTTCCTTTGGAAGCTAGATCCGTACTACGTTTAACTTTCAAATAAAATACATTAATAGTTCAATTGTGACCATTAACTGCCTAGTATACTTAAAACTCATTTTCCTCAAATACATGATTTTGACACTTAGAGCCCTTTTTTACTTCGAGTCTTCGATTATATTCCAGGCAGTGCTCGGCCACATTTGATTTGCGTGGTTGCTTTGGTCGAGTGTGTCGCTTATCATCCTTGGATCTCTCCTCGACTGTTCCAGTATTCTAGTAGTCTGCCCCAAATAATAATTGCCGTATTCGCATGGAATGCGGTACACATTCGGCTTTCAGAGACCTAGAGAGTGTTTAATATTACAAAGAACACCCTTTATCTTTGTTGAAAAGAGCTAAATACACTGGATGCCTTGTTGCTGTAGGAGTCTACCAATATTTCTCGACACTAGGCCAACATAAGGTAGATAAGCTATTCATGACTTTGTGAGATTTCCTACCCTTATTACGTACCCTCAGCTCACAAAAAATTATTATAATTCAGTTGGTCAAGATAAATAGGGTATTGAAATGAAATATTGCTCTTTTCAGACTTCGTTTACTACAAATCCAACACATGTATTCCCAGAATTACCACAGCAGGACAAAAAGAAAAACCAACGAAACAAAATACACGATGACAGATGGTGTTGATTGACGGAAAAGTTATTAAAGGGGAAATGGGTCATGCTAAAACGACGCCTCCCTCAAGGTAATGGCAACAACGCCTACTGTACTTGAGTTACTGACCGAGGTTGTAAATCGCTTGCTGAACGTCAATACGATATAGGTTGGTTGAAATACAGGGCTGCAGATCAGATGGACTCAGTGCAGAGAAGACTAAGTCCTCAGACAAAGATTGCTAATAGGCCCGGCCTTGCGATACGCTCACCGCTGAACTTCCTAACAGGTGATGTGGAGACTGGCCGTAGGTGCGTAACTGCATAGGCCACGGCCGGATTACCCTCGTGCCGAGATGTGCAGAGAATCACGGTTGTTGGCCCGAAAATATCGAGACTGTGGCCACCAATTAGCTGAGCATACAACATGCATTGGCCAAACTACCCAGACCGTCCTCTAAGACGAACATCCACCGAATGCCTCGAAAATCTCTCCTCTCTTCCCTCTTCGCCACGAAATCCTTGTGAAGTCACAAAAAATTGTCCCGTCCAAAGCCAAGCTGCCCGTACAAATTGCGCCAATGACGTACTTATAACACCGCGCCAGAACTACCGCCTAGTAACGGCACAGCAATATTCCTCCAATGAGAAATTTTGCCGCCAAAATGTATGCTCTCTCTCCTGCTAAACTTCGCGTCAGAGAAACGCGCGTGCATTCCACACCTGTGATGGAGAATATTCTCCATCCCAGAGCAAGTCATAAGGCTCTGTCGGTCCCACACTCCAGGTGGACAATACACCTCCTGAATGCAGGTCGCTGGCCATTGTCCTGTTGAAGATGAAGCCACCCTTGAGGGCTGACTTTATGGTGAGATGTCACCGCCTGCTCTCCTTGTCCGAATGTGTTCGAGCTCTGTCTTACATGGAGCAGACTATTAGAGCAGACGAGGAGAGACAAAAGGAACACTCAGCTAACACACCTAAGCAAGCCAGCTGGCGTTGAGCATTGCCTCTAGTAGAATGATGAAATGATGTACAATGAGACCTGTCTCGTAGTGTAAACGCCAAGTTTCTCAGACAGCTTGGTTAAGGAGTGTATCGAAATAAAAGTGTCACAGAACATAATAAACAAGGACAGAGATTTCTCTTTAAACAAGGCACAGCATCTGTTATCCAAATTTTTCAGATCTCGCTGGCCATCATATCAAAGAGACCTGGGAAAATCTGAGAGAACAGGCATTTCACTCAATACAGAGCGGGCTCTGGAAAACGAAACAACATCAAAAGGCATAGTGGGTGTTGAACACAGCTGGAAATAGCTGCACGAGCTCAACAATAGTTCATTAAAGAACACAAAAGAAGAAAAGTTGTGAGCCTCTTGTTCTTTTTTGAAATTCAGATTTCCTGAAAATGTGTATACTAATATGTGTGCTCAATAAAATTTCCTCTTCCGTATCAGATTAATTCAATGATATCGCGTAATAATACAATCTGATTTCACTTTTAAAAAATATGTCGGAAGAAGAACGGAAGTCACTTTTATGGTCATAAGTAAATAAGTGACTGAAGTGCGTGAACATACTAAAATGTAACAAACATAGAAATTTACATGAATAATGTGCGAGTAACCGAGCTTGTAGATAAGTTACGTGCATTGGACATGCAGAGTCCAATCTGTTGGCGTGACCTCACTAATTGGAAATCTGAAAAATTCAGTGATGTAAAACAATCACGTTTTATATAAAGTGATTAACAGCCAGCTCCCTCAGCGATGGCAACGGCAGATTTACCTTCGGTCCAGTAAAGGCGGGCAGAGAAAATATTCGAAATGTTCCACTCGCTGTGGGTTTTAAACATAAATATTGCTAGCAACAATCGTTCCAAAGGAAACGTATCTCTGCTGAAGACAGTAGAAGTGATTGCCGACTGCTAAGTGCTACTCTGTCGAAGGATCACGGAATTTTAAAGTAATGGCAAGGAATCACGAATAAACTTTACAATCTTTAGATAAAAAGTATTTAATTACAATTAATGTATAATTAAAGGCACTGTGATGCGCACAAGATCCTTGTGTAGAACACATGGTACCATAACCACTACATGTGAAGTATATAAAATTAGGAAATCCACATGAGGTGACAAAAGTCATGAGATACCTCTTAATACCGTGTCGAATCTATTTTTTTCCCGGAATAGTGTAGCAACACGACGTGACATGGACTCAACAAGTCGTTGGAGGTCCCCTGCAGAAATATTGAGCCATGTATCCGGCCCGCCAAATATTTGAGGTGGTACCTATACTGCCAACAACTGAGTTTCGAGGCCTATCGCGACCAATACACCGTGACATTGGCTCTGCTACTAGCTACAAGACTACATAACTAAACTTATTGTTGCGCCGCTTGAAATAACAGTGCGTTGACATACTCTACATCCGTTACGTCTTGCAGTAATAGTGTTGCTAACAATGATTTTGAGATTTCGTTATCTTTTTGCAGGACGCTTTCGTGAAGGATGTGCAGTGACATACTTTTTTGTCGGTGAAATTCGCCAGAATAAAATGTGCCAATATTTCGGTCAGGTACGTCCACCAATCAAAATTATGTAATTAAATAAAAATCGTAGTTCGTTTCAGTGCTAGCTATTCCCACAACCTTAAATTTTTGCGATTTCATATTTCCTTTAGCCTTACATTACGGTGATCATGGAGTGCTAGGGTGCTTTAATCCCACTAGGTAGATCTTGGCCCTTATAACTTCGTGGACGAGTCAATGTGGCACGCGGACTAAAAAGTTTCGAGACCCCTGCTCTAGATTATGCCCCATAAACGTAGGATGCTGCGCGTGGTAGCCGCGCTGTCTAGGCGTCTTGTCACGGTCCGCGCAGCTCCCCCCGTCGGAAGTTCGAGTCCACCATCGGGCATGGGTGTGTGTGTCGTCCTTAGCGTAAGTTAGTTTAAGTTCCGTTAAGTTGTGTGTAAGATTACGGACCGACGACCTCAGCAGTTTGGTGCCATAAGACGTTACCACAAATTTGCGATTTCCAAACGTACGATGGGATTCACATCGGCCGATGTGGGTGACCGAATCATTCGCTCAAACTGTCCAGAATGTTCTTCAGACCAATCGCGAACAATTGTGCCCCGGTGACATAGCATCCACAAAAATGCCATCCATTGTCATCACACAAAAATGTCATCGTTGTTGAGGAATATGAAGTTCATGAATGGCTGCAATTGGTCTCCAGGTAGCCGAAGACAACAATTTCCAGTCAGTAACGGGTCCATTCCATGTAAACACGACCCACATAATTATGGAGCCACTGCCAGTTTGCACAGTGCTTTGTTGACAACTTGGGTCCATCGCTACGTGGGATCTGCGTCACACTCGAATTCTACCGTATGAGTATATGCAACAGAAAGTACTGAAAGTTGCTCACTCGACGGGAACAGCCCAACTATTCGGATGGATTAATGTAAACCAGATCCTGTACGGTGCTTCGAAAGTTACTCATCTCACAAAGCCAAGATCGAATCGTCTCAAAATAGAAAATGCTCGCTAAAGTTGTGTAAGTACAATAACTATCACGACGTAAAGCCTTGCAACACGAGCCATAAAATAGGCACACATTTACAGCATTACGTCTGCGAAAACACTGAGGTGACAGAAGTCATGGAATAGCGATATGCATCTACATCTACAACTACGTGAATACTCTGCAAATCACATTCAAGTGCCTGGCAGAGGATTCATCGAACCACCTTCACAATTCTCTGTTATTCCAATCTTGTATAGCGCGCGGAAAGAATGAACACCTTTATATTTCCGTACGAGCTCTGATTTCCCTTATTTTATCGTGGTGATCGTTCCTCCTTATGTAGGTCGGTGTTAACAAAATATTTTCGCATTCGGAGGAAAAAGTTGGTGATTGGAATTTCGTGAGAAGATTCCGTCGCAACAAAAAACGCCTTTCCTTTAATGATTTCCAGCGCAAATCCTGTATCATTTCTGTGACACTCTCTCCCATATTTCGCGATAATACAAAACGTGCTGCCTTTCTTTGAACTTTTTCGATGTACTCCGTCAGTCGTAACTAGTAAAGGATCCCACACTGCGCAACAGTATTCTAAAAGAGGACGGACAAGCGTAGTGTAGGCAGTCTCCTTAGTAGGTCTGTTACATTTTCTAAGTGTCCTGCCAATAAAACGCAGTCTTTGGTTAGCTTTCTCAACAACATTTTCTATGTGTTCGTTCTAATTTAAGTTGTTCGTAATTGTAATACCTAGGTATTTAGTTGAATTTACGGCTTTTAGATTAGACTGATTTACCGTGTAATAGAAGTTTGATGAGTTCCTTTTAGCACTCATGTGGATGACCTCACACTTTTCGTTATTTAGGGTCAACTGCCACTTTTCACACCATTCAGATATCTTTTCTAAATCGTTTAACAGTTTGTTTTGATCTTCTGATGACTTTATTAGTCGATAAACGACAGCGTCATCTGCAGACAACCGAAGACGACTGTTCAGATTGTCTCCCAGATCGTTTATATAGATAAGGAACAGCAAAGGGCCCATAACACTACCTTGGAGAACGCCAGAAAGCGCTTCTGTTTTACTCGGTGACTTTCCGTCAATTATTACGAACTGTGACCTCCCTGACAGGAAATCACAAATCCAGTGACATAACTAAGACGATATTCCATAAGCATGCAATTTCACTACGAGCAGCTTGTGTGGTACAGTGTCAAAAGCCTTCCGGAAATCCAGAAATACGGAATCGATCTGAAACCCCTTGTCAATAGCACTCAACACTTCATGTGAATAAAGACCTAGTTGTGTTTCACAGGAAATATGTTTTCTAAACCCATGTTGACTGTGCGTCAATAGACCTATTTCTTCGAGGTAATTCATAATGTTCGAACACAATTTATGTTGCAAAATGCTGCTGCATATCGACGTTAACGATATTTAGTGGATTACTCCTACTACCTTCCTTGAATGTTGGTGTGACCTGTGCAACTTTCCAGTCTTTGGGTACGGATCTTTCGTCGAGCGAACGTTTGTATGTGAGTGTTAAGTATGGAGCTTATGCATCAGCATCCTCCGGAAGGAATCTAATTGGTAAACACTCTGGATGAGAAGACTTGCTTTTATTAAGCGATTTAAGTTGCTTCACTACTCCGAGGATATTTACTTCTACGTTACTAATGTGGGCAGCTGTTCTAGATTCGAATTCTGGAATATTTACTTCGTCTTCTTTTGTGAAGGCATTTCGGAAGGCTGTGTTTAACAACTCTGCTTTGGCAACACTGTCTTCAATAGTATCTGTTCATGAACATATACAGTTGGCGGTAGAACCGCGTACACAATGTATAAATGGGCAGTGAATTGGCGGAGCTGTCAGTTGTACTGAGGTGATTCACGTGAAAAAATTGTCAACGTGATTACGGCCGCACGAAGGGAATTAATTTTAAGGTGGAGTGGTAGTTGGAGCTAGAGGCGTGGGACATTCCATTTCGAAAATCGTGAGGGCATTTGATATCCCGAGATCCACAGTGTTGAGAGTGTGCAGAAAATACCCAATTTCAGGCATTACTTCTCATCACGTTCAATGCATCGGGTGACGGCGTTCACTTAACGACAGAGAACAGTGGCGTTTGCGTAGAGTTGTCAGTGCTAATAGACAATTAACACTGCGTGGAATAATAGCAGAATTTAATATGGGACGTACGACCAAAGTATCCGTCAGGAAAGTGTGGCGAAATTTGGTTTTAAAGGGGTGTGGCAGCAGATGGTAACGGAACGACACAGCGTGCAACGCTTCTCATGGGCTCGAAGCGTATCTATTGGCCTCTAGACGACTGGAAAACGGTGGCTTGGTCAGATGAACCCCAAAATCAGTTAGTAAGAGCTAATCGTACGGTTCGAGTTTGCCGCAGACCCCACGAAACCATGGACCTAAGTTGTCAACAAGGTACTGTGGAAACTGGTGGTGACTCCATAATGGTGTGGACTGTATTTGTTTTGACTGAACCGATCGTTGACTGTAAATGATTATGGTGGTGACTCCATAATGGTGTGGACTGTATTTGTTTTGACTGAACCGATCGTTGACTGTAAATGATTATGTTGAGTGCTTGGAGACCATTTCCAATGATTCATTCACTTCATGATCGAAAAAAAAGATGGAGTTTTATGGAAGACAATGCGCTACGTCACCGGGCCACAACTGTTTGTGACTGCTTTGAAGAACATACTGGACAATTCTAGTGAATGATTCGGCCACCCACATCGCCCTAAATGAATCCTATCGAGCATTTATGCACATTATCGAGCATTCATGCACAAAATCCTGTACTGGCAACACTTTCGCAATCATGGATGGCTATAGGGGCAGCATGGCTCAATATTTCTGGAGGGAACTTACAACGGCTTGTTGAGCCCATTCCACGTCGAGATGCTGCAATACACCGGGTAAAAAGAGGTTCGACACGTTATTTAGGGGCATCCCATGATTTTTGCACCTCAGTGTATATGACTGGCTCTGACTCCACTTATGCATCAGTCTTACTCAACTATAACGGTGTCTAATGACACCCGGACCTACCGAGCATTAGCGACCAGCTGGACCATGGTAATTTCCTCATGACATTCACCTGATCGTGTCGAATACAGTAATGATTTCAGAGCTTTATAGCTGTATACAAGATAAATGTTTGCTGAGAATCTGTGATTTAAGAACATACAAAAGAAAATCAGTAGGGGAGACTGTTGTACCAAGAGGACAGTGTATCTTACACTCGACGCTCCTTGATGAAGTTACTTTAGAATCACCTGAAAATTGCGCACAAGAAACTACCCCAAGCAATTTACCTGAAGTGAATGCGTAATTTCAAAATGGAATCCATACTAGTATTATAAATGTGAAAGTAGCTCTGTCTGTTACGTTTTCACGACTAAACCACTAAAACGATATTGATAAAATTTGGCATGGAGATAACTTGAACGTTGAGGAAGATCAGAGGGTACTTTAGAAAGTGTGTAGTACAAACTATTTATTGATTTGAAGAATATAACGCGAAGTATGGAACAATAATTACTGATTTTCCAACTTTATTCGTGAATATACGTTTATTGTTTGATATATTCTTGATAATACGATGCAACGTAATGAGTACAATGTTCACAGAATCCTCTACGTGTTTAATCTATGCTTCTATACTAATGTCCGCCCCGATAGGTGAGTGGTCAGCGCGGCGGTCTGTCACCCCAAGGGGCCCAGGTTCGATTTCCGGCTGGGTTGGAGACTGTCTCATGTCAGAGACTGGGTGTTGTGTTGTCCTCATTATCATGTCATCATCATCAGTGGTAAGCAATTGGAAATCACCACTGGAATCACTTCTCTAGACGCTCATGCGATGGACGTCTTTGACGATGCTTTCCCCCTGACAAGACCTGCCGTAAGGCAGAACACAAAGTTTTTTCTTTACTAATATAAGAAAAAAACACGTGTTATTTTAGCCGCTGAGGGTCATGCGTCTTACAACTACATTGTTGCACTCAAATTTGCATGGGCAGCCGGTAGCCTTGCGGCGAGTGTTCCTGGTTTATAATAACGTGTCACCGCGTTCACCTGACGCGGCAGCCGACTTTTTTTCTGATCACGTCTGGATGTGTGCGTTGTCGTCACCATCATTCTATCATCATCGACGTGCTAGTTACTGAAGCGGCATCAAATAAAAACACTTGCACCAAGCTCCCGGACATCTCAACCGGGGATCTCCCGATAAATAAAAAACTATACACACATTTCATTTTGTAATGCCAGAGCAGCCGCTGGTAACAGCTAGAATACAATGCGCATGCAATCCTCAACACATTTACTCCACGTCAATCCCTATTGCCAAAGTAGCTCTGCCTGTTACGTTTTCACTATTCTACCGCTGAACCGAATTCCAGGGTATTTGGTACGGAGACAGCGTGAATCCCGAGGAAGACCACAGGCTTCTTTAGAAAGTTGTATCGTTTTGAGTATTATTAACATTTTTAAACATGGTATACGTGAGTGGCATTCAGGCGAAGCTGGCGCAATGGTCGGTGACTCTTAGCGTCTATAGATTTTCCGCAGCAGTGTGAATCCAGTGTTATTGTGCGTGTGGATTATGATATTGGCTTCCTTCACTACCTCGCGTAGGTGGAAAGTTTTGATGGATATGCAACAATAAAATCGGACGTCAAGCCCGAGAACCATATTTAAATCTATTAATATAATCCTCGCAAACGTAAGTCTGATTTGAATAAAACGTTCTCGGTTTTCCAGCCGCGTCAATTCGAATAAAATGGCCATTTCCGCCAACGTCATCAGGAGTTCACTGACTGCTGGGGCTACGCTACGCAAATGCACGGAGCATCGTACTCCGGTGTGTTGTAGGGTGAGCGAATCACGCCTTTCCTACTTCTGCCTGGGTGAGTTTGTAGCAGTCCTCTCGTTGGGATCTTCCTCACGTTGCGTTTGTCCTTTTACTTCATCTTTCTCATGTTGCGGCGTGCCTTCACTCCAGCAACAGGTCTGGCCACCTTGTGGTCGGGCGCCAGTGCACTTGGTTTCCCAAGTTGCGTATAAGCTCGTTCTCTGACATCCGGGCGGCCGCGTAAAAACGATGCGCCGACTGCCGGAATCGGTGCTTGAGCAGCGGGACTCCTGCTACTCTGTGGAGTTCTCCGGTGCTGAAGTATCGTGGCAGGTGAAGCGCTAACCTAAGCGCCTTGTTCTGGACCGTCTGCTGCCTGGCGATGGACGAGTCGGCCGCGTTGCCCCACACCACAGCAGCGTACTCTAACACAGGCCTGATGAGTGTTAGATACAGAGTTATGCCACAGTGTGGGGGCAGGGTCGTCGCTGGGTTGAGTAAGGGGTACAACAAACGCAATCTGCCAAGCGCTTTACCCCTTACTTCCCTGATGTGCGCCTCCCACGTCAGGCGCCGGTCCAGAGTGACGCCTAGGTAGCGTCCGGTGTTCGACCAAGGGATGGGGCCTTCCATGATGCTGAGTGGCTGGAGGTCAGCAGGAAGACTGCCGGGGCTGTTACGGTCTCTCCCTTATATAGGCATGATGACATCATCAGCAAACAATCAGATCGATCCAATTTGGCGCGCGCGCGTAAGTCGACCCCGGCAGCTCGTGGCAGCACCGGCGACATCAGGTGGCGCCAGGGGAGGCGCCACGTTTGAAACTGCCGCTCCCGCGTCGCGAATCTGTCTCTGCTTTCTTTCGATGTCCAACGCCCTTCCCCATGCCCTGCTGAGTGTGTATCCCTGGTCTCTGTCGAAACTGTTATTGTTTAAGCGAATCTCGGCCGCTTCCTTTATATCGGAGTCCCAATATGTAGAAGCATGAGCCAACACTTTTGTATTTTCGAACTGTATCTTATGTCCGTTTTCTAGGCATTGCTCGCTATGGCCGACTTGTCAAGTTCCCTTTGTTTTATATGGCGCTTGTGCTCAGTAAAACGCTCCGCAACCGTGCCAATTGTCTGTCCAATGTACATGCTGCCACATTCACAGAATACACCATATACACCGGACACTCGAAGAGCCATGTCGTCCTTAACAGGGCGCAACATATCTCGTGTCTTGGGGGCGGGCCGGAACACTGGTCTTAGCCCATGTTTCTGCAGCAGACGTCCTAACTTACTGCTAGTTGCTCCACAGTATGGCAGGAATACAGTCCGTTTGGCCTCTTCTTCTGATTCACCAGCTGTCTTTCGTCGGCGGCCCTTGAAATCGTTTGCGATGTCTCTTTTGCTGTATCCATTTTCCCCGAAAACACGTTTTAAGTTCTGCAATTCAGACTGTAGGTGGTCGTCGTCAGAGATAATCTTGGCTCTATGAACCAACGTGTTCAGGACAGCTTTCTTGTGTACAGGGTGGTGGAAACTATTGGCGTTCAAGTACCGATCAGTGTGTGTTGGTTTCCGGTATACTGAGTGCCTTCCGCTCAACCAAAACATCCAAGAATGGTAGCTTGCCGTGCTTCTCCATCTCGACAGTAAATTTAATGTTGGAATGGACATCATTCATATGATCGACGAACTGCTGTAGTGTATCTTCACCATGAGGCCATATCAGGAAGGTGTCATCAACGTATCGTAGAAAGCGAGATGGCCGTAATGTCGCAGTTTGCAGAGCCTGCTCCTCAAAGTGCTCCATGAAGAAATTTGCGACTGCTGGAGACAGTGGTGATCCCATGGCTGTGCCGTCAGTCATCTCATAATATTCATCGTAGTACAAAAAGTACGTTTTCGTTAGGACGTGACGGAACAACTTAATGATTCCAGATGGAAAATGTTAGGCCAAAAGATCCAGCGTATCTTGTATTGGCACCCTCGTAAAAAGTGACACAACATCCAGGCTAACCATTAGGTCGTTTGGGTCTATATTCATTCTCTTGGGTGTCTCAACAAATTTCTGCGAGTTGACAACATGGTGTTCGTAAGTCTGATTTAGCGCATAGTTCTACGAGGGCTCCAGCTGCGAAAGTTACTCGGAACCAACAAACGGCAGAGCAATCTCTTGTCCGCCGGAACTTGGATGCAGAATGTCTAGTGGTCTTAAGAGCCTCAGCGACAGTAGAACAGTCACAAACCCGTCACATTTTAGACAATGAGCGTCACTCGTCTCTTATAGCTTCCGAGAAACTTGAAGACACACAACGACGTCGTCATTAAAAGGCCGTACCACAAATAGAGAGAGTCGTGTCTTTACACGTGGACCGCGCGAGGCTTTTCGTCACGTTACATTTGATTATGATCTCTATGAATTAGTCATCATAGGGCGATAGTTAAAAATGTAGGCACTGTAAAGGATTAAAATAGAAGGGGAAGCGACTAGTACGTCAGTCGTATCTAGTCTTCCACAATATGTGCTAGTGTTAGTAAGACGTGAGCAAAATACACTTTGCTTACCTACTATACCACATGCATATTGAAACAGGATACACTGCGTTGCCGCAGTATTTAACTATCTACAGGGGACAGCGTTTCACCGATAGGAAACCTGTCGTTGACGTTGTAATTAAATACGAAATAAAAAAAAAAGTTTTCTGCTTGTTCCTGAAACGAGTAGGTATATTTCAGTTTATATTTAGAACAAATTTCTGTTTGGTAGCATGGAAGTTAATCACCCGTGTCTGTGACTGGATACCGATCTCACAGGCCACTGCACAAGGCCGTGTGTCCGGTGCAGCGGTCGGGCGGGTAACGGTCGAACAGCGTTTGTTGTTCAGCTACCACAGAAGTCGCCGAGCTGGTGAAACATCGCTCTTCATGTAAACAGCTGGACTATTCTGTTGCGACGGACTCTCCGCTCTATAGTAATCGACATACGTTCCGCAGATGGTCAATAGGAAATCTTGAAGTTGAAGTGGCTCTGAGCACTATGGGACTTAATATCTGAAGTCATTAGTCCCCTAGAACTTAGAACTACTTAAACCTAACCAACCTAAGGACATCACATACATCCATGCCCGAGGTAGGATTCAAACCTGCGACCGTAGCGGTCACGTGGTTCCAGACTGAAGCGCCTAGAACCGCTCGGCCACAGAGGCTGGCTAAACCTTAAAGTGAATCAGCTGATGGAAAGTGCTCTGTGGACAAATTCTCAGCTGAATTAAAGACCGAAAAATTGCGTACACAAAGATGCACTTTCCCTCTACAAGTCGTTTTATTCAATTTTGATGGATGATCCCACATGCTCTAAAGGGATTACTCACTACTAGATCCGATTTATAGCTACAGCGGTTGGGATCCCCTTCGTCTTAAATTCCTGAATAATAAATTAAAGATACCACATGCCAACTGAGCTTATAGGACATATCGAGCATTTACGAAGAAAGGCTGTGGAAAAAGACACTGGCTTGCTTCACTAGTGACAGACTATAACATTGCCGCAAAATCTGAACCAGAAGACAGACACCTGACGATGGATGCTAAATACGTTGGGATAGGTGCCTGGAAATTTCTAAGAGCCAATTTACAGTCTTCGATCGTACTTTAGCTAGCATACAACTGGAACAGAGACCCACAGAAAATACTAACAGTAGCTCAGGTACATTAAATAAGCTGTTACTCTTCACACTGGGAAGAGAAAAGAACCATTATAAGTAATACAAATGAAAGTACCCACAACGATGCATTTTACGGTGATTTGCAAAGTATCATTGTAGATACAGGAGTAGTCTGGTAATCAGTGGAAACAGCAGTTTCTCCGGTCACTGGAGGTGAAATTGCGATACAGGAGTAACACTAAAGCCTTTTTCTTCAATGCGTTTTCTGTAATACATGTAAATAGTAAAGTTACAACGGGACTTGAGCCAATGCAAGTGCCTTATCTGGAATGCCAGGAGCCGTGGTCAACATCTACCTGACAGGAGCTCTCCTCGCCGTGTGCCCACCTCTGTCATAGCACTTCCACGTACCGGTACCGATGACTTGGGATGTCGACCAGCCTCCAGGAAGATGCTACTGCCGATTAACCAGACTCTAGCCATTTCCCTGTTCCAGATGGTTCCAACTGACACGAAAACGCCGTCCCATCCATGATTCCAGCAGGAAGAAGCTTCATTTCAACACTGCCCCTGCGGATTACGTCATGATCGGCTCAGCAGAGCCACGTAGGGCACCTGCAGCCTTGGAGTCTTCCCCATAACGTTGCCGCCGTCGGGAAGAGACACACGGTCTTCCGCCAGACTGCCCAGTCCAGGCAGCCATCACTGCTCCAGCCATCGATCCAGACTTCGACTCCAGGCAGCGCCGTCACCGCCCCGCTGGGACGCCATGTCCTAATGCAGCTGCAGCTGCAGCTGGCCCAAGTACGGTGTCCCCACAGTTGCCGTCGAGTTAGCGCGTCATGTCGGCATCCCTCTGTGTAAGCAGCCTCTGTACCTCTGGCCATTACCTCGCCTGGCGCTACGCCGCCAGAATGACTGTATGAGTTGCATGGATTAAATAAATATTTGTTGTGTACATTTGCACGCCTGCCCACAGCCACTTCTAACCAATTACATTGTGGAATCTAATCTGTATAAATTATCAGAGAAGCAATAAAGAAGTTATTGTATTCTCAGTAAGCCCTTCTTAAGTTGCTACACACGTCCCTTCCATCTTCGGCGGGAAACCACCACGCCCACACTCAGCCTCAGCCAATATTATTTTTCCGTAAGATATACAAGTGATGGGGCCCCATTTCCTTTCAGCCCTGACATGAAACAGTTACGCTGAAGAATAATTTTTAAATGCGTCACTAGCTCCATACTTCATTTTTAGGGTTAAGTAACATTATGATATAGCCTGTCCTCCTTCATAGAAGAGAATCGTCACCCACAACAGCGATATTCGTACTACTCGTATGTTTCGAGACTGTTCTATAACTAAAAATAAGAAAGCCACTTCCAGAATAGACCCAGTAAGGGTGTATGAGAAATAGTGATGAGATAAACTCTAGGCACAACTCTTATCAGCCAATGCTGAAAACCGACAATATGTTGGTTTGATTCTGATGTGCATAACCGGCGCAGGAGGTTAAAAATGTACGATGTATGTGAGTTACTTCTACAGTGGCTGTGACATCGTCCAAAGATCGAGGTGGCACACCAAAGTCGGCAACGCACTTCCATACCACAGACGTTAGCAAGGTCTCGTTTAACTCCTCAACGTCAAATGGGAGGCGCTCCAGAAGACATGTCCTCTGTCTCAGCACAGCAGCGCCCTCTCACGAAAGTCAAAATAGAGCACAGGATGGAAGCTTTCTGTTCCGTTCGTGACCTCATCTGAATTAAGTAACATCATCGAGAAGGACTTGTTGTTCAAGTTTCCGATGGAGAAGGACTAGTTATTCAAGCCTCAGACGGAAATGTACTTTTGTAAATGATGAGCATTGTACTTCAAGTGAGCAGTTTGTTAGTTAATGCATCAAGTGATGCCTTAATATTCAATTACAGCTGTAAATTATCAAACACTCCTATGGAAAAGGGTTGTATCAAGTTACGTAAATATTTGCATCATTCATGTAATAAAGTGAACTAATACTTCATACACTGAAGAGCCAAAAAAACTGGTTCACTTGCCTAATACCGTGTAAGGCCCCACGAGCACGCAGAAGTGCTGTAACACGACGTGGCATGGACCCGACTAATGTCTGAAGTAGTGCTGGAAGGAACTGACACCATGAATCCTGCAAGATTGTTCATAAGTCAGTGAGAGTAAGGGGGGAGGGGGGGATGGTGGAGATTTCTTCTGAATAGCACGTTGCAGGGCATCCCAGATGATTTTTAGCAATCTTCAGTGCTGTTGCATAATAGTCTCATTACTAGTTGCAAATCATCTATGAAATTTACCGCTACTGTTATGCGAGGTGGCAACACTTTTCGTTAAGCAAAATGAACAGTTTTGACACTCAATACCGCACGCGCACAACACTAATGTATGGTTTCAAAATGGTTCAAATGGCTCTGAGCACTATGGGACTCAACTGCTGTGGTCATAAGTCCCCTAGAACTTAGAACTACTTAAACCTAACTAACCTAAGGACAGCACACAACACCCAGCCATCACGAGGCAGAGAAAATCCCTGACCCCGCCGGGAATCGAACCCGGGAACCCGGGCGTGGGAAGCGAGAACGCTACCGCACGACCACGAGATGCGGGCTGTATGGTTTCCTGTCAAAAATATTTCATGAAAGTTGTTTCGAAATAACCAGAGTTCATACATCAGCAGAGAACAATTTTTATCACGTAAGATGCTGTTTGCACAATATTTAAAAATTATTCACAATCTAAGTGGAAATTATTACCTCTGAGTGGGTTCTGGGCCACCAATACACAATTATTATCGTAATAATGACTATCAAGATTAATGTCTGTTTAAAAATTCAATTTAAAACAGCCGCTGCAATATTTTACTAAGATGACGGCTAACACAAGACAATCACTTATCGATTCCCCTTCAGGCACTGTTTTACTACTAACAAATAATATGTATTGAATCCTTTCTATACCTTTGCTATATGCATTAACATTTAAAAACGTTTCTCAATGTTAATCGCTTATTATTCAGCATTTACCAATAAACCGCGCTGTAGATCAATAGCGCTAATAGCTGCGCTCCATTGTAGCTGAACAGAAAAACTTAACATTTATGTAGGACGAGAATCATATTGAAATAAAAGTTCAATCAAAAGGATTGATTTTAATGACAATGTAACTCTATTTTTCAAATATTACTCAACAACTTAATACAGTTTTTTTTCAGATCTCTGTGATACGAGACATCAACCACGTCCGATCAGTACAACAGTTCGAACAAGAAGGATTATTCTAGAAGAATCATAAATAACAAAAGATGAAGATTTTCATTATCTTCTTCCACAGGTATCGTCTAAGATACAGGTTCTTACAGAATGTTAAATTGCGTCACTGACAATAATTATTTATTATTTTAGTAACGCTGAAGTCCTTTTTATTAGTATCACGAGAATGTTCATTTAGATTCCACACACAACGATGTCGTAAATATTTTTCTGAATAAAATTTATGCGTGGATATTACAAGAGGCATGGTATGAACTTGAACTTTGGTGCTTAACTCCTGACGCCAGTGAAGCAGATGCAAGAAGATGTCAACACAATGCTAAGCCTTTTGGACATGAACTAAGCCTTTTGGACATGAGCTGTATGACTTCCCTATGTTCTTGTGTATGTGCTTGTGAACTTTGGATGTGTGTTGATTCTCGGCTGAACAACGTTCAGAACATACATTTGAAAGAAGTTAGGTTGTAAGAAAGGGTCAGATTTATGTTTGTTTTCTTTTTCAGTTTAACAGTTTAAGGAATAAGGGCACAAATATGACTCAGTTGTGTATGTGTGCTTTTGTTTTGCCTTCTTTAAAAACTTGCTGTGTAAACTAAGATTTACATTTATTGACTGTGCAACATTAATTGAACTTCACACAATTAAAAAAAAAGAATGATATACATGAGAATACTTTTAGATGTCCTTTCTTCATTATCTTTCTCTATAGTAACATATCGATTTACTGATACATAAATAAGGTTCTCATGAATCTTGAAAATTGGAGATTTACAGTTGTACACGAGAAATACCACGTTAATTCTCTTAAGATGTTGAAATGTTCGGTACAGTCTTCAGTAATGCTGTATGATTGTTTTCTATTTAACAATAAGTTTTCTTGTATCACTTTGAGGACTTTGAGCTCTGCCTTGGCTGCGTGTATTTGCTTCTTTCTGTAAAATAATCAGTTCTCAAAAACATGTAGGGTATTTCTTTTACCTTATGTGTGCATCACTTACTATGTTCCCGTTTTGAAATGTTTCTTGCTTGGATTTTGTAATAGTCCAATTCACTTTTAGTAAGGAGTGAATCGGTTTCCTAAAGTGTGATTGTGGATGTGGCTGCTTGACGAAGAGGTCATATTTTACAATTTTAGTGAATGAATGAAATCTATTTTGTAATTATATTAACAAAAACAGTATGAATCTGGAAGTCAATGGCGCCTTCAGAGGGACTATTAAAGAGTGATATTGGAATGTAAATATTCAGGCTTTTAAAGTACTGAACAGTAACTGTGAGTTAAAATAACAACAACTGTCAAGTTTCTTTAAAAGAATGAGTGAGATGTGCAAGTTGCTTTCTTCTTTGTAAATGGGAATAAAAGTATTTATGTATACTAGTCATCAGTAAGTATGAATGAGTATTGATGACTCTAGAGTTTAGTGAGTAATATTTTTGTCAAGTAAGTGTTGCTTTGGAGAAGGTCGTTTTCCCAGTTTCGCAACCATCCCTTGTGTTAGGGAGGTACTATAAAGAAGGTCTTAGTGATATCCCACCATGGTCTGCCTAAGTGCCACACCACCTACACAATTCCTTATCCTGATTTTGGGGGTGATACAAAGTGTCATCCTAGTGTTTGCTGATACGTTTCATGTTCGGTTTTTGTTGCACTGATTTATGGAAATCTGTGTGATGATTGAGCCAATTTATAGAAATCTGTTATTATCATGGTTAATGATAACACTTGTGAGGATCAAACTGTTTCTTTTTATCTATAAGTTCATGTTTCGTTGTTTAATGAGTTGCATGTGTCTACCAAAGAAATGACTGAGCCACAGAACAGGTAGTCTGGAAAGTTGTTTGCAGCCAGCATTTGTGTGCTGGGGATGGGATGATTTCTAAAGGGAGATCCCCCTGAGGAGAGGACTGTGTCCTATCCCCTTATTAGCAGATTGAATCTCTCAGTCACACTACTTTGTCATGGCAGCTATGAGCGAACATGTAGGGCATCAGATCCTTAAAATTGAGAACTTTGGTGGGCACAGCAGAAGTTACTTCCTCAAAGGCTTGGTTTGGGAAAATGTTGTATGTCCAGCCACGGTAAAATCAATTTCTGAACGAGCTGCTATCCATTAAAAAGAATCCATTGGTCATGTGTTTTCGCTGACATGACCTCCGTGGAAGGTGAGGGAAACAGTCATGGGCAAAAGTTTGCGATCTCGCTGTTCCCACTAGGTGAAGCTATGTGGCAGGTAACTGGCGACATCTTGATGAAAATCCACGTGAACAACAAATTTCTCTCTTGTGTTGCAGGGAAGCACCTCATAAAGAGGCGAAAAATACTATGTGAGATGTTGGAGACCCATTTCTAAAATTTTATTGTAAAATTTTTGGGTGAGCCTTCCCTTGGGAGTACAAAGTTTGCACAGACTATTGCAGCAGACTGTTTAGCGGAGAGGAATGTCAAATTTTTGGAGTTACTTTCTCAAGGGACACAGGGGAAGATTCTCAATCGGAAGACGCAGATGAGAGACACTGACTTGCATTCGAGAATCAGCTCATTGCTCCACGACTGATGATTTGTTATTGTCAGGAGATCGCAATGGACGCAGCTCTTACCGCTCTGAACCGTCGATTCTGGTGACAATAGCTTGCAGTATGGGCCATCACGGGATGAGAATGGTTAGACGCTTTCGATTTGTTTCTCTTAAACTCGATTACACGATGTGATTTGATATTTCGTCTTACAGCGCCTCATCCATGTTTCGGAGTGGATTTAGATATATTTTTGCGGAGCTAATACCGATTATCCTGATATGGCTGGAGCAATCATTATGCACCCAAGAGTGATTCCGTATTTCAAGGAGCAACTTATTTAGATGATTTGCTCTTGCCTTATGGATTCCTTGCTGGGCTGTCAAGCAGATCTATTATTGCCACTGCTTGTATCTCCCTTTCTTTGACTTTTATTACCTTCATTAATATGTGCTTCCTGTTTAGCAGAGTGGTATCAAAGAACAAATAAAACTGGAAGTAATTTGACCTATAGTGTCGATTAAGTAACCTATCCCAGTTAATGATTTTGTAAGACTCGACACCATGAAATCTGATACAAGGATGTTTCTGTTCCCATTACGCAACCCATTGCGTGACAAATTCAACCGTATATCTGAGTTTAAGGCGAGTGATCTGTCTCTCGGTCGGTACACCCAGAAGAAATTACAAATGGTTCAAATGGCTCTGAACACTATGGGACTTAACTGCTGAGGTCATAGTCCCCTAGAAATTAGAACTATTTAAATCTAACTAACGTAAGGACATCACACACATCCATGTCCAAGGCAGGATTCGAACCTGCAACCGTAGCGGTCACGCGGTTCCAGACTGAAGCTCCTAGAACGTCTCGCCCACACCGGCCGGCCAAATTACAAAAACGACCGAGAGGTTGGCCAGTTCGTTTTGGCTTCTTGCAGTGAAAGACCCAAAAAAAAACCATCACATTTAGATCCCAAAGTATGTGATGGAAACTGTTAGGATTGAAGGACTTAGAAGAAAACTAAGTCCATAGAGCTCTATCTAGAAGAAGAAGTCGATTGAATTTTTTCATTTTATATTGATGCGTGAGAATTAAGAACTATATGATGGATTTCATTTCGAAAGAATTGAGGAAGAAGAATAGATACGTTTCCATTGAGAAGAGTGTCCTTTTTTAGGGCTCAGGAGCGAGAGCATTCATGTAAACTGTTTCATTTTGTTCTGTGACACTCAGCAGAACAGATAATACGTACTACAACTTTCTAGCTATTTAGCTCCAACAGAGAGACCACATGGTAACTTAATTCGTGCGACTCCATTAAGAGATAACAGGCGCTGAGCTGAGTTTCGTACGGATTCAGGAAAAGAGGTTCATGAATAATTTTATTTTTTATGATGCTATACAGAAAAATGGAAGAAACTGTTCATACCAGTAGGAAGGTAAACCTATAGAACACGTTCAATTTTTATAGTCTCCGAAAGGCCAGGAAACCTTTTTAAGACTTTCAGTTCATCGCCACTGTCAAGAAGAGAGAAAATTTGAAGCTGGAAGGAGATATGCCGTTTGAACGGGCGCTGCCAAACTGATATTAGAATATTTCTGTACCTCCCTGCCTGCTTTCAGGCTCCGCAGAAGTTTGATGGCCGCCGGAGGAAATGGACCTGGTTAGCTGCTACAGGGCATGCTATCACATAGCGAGCGTGCCCCCCCCCCCCCCCCCCCCCCGTAGTTATGCAAGTACGGTGGACAACAGGGTTCATTCATCGCGGGCGGTATAAATACGGCCGCCCAGCGTTCTGCCAGTCAGTAAGAATACCGTTGCATGATTTTCTTAGATGTCACTCGAGTATTTGACAGTGTCTGCACAGTGGGCCCTGACTGGATCACTGGTGAAGTTACTCGCTGATTACCTCGTAGGCAGGACCTTCGTGGTCAGGACTTCTCATGGTGATTCAACGCCCAAAAAAGTACGTGGAGGAGTACCACAGGGGTCGGTAATATGCCCAGTCTTGTATAATGCCACCTACATCGCCGACCTCCCTACGTCGCAACGTGCCACTAGATATGTCTACGCCAATGACACTGCACTCATCTACCGGAGTGGGAGCCGTCCAGTGAAGACTACAAACTGCCTCCACTGAAATCGAGCGATGGGCAGCAGACTGGTGCGTGGGTTTTAATGCTGCAACAAATCAGCCTCTGCTACTGACTAGGAGGCGTCCGCCGAACGTCCCTAACATTACACTCTTGAACTTGTCGATTCTGTGGACACCAACTGCAAACTACTTTTTTGTGATTTTGGACCGCCGACTCCTATAGAATCACCAGGTCTGTGAAGTCTACAAGAAGAGGACGAACACCCTGGACGCTCTTTATCCGCTCTTCAATGAGTGTTCGGCTCTCTCCATTGCATATGGCGTTCATATTTGTGGGTCTTACACCCGAAAGATAGTGGACTACGCCAATCCCGTTTGCGCAATAAGTGTGAAGACTCATCTCACCAAACTCCAACGGTTCGATAGCAAAGCTCTGCGACTAAAATACCACGTCCTGAGGAACTCCCCAGTGGCGTACCTGCAGCACACAGTGAAGCCTTATGACAACACCAGAACATACCAACATATTTTGATCCGTCGCCTTGGAAGGCGCGGCGACTTTGCTGTCCGCTACAAGCGGCTCGTGGCTCTGCTTGATATGCAGTAGGACCACAAGAAGCTAACCTCCCAGTCATATCTAATTCCTGGCACCACATAGACACATCCAAACACGAGAAGTAGTAACCAAACAATATCACTGAATAGCATGCAGTATCCACAGAGTAAACAGTGCACCGACAGTACAGAGCAGCTTCCCTAGAGACGATGCTGACTTGTAGTGAGTCAGTTCTGTACTCGCGTCTGATATTGCAGATTACTGTCATTGCTGTACTACGAACTATTCGATAACAACCTCGCTTGGTGCTTCGGTCTTTTCTTTGGCCGCGATTCGGATTCTTGGCCTCTTGACGTCGTTGTGACGAAGGTTTCCATCTCCCAGATCGCTGTTGCGTATGTTGATTTGGGTTGTTCTAGTCTATGTCCCACCACCGTCAGACAACCGTGTTTAGCTCTGTTACCGCTTGGTGTCGTGTTCCCTTCCTCATGCGGTCCTTCCGTCTTGCGGTTGACGCGTTTCTAAAAATCAAATGCCTCTGAGCACTATGGGACTTAACATCTGAGGTCATCAGTCCCCTAGAACTAAGAACTACTTAAACCTAACTAACCTAAGGACATCACACACTTCCATGCCCGAGGCAGGATTCGAACCTGCAACCGTAGCAGACGTGCGGTTCGAGATTGAAGCGCCTAGAACCGCTTGGCCACACCGGCCGGCTTAACGACTTTTTCTCCCGGGCTCTGACGTGTGCCCTGATATACGGCTGCTCTAGAATACAAAAATGGTTCAAATTGCTCTGAGCACTATGGAACTCAACTGCTGAGGTCATTAGTCCCCTAGAACTTAGAACTAGTTAAACCCAACTAACCTAAGGACATCACAAACATCCATGCCCGAGGCTGGATTCGAACCTGCGACCGTAACGGTCTTGCGGTTTCAGACTGCAGCGCCTTTAACCGCACGGCCACTTCGGCCGGCTCTAGAATACAGCCGTGAGATATGTTGATTGACAGTTTACCATTATTTTCAGTACAATAAAGACGTTCCTCTAAAAGAAGAATGGCGTGAGTACATGATGGTTTTTGAGTGTGTATCGCTTCACTGGAACTTTCCAGGTGGAGATGGAAACACAGCGTCCCCAGAGAATGCGCACATGTAGCTTGTCGCCGTCTTCCGGATTTTAAGAAAGAACAGTTGGCATGGGAGCATCATTACCGACAGATGACATAAAAACTGCATCTTGAGAAGAGCGTAGGATTGTTCGACTAGCTCTGAAGAATAGACGGATGACAACGGCTGTCACCTGCGCAAAGGTTACAGGCAGCACGTAACCATGAAGCGTTTGGCAGAGGTTGCTATAGCTGGGTTGAGACCTCGGGTTACCATCGTTTACCGATGGCGCTACACCACGGACAACACAGATTTTCATGGTGTAGAGCGAGTCAGCTGGGACGTTGAGTGGCATACCGTGCTGTTCATCGTTCATGGCCAGTAAGAGAACATTTTGCCACATAATGGACGTATAATTTCGCGCCTGGCTCATCCCTTCCAAAGACATTAGAAGCCTTTCGTTGGGCTGTTGACATGAACTATAAAACGTAATCCTAGCCTACTGATCGTGTAAATGCGTTCTTTTCCTTTCAAGAAAAGTACTATGTAGACAATCCTGTCTGACAAAACAATTATGTATCTTGTTCCGGTGATGAATATTAAAAGAGAAAAACAGGTCGTTTGCACATAATGTACTTACCGAGATCTTTAAAAAGCATTTAGTGAAAATAGAAAGAACTAAACCTATGGCATTGTTCTAGATAGAAAAAATATATGCTATCTGTTGAACTGAGTGGAAAGAACTAACATAATTACTCTAATTTTTTTAGTTTGACAATGGGACTTTCTAATACTATAATTAAAAATTGTTTCACTTTCCATGGGAAAAACTAGGAGAGAAATTAAAAAAAATATCATTTAATTTTTTATTGATTAGTTACACACAGGACACTGTGTCATTGGGTAGGTCGTATGTTACTTGTGTAGAAAACTCACCAGTAAGTACTTAAATTTAAGAAAATTTGCCATGAAAATAGTTGAAACTTAATAAACACGCTCAAATGTTTTTCTATAAGCAACTGGAACGGAAACAAAAATTTGTGCGTGGTACGAAACAGTTATTATCTATTAGTAAAATAAAGCTGAATCCCTACGATTGTTCAGTATAGGTATTGATAACTTTTCAGTTGGATGAAATATTGACGTTTTTCTACCGTTTAACATAGGACAATCTTTGAAAGTGGAACCTGAATCGGTTCTCAGTGTATTGCTTTTAATGGATATTGATCTTAATGGATGAATTTAACAGTCCAGAGAATCGTTCTTGAAAACGTGTTGCTCTAAGAAAAGTCTGTGTCAACCTGAGTTCTGAAAAACTCCCTCCATCAAACGTAACGTGCTGAGGTAGTATTGTACAGGGTGGTCCCGAATGCGGACTGCCACGAGCAGGTACAACAACAAACAGATAAGTATGTAGTAATTAGACAGCAAAGAAATAACAATAAGCTAATGAAAAGGTCTATACTTACTGGATTGCTCTGGATCATTTGACGGGGTTATTTCAATAGTGGTACAAGTCCACTTTGGTTCATTCTGAGATACAGAGTACTGAAAAATCTGCAGTTGAGATACCAGAGATATTCAAGCATATGGCTTCTTGCTAGAGATGAACCTTTCTTTCTGTTTGTTTAGACCATTAATGTCAGAAGCATTATAGACAGAAAAGTGGAGGTAATGGACTTGTACATTGGACTTGGCACATTGTCTGTTTCAGGGGTGTTAAGTATTTCCTCAAGACGGGATTCGGAAGTTCTTTACTTCCATACCATAATGAATACAAGACTGAACTCGTGCCTGTGAGGGTCACACTTCGTAATGATGATGGACATCAATTCTGAGTGGATCGTAGTTTAATCATTTTGATGAACTCCTCCATAATATTTGATAAGTATGGGAGTGTGCGTCATTGTGTAACTCCAGTTCTTTTAATACGCTACTGGACATTAAAATTGCTACACCAAGAATAAATGCAGATGATAAACGGGTATTCATTGGACAAATATATTATACTAGAACTGACATGTGATTATATTTTCACCCAGTTTGGGTGCATAGAGCCTGAGAAATCAGTACCCAGAACAACCACCTCTGGCCGTGCATTATCCTGCTGAAATGTAGGGTTCCGCAGGGATCGAAGGACGGGTAGAGCCACGGGTCATAACACATCTGAAATGTAACGTCCGCTATTCAAAGTGCCGTCAATGCGAACAAGAGGTGACCGAGACGTGTAACCAATGGCACCCTATACCGTCATTCCGGGTGATACGCCAGTATGGCGATGACGAATACACGTTTCCAATGTGCGTTCACCGCCATGTCGCCAAACACGGATGCGACCATCATGATACTGTAAACAGAACATGGATTCATTAGAAAAAAATGACATTTTGCCATTCGTGCACCCAGGTTCGTCGTTGAGTACACCATCGCAGGCGCTCCTGTCTGTGATGCAGCGTCAAGGGCAGCCGCAGCCATGGTCTCCGAGCTGATAGTCCATGCTGCTGCAAACGTCGTCGAATAGTTCGGGCAGATGGTTGTTGTCTTGCAGCCGTCTCCATATTTTGACTCAGGGATCGAGACGTGGCTGCACGATCCTTTACAGCCATGCGGATAAGATGACTGTCATTTCGACTGCTAGTGATACGAGGCCGTTGGAATCCAGCACGGCGTTCCGTATTACCCTCCTGAACCCACCGATTCCATATTCTGCCAACAGTCATTGGATGTCGACCAACGCGAGCATCAGTGTCGCGATACGATAAACCGCAATCGCGATAGGCTACAATCCGACCTTTATCAAAATCGGAAACGTGATGGTACGCATTTCTCCTCCTTACACGAGGCATCACGACAACGTTTCACCAGGCAACGCCGGTCAACTGCTATTTGTGTATGAGAAATCGGTTGGAAGCTTTTCTCATGTCAGTACGTTGTAGGTGTCGCCACCGGCGCCAACCTTGTGTGAATTCTCTGAAAAGCTAATCATTTGCATATCACAGCATCTTCTTCCTGTCGGTTAAATTTCGCGTTGTAGCACGTCATCTTCGTGGTGTTGCGATTTTAATGGCCAGTAGTGTATATTTGTTTGCCAATGAAAGGTAGGTAAGGATGCGCAACTACGTTTGACCTACTTAGGTATTATTCTGAGAGTGGGTTACCGCATCAGTTGTGTATCCACTTTCACAATTTTAATATTTCCAGAGATTTTACTATCACAGAAATAGGAACGAGAATTGGCGCTAGTCCTTCTTCTGTTGCAAGAAATTATGTAAAAAGTTTCTCAATTCCAAAAGCGTCCGTATGCATATCACGAGACGGAAAGCTTTTCGGTGAAGTTACAAGCTATGAGCAGTTACTGTTGTCGACAGAAATTCTTGAAGCGGTATAAGAAATGCTAGCGCCGGGATTGGGTATTTTCGTGAACAAACACCGAATATTCAAAGGCTTTCAACTTTAAAGCTTTCTGTAATTTAATCGCCGGTCGCAAGTTGTCCGCATCTGCATATGCTTATCGGCAATATGCAAATGGCGGCGGCGTGGGCGGCTCAGACGCAGTCGCGCCGGAGATCCGCTGTGTGTCGCGGAACGACCACCTTCGCCGTGGTGTGCGCGCTCGATAGGGGCCCGCGGAAAGAACCCTGCCTGTCCCTCCAGCCCACAGAAGTCGAAAGGCAGCGGCGGCAGTACCGAGGCAGGGATAAAATAACTCATCTCGTGCGAGGCGTAAACTCTCCCAACTTCATGCCTGGGATTACTCGCAGACCGGGGTGTAAAACGGCGAACATACAGCGGCGGACAGACCGAATGGAAACGTCGGACTAACGGACGCCAGGGTTGGGGGTGGGTGGGGGGGGGCGACAGTAAGCCCGACCACAGCAGCGGTGGCCTCTGCTGGCCACGCGAGCAGACTCGCGCTGAAATCCAGAGATTCACTGCAGTCGCCTAGGAAAACGAGGAGTGCTCCTCCGAGGAATAAAAGTTACATGAGAAATCGCTTTGAAACCCGAGTAAGATCTTTAACAGGAACCTTACTACTCTCATCAAAATTGTACATTTTTACTCTCAAAATAAACTTGAGAGGACTAATAATTTACACGCCATCAGCGAAAAATGCTTCACGTAAAACTGTAGTGGTTGTAGAATTCAGGTCTGTACCACGGGCGTGGAGAGATAGATCCCCACCAAGAACCCAGGCACAGAGGCGGCCCAAAAGCTGACAGAAAACGTGGTTTAAGATGTCAGTCTAAAAGAAGAAACCTTTCCCCGCGACTGTAAACGCACGCTGTTGTCAAAGTGTCGTTTCGCCCAAGTAATATCATAAACAATCATTACCGAACAAACGTTTATCATTAATATAGTTTGTATAGTTTGTGTGGCAACAGTGCATTCAGCTGCCGCCAAAAGAACTCAGTCATATTCAACAATAATGTTCTTGCTGCTACTTCGATGCCGTATTGTTGGATCTCAAAGATCCGCGAGCGAGAGGTGAAACAAATTTATTATCCTTCTGATTTTTCCCGAATGAGGAAAGGAGCGATTTTCTCTGTGTCCGCGTGCTTCAGAGTGTTTGATAGAATAATAACTGAAACGGGAAAGAGATCTCACATGTACCACATACTGATACAGGGCAGCTGGTTAACGCAGTAGCTGCTCTCCAGCAGGTGAAACAGTTGACAAAGAGCGTTGACACAGATTCTCACCTGGATACTTTGAAGCTTCAGAGATACTTATTCAATCATCGAACTAGCTTTGGGGATATTTGTGACGTCAGTGTCTACAGCATTTTGTGAAAATAATTTCAGAAAATTAAAGAAAAAAGCAACTGCTTAAGGTTTAGTACAGGCGTAAGCAATCTCTACGCTTTTGCTATATTGTCGATAAAATACAACCCTCCTGCAAAACTTGCCTTCGATGATATAGTAACTGATTTTATTTCGTTCAAAACAAGGAAGTCCTATGTAAAATTATAATTAAAACAAAATTTCTGGGAAGAGATATTTTTGTCAGATTTTAATTACTGCCCTTTTTATTTTTTATCTAATTAGCAACTTGTGCACCACTAATGACTTATGAGGCACAAATAAAACATATTATTCATTATATTTCATACTAAAAGTAATGTAGAATATCTGCCATAATCAATAATATAAAGACATAAAGATTTTTCTTTCATTGTTTTTAAAAAGTGTTTACAACTTGTAATATGTTCACTACAGCGACACATTTAATTTCTTGTGATCAGAATTTGTCATTATCGTTCATTTGCACTTTCTTTATTCAATAATGCTCCATTTTTATTAAATCGACGTTAAAAATTATAAAAATCACTATATCTATGTAAAAAATATAGGAAGTTGGAGGAGGCGGTTCACAGCTTCGACACTTCTACCAGGTGTGCAATAGCCCTGTGGTATAGGTCTGGCAGCATTGATCTGCTCGTGCTTGTAAAAAGCTTGAAGGAACATCAGAATGAGTGGAATGACATTAAAAAAATAAATAATTTCAAACTCACTAAGAAAATTGCTGTGCGGGAGAATTAACACTTCCTGTAAAAAGGTCCAGGCCAGAATTTTCATTATCGTTGGTAAATATGCTATTGACAACATTTCAATTGATTCATTATTCATTTTTATTCATGATTATAGTTTCGTTCATATTGACACATATTTACACACTATTGCTAACCTTGGCAATATTCCTCATACAAAATTTATGCAGAAACTATAATGCTAGGCATAAAAGTCTTTTTTACACAGTGTTTAAAAACCAGTTGACGCTATGAACTTACACTTGGCTGAGCTTAAATGGTGGTACTCTGGAACAGTTGACAGTTTTAATATTTTTTAGTTCATATATAATTTTTTTTACATTAGTAAGAATCTTTCTACTGTGATGTATGTGATTACAAAATTAGGTATTCTTATTCAGATAACTTTAAGACAGATACAGTTTCCAATAACGTTTGCTGATCTGACTTAAATTAGGGTATGTCAACATTTACATGTGAAGATAATGAAATTAATCAAATTGTAATTAACTAAACAAACACTGTTTTTTGCTTTGTTTCACAATTTTTATTATTAATGTTGCTGCACAACTTAGGTTTCCCGTTAAAAGCCCATTTTCAAATACATTCACACAAATATGATAACATGGCCTTGTCGTCAGGTTTATCTGTGAATGAACTTGAAATGGGCTTATAACCCGAAACCTAGGTTGTGCAGTAACATTAATAATAAAATTGTGAAACAAGGCAAAAAATAGCGTTTGTTTAGTTAATTTACAATGTTTCGCCAAGAGCCCACAGTTGATTCAATTGAAATTGTAATTATTTTGATTTACTAAGATTAATTAGTCTTAACAGTTCTGAAATGTACAAAAAATAGCTGTTACGTTAGTTTACATCAAATGACTAAAAAGCGAGGTTTAGAAAATTGTGGGGAAATGCCAATGGTGAATTAATTTTCGATTAATACATTTTTTTTTAAATGTCAGGTGCTAAACAAATGCAGACTGAAAGCATAGTAATTATCACAACATTGTGGTTGTAATTGCGCCTAAGCTAATTGCGAATGCGACATTTATGTATAAACTAGTAAATGGCGTAATATGAAACAACTGTATACAACTGTATTATTGTAATGTTCAAATAGAAAATTTATTTTAGTGTAATGTTGGTCCTAGATGAATAATCATCAGGAATGGCGGCTGAGGACTTCCGGCGTAAGAAGTCACTCTCATTCAGCCAACGGCCTTATGAAAGAGGGCGGAGGAGCGGACAAACGGTGGTGGGAAACAGTCCCTGAAGGTGGAAGAATCAGAAATGATCAGCTTCATGAGGATGCAGAAGGCAATGGAAACCACTGCATTAAAGAAGTATAATGTGTATGCACAGGAACTGTGACCTGTAATTGAAAAACTGTCATGATGATCTCTCTCTTGGCAAAAGATTCCGGCCTAGTCCTCCATTCGGATTTCTGGCAGGGGACTGCAAAGGGGGAAGTCATCATGAGTAAGAGATTGAATAACCAATTGAAGGATAAAGTTCTACGAATTGGGGCTGGAGTGTCAGAAATTTGAACGTTGTAGAGAAGGAAGATGATCTGAAAAGCGAAATCCTAAGCCTCAGTCTAGATATAGTGGGGGGTCAGTGAAGTGAAATGAAAAGAAGCCAACGATTTCTGGTCAGATGAGTATAGAGTAATAAACAGGAGAAAGTGGTATAACAGGAGTAGGATTCCTTGTGAATAGAAATGTAGGGTAGAGAGGGAGTTCCTGCGAACAGTTCAGTGATGAGGTTGTTCTCACAGAATCGACAGCAAACCAACACCGACAACGATAGTTCAGGTATATATGCTGACGTCGTAAGGCGAAGAAGAAGAGATAAAGTACATGAGAATACTGAACAGGTAATTCAGTACGTAAAGGGAGATGCATATCCAGTAGTCATGGGCGCTGGATTTCGGTTTTAGGAGAAGGAATTGAAGATAGGGTTATGGCAGAATACGAGCTTGGTGCAAAGCATGAGAGACGAGAAAGACTAATTGGGTTCTGCAACGAATTTCAGCTAGTGATAGCGAATATTCCGTCCAAGAATCACAAAAGCGGCAGGTATATTGGAAAAGACCAGGAGATACGGGAAGATTTGAGTTAGATTACATCATGGTCAGACAGAGATTCCTAAATCAGATACTGGATTGTAAGGTGAACCTAGGAGCAGATATAGACTCAGACCACAATTTAGTGGTGATAAAGAGTAAGCTGAAGTTTAAGAGAAAAGGTAGGAAGAATCAGTGAGCAAAGAAATGTGATACGGCAATACTAAGGAATGAGGAGATACGCTTAAAGTTCTCTGAGGCTATAGATACAGCGATAATGAATAGCTCAGTAGGTAGGTAAGTTGAAGCGGAATGGACATTTTTAAGAATGGCAATCACAGAAATTGGAAAGAAAAACATTTATACAAGAAGATAACTACGAAGAAACCAAGGGTAACAGAAGAAGTACTTCACTTGGGTGATGAAAGCAGGAAGCACAAAAATGTTTGAGGAAATTCAAGAATACAGAAATGCCAGTTATGAATGAAATGAATAGGAAGTGCAGTTAAGCTAAGACGAAATAGCTGCATGAAAAATGTGAAGAAACCGAGAAAGAAATGACTGTCAGAAGGATTGAGTTAGCATATGAAAAAGTCAAAACAAGTTTCGGTGAAATTAAAAACAACGGCGTAACATTAAGAGTGCAAGGGGAATTCCACTGTTACCTGCTGAGCAGAGAGAGAGGATGGGTCGGAAGAGTGCATTGAAAGTCTCTGTGAGGGAAAGGAGTTGTCTGATGACGTGTCAGAGGAAAAAAACAGGAGTGGACAGGGAAGAGATAGGAGATTCAATATTAGAATCAGGATATAAAAGAGCTTTGGGAGACTTTAGATAGAATAAGACAGAAGGAATAAATAAAATTCCATAAGAATTTCATAAATCATCGGGGGAAGTGGCAACAAAACGACTGTTCACATTAGTGT
Source organism: Schistocerca serialis cubense (assembly GCF_023864345.2). Taxonomy (NCBI): domain Eukaryota; kingdom Metazoa; phylum Arthropoda; class Insecta; order Orthoptera; family Acrididae; genus Schistocerca; species Schistocerca serialis. The sequence goes on along the minus strand of NC_064644.1, from coordinate 329,853,427 downwards.
GTAGAAAGTATGAACCTGGCCATATACCATCTGTTGTTGTTGTTGTCGGAAAAATATCATGCACACAATTTAGAAATTTGCAGGAGCCGACAAGTGCGAATGTAATCGCACCATCAGCTTAACAGATCATGCAGTCAAGTTGCTGACAAGAATAATATACAGACGAATGGACAACGACATTGAGCATTTATTACGGGACGATCAGTGGCTTTAGAAAAGGCAAAGACGCCAGAGACGCAGTTCTGATGTTGCGGTTGATAATGGAAGCAAGACTGAAGCAAAATCAGTCCTACCTATGTATTAGAAATCTCATTACTAAGATTCATTAAATGTATCTTTAAGATATTCTAATGTGTTAACAGCCACAAATATTTTTCTTAATCATCCTTTAGTTTTGTAGTTTTATTTAAAAAGTCGTGTACAGTCGCAGTGTGTGTCTTGCTCTGTTAATACGCAGTGTGAAAATTGCTGACGCTGCATACTGCTCCGTAGTGAAACACGCGGATGGAGCACGGTTAAATAATGGCGAGAAACGGTTTGTTCTTACTGTTTTTCACGAATTTACAAAAAATATCGACTTTGAAGTTTTCCGAGGAATGTATTTACTACCGTTAAGACTATTATTAAAAGGGGATGGATAGTTGTACCGGTAGCGTTTGGAATGGTAATCTGGTATAGAACGATGGTTCAAATCTCGCTTTTTTTTGTTTTCGTTCAGTTTGGAACAACTGCAAATTTTAAATCTAAAATTCATCAAATTTATACTAATTAACAGATATCTAATCATCTTTTCTATGAATAAAAAAATGGTTCAAATGGCTCTGATCACTATGGGACTTAACATCTGAGGTCATCAGTCGCCTAGATCTTGTTGTTGTTGTTGTGGTCTTCAGTCCTGGGACTGGTTTGATGCAGCTCTCCATGCTACTCTATCCTGTGCAAGCTTCTTCATCTCCCAGTACCTACTGCAACCTACATCCTTCTGAATCTGCTTAGTGTATTCATCTCTTGGTCTCCCTCTACGATTTTTACCCTCCACGCTGCCCTCCAATACTAAATTGGTGATCCCTTGATGCCTCAGAACATGTCCTACCAACCGATCCCTTCTTCTGGTCAAGTTGTGCCACAAACTTCTCTCCTCCCCAATCCTATTCAATACCTCCTCATTAGTTATGTGATCTACCCATCTAATCTTCAGCATTCTTCTGTAGCACCACATTTCGAAAGCTTCTATTCTCTTCTTGTCCAAACTATTTATCGTCCATGTTTCACTTCCATACATGGCTACACTCCATACGAATACTTTCAGAAATGACTTCCTGACACTTAAATCAATACTGGATGTTAACAAATTTCTCTTCTTCAGAAACGCTTTCCTTGCCACTGCCAGCCTACATTTTATATCCTCTCTACTTCGACCATCATCAGTTATTTTGCTCCCCAAATAGCAAAACTCCTTTACTACTTTAAGTGCCTCATTTCCTAATCTAATTCCCTCAGCATCACCCGACTTAATTAGACTACATTCCATTATCCTCGTTTTGCTTTTGTTGATGTTCATCTTATATCCTCCTTTCAAGACACTGTCCATTCCATTCAACAGCTCTTCCAAGTCCTTTGCTGTCTCTGACAGAATTACAATGTCATCGGCGAACCTCAAAGTTTTTATTTCTTCCCCATGAATTTTAATGCCTACACCGAATTTTTCTTTTGTTTCCTTTACTGCTTGCTCAATATACAGATTGAACAACATCGGGGAGAGGCTACAACCCTGTCTTACTCCCTTCCCAACCACTGCTTCCCTTTCATGTCCCTCGACTCTTATAACTGCCATCTGGTTTCTGTACAAATTGTAAATAGCCTTTCGCTCCCTGTATTTTACCCCTGCCACCTTTAGAATTAGAAAGAGAGTATTCCAGTCAACATTGTCAAAAGCTTTCTCTAAGTCTACAAATGCTAGAAACGTAGGTTTGCCTTTCCTTAACTTTTCTTCTAAGATAAGTCGTAAGGTCAGTATTGCCTCACGTGTTCCAGTGTTTCTACGGAATCCAAACTGATCTTCCCCGAGGTTGGCTTCTACTAGTTTTTCCATTCGTCTGTAAAGAATTCGTGTTAGTATTTTGCAGCTGTGACTTATTAAGCTGATAGTTCGGTAATTTTCACATCTGTCAACACCTGCTTTCTTTGGGATTGGAATTATTATATTCTTCTTGAAGTCTGAGGGTATTTCGCCTGTTTCATACATCTTGCTCACCAGATGGTAGAGTTTTGTCAGGACTGGCTCTCCCACGGCCGTCAGTAGTTCCAATGGAATATTGTCTACTCCGGGGGCCTTGTTTCGACTCAGGTCTTTCAGTGCTCTGTCAAACTCTTCACGCAGTATCGTATCTCCCATTTCATCTTCATCTACATCCTCTTCCATTTCCATAATATTGTCCTCAAGTACATCGCCCTTGTATAGACCCTCTATATACTCCTTCCACCTTTCTGCTTTCCCTTCTTTGCTTAGAACTGGGTTTCCATCTGAGCTCTTGATATTCATACAAGTCGTTCTCTTATCTCCAAAGGTCTCTTTAATTTTCCTGTAGGCAGTATCTATCTTACCCCTAGTGAGATAGGCCTCTACATCCTTACATTTGTCCTCTAGCCATCCCTGCTTAGCCATTTTGCACTTCCTGTCGATCTCATTTTTGAGACGTTTGTATTCCTTTTTGCCTGTTTCACTTACTGCATTTTTATATTTTCTCCTTTCATCAATTAAATTCAATATTTCTTCTGTTACCCAAGGATTTCTACTAGCCCTCGTCTTTTTACCTACTTGATCCTCTGCTGCCTTCACTACTTCATCCCTCAAAGCTACCCATTCTTCTTCTACTGTATTTATTTCCCCCATTCCCTTTATTTGCTCCCTTATGCTCTCCCTGAATCTCTGTACAACCTCTGGTTCTTTTAGTTTATCCAGGTCCCATCTCCTTAAATTCCCACCTTTTTGCAGTTTCTTCAGTTTTAATCTACTGATCTAGATCTTAGAACTACTTAAACCTAACTAACCTAAGGACATCACACACATCCATGCCCGAGGCAGGATTCGAACCTGCGACCGTAGCGGTCTCGCGGTTCCACACTGAAGCGCCTAGAACCGCTCTTTTATGAATAGTGCACGTCTTGTTTCTAATTACTTATTGCACACGAAGTTCCAGTTTTCATTGCAAAAACGATTTCTTCATCGTCAATATTTTGCAAAGGTTGTTTAAATAAGTAAATTATAAATTGAATTTTTAGGACTAAATGAAAAATCAGATGTTCTTTATTTGGACTATGTCCATTGTTTCACACCGCAGAACGGTGTGGTTTCGCAAGTGTCTGAGTGATAGGGGTCGTAGAAACATGAAAAATAATAATTTTCACAGCACGAAGCACACCATAAAAATGCTGCAGTTTTACAGTTGTCACTGTACCATTGCATTATGAACCCAACAGAGCTGATGTGGATCCAAGTTACGGGATTTATCGCGAGAAATAAGAAGGCATTTAAGCTGCCAGACGTGCTGGAACTAAGGCACGAAGCTTTGTCACATGTCGCCATCGAAAGCTGGCGGGATGTTGAACGACAGGTCATAAAGTGAGAGAAGATTCTCCTGTTGACTGTTGTAGCAGATGACGCTTCCAGTACTGAAATATATTTCTCGGGTTCAGCTATGTAAGATGCTCAGAGATTACCGGACGCCTAATTGTAAGTAATACCTTCAGTGGGTTTAATATTTAACTATAGAGCAAAATCAGTGCAGCAAGCTTTTGAATCACACATAGCTCGCTCAGAAAAATTCCCCTGTGTTTAATTTAGGAATTTTCATCATTCTTACTTATAATTACGAGAGCATATTAGGATTTACGTCTGGTCCCATAAGAAGCGCGCGATATTGCTGGAGTTTTGACGAATATTATTTAATGACATTCGAAGCTGCGTATATTGTTTCTCTACTCATCTCTTTCTAAGTCTGAACTGCAACTGCGGACATCACTGAATGCTAGTTGGACCAGCTGGTTGGCCAGTGTCGTCCATGTTAAATGCGTCGGTAAAGCTGTTGTCCAGTATTATCGCTCCGTCGATGTGCACGTACTGCTGAGCATAAAACGTATCGTTGTTATCGTACTTGACTGTACTGAGACAGTTTGGCTTCCACTCCATGCAAAACGAAATCCAAGAGATTCTAGCAAACGTCGAAGAACAGATGGTGTAGAGTTTACATCAGGTTCATTCCTATGATGAACACAGTATGTTACCAAACGTAGCCCTTAATTTGAGGAAGACATTTATGAGAATGTACGTTTAGAGCACAGCATTCTATGGTAGAGAATCACGTACTGTGGGAAAACCGGAACGGAAGAGAATCGAAGCTGATAATTAGGTGGACTTATAAGAAATGAGGAGGTTCTCCCGAGAATCAGTGAGGAAAGGAACATATGGAAAACACTGACGAGAAGAAGGGACAGGTTAATAGAAAAGACGTCAAGGAAGAACTTTTATGGTACTAGAGGCAACTGTAGAGGGTAAAACCTGTAGAGCGGAACAGAGATTGGAATACATTTAGTAAATGATTGAGGATGCAGGTTGCAAGTGCCCTCCATGATGAAGAGATTCAGGAAATTATCGGCAGGGATGTGGAGCCATTCCAATCACAGTACTGTGATCAGCTGCTGTAGATTTCTCGGATGAGATTTCACTGCGCAAACAGTCCGATGGAAGTGGCCCCTAGCCGGCCGCTGTGGCCGAGCGGTTCTAGACGCTTCAGTCTGGAACCGCGCTGCTGCTACGGTCGCGGGTTCGAATCTTGCCTCGGGCATGGATGTGTTTGATGTCGTTAGGTTAAAGTAGTTCTAAGTCTAGGGGACTGATGACCTCAGATGTTAAGTCCCGTAGTGCTTAGCGCCATTTGAACCATTTTTGAAGTGGCCCCACAAGTTCTTCATTGGGTTTAAATCCGGGAAGTTTTGTGGCCGGGGGAGTACGTCACACTCATCCAGATGGGCTTCGAACCGTGCACGTACACAGTCAACTGTGTGACACGTTACATTGTCCTGTAGGTAGGTGCCATCCTGCTGAGGAAATACAGACAGGTAGGGGTGGACATGGTCCCCAAGGATAGACGCATACTGGTGTTGATCCTTTGAGCCTTCCAAGATGACAAAATCACCCAGGGAATTCCACGAAAATATTACCCAGAGAATAAAGCTCCCTCCTGGTTGCAAAGTGTTTGCTTTCCGATGTTTCACACCGTACACGCCAATGGCCATTTGTTCGCTGAGGCATAAAACGCGATTCATCTGAAAAGCCCACCTCTCGCCAATCAGTGGACGCACAGATCCGGTTTTGTCTTGCAAATTTCAGCCTTTGTTGCCGATAAACAGCAGTCAGCATGAATGTATGAAACAGGCACCTGCTGCGTAAGTCCATACGCAGCAATGTTCGCTGAACAATCGTTGAAGGCTCAAATGACTCTGAGCACTGTGGGACTTAACTGCTGAGGTCATCAGTCCCCTAGAACTAAGAACTACTTAAACCTAACTAACCTAAGGACATCACACACATCCATGCCCGAGGCAGGATTCGAACGTGCGACCGTAGCGGTCGCGCGGTTCCAGATGTAGCGTCTAGAACCGCTCAGACAACCTGGCCGCCAATCGTTGAAGGGATGCTATTGATAGCCCCTTGGTTCATGTGGGCTGTCAGTTACTCAACAGTTGCATGCCTATTCGCCCGTACACCCCTGTCATCTTTGGCCCATGGTGCACCACAGTTGACTCGGCGCCAGTTTTGGACAGCGCCATTTTGCCGTGCACGATATATTTTTACAACGGCGGCACGCGAATTGTTTTCAAACTCAGCCTGTTTGGGAAGCCAATGTCCATGCCCTTCTGGACGTCAGGCAAACGGCTCCGTTTAAGCATTACATGAACGACTGCATTGTTTTCCGCGTCCCTCCGACACGATTTATGCACCCTAGACTGCCTGTGCTGCCACCTGCCGTCTGTGAGCGGTTATCGGACGTTGACGTCGAAAATAGCTGGTGGTCACATTAATGTAACTGGACTGTGAAAATTTTGAAAGATGAAAAAAAAAGTGTAGGAGAGAATTGTTTTCGGCGGGGAAAAAGTATCATTCTGTGTCTGTTACGCACATCCATTATGATTAACAAAAGAAATGCTGTATAACTCTGTTCACAGCCACCATATTTCTAAAATCGCTGACGGCCATGAAGACGGCATGCAGCAATCATCAAATTCGCACATGCTCGAATGTGGAAATGACTGGCATTTCAGCAAAACCACATAGAGTATGTTACGCCATCCAGATTCAGTACGTTACGAAAGATCACGTAGCGCGTCTGAATGATGTTTGTTTGTGATTATTCCTCTGATTATTCCTCTGTAAAAAGATGAAATGTTTAACGTCACGTTTCATAATTCGCTAGCGGTAACATAGTGGCCTGCCGGAACTTCGTCTATCTTTCGCTCGTCCACGTCAGCCACGTCATGTACCTTACAGCCACGTCGCGTACCTTGAGCTTATTATCCAAAAGGACAGTGCGACGATATCTAGAGCAACAAGAAGTGTCAGCAGGCTGACCGTTGTTGCGGCTTCTTTCGAGACGGCAGCAGAGAGGGGATAGCATAGATACAGTGGGGTACCCAACGGCAGTACTGGACCCAAGACCCATTAACTGTCAGTTCTTTTTCTTCTATCTAAATTTGTTTCTGAGTTGCCTGACTGACATAGAGACTAGCAAAAGGAATGTAAAATAATAATAAAAAAATGAAATAAACTTTAAACAAAAGCTATATTTTAGTCGATCCTCATACGGGGTTATTGGACATGCCAATCTCTTTTAGAAGGTTGGTTGGTTGGTTTTGGGGAAGGAGACCAAACAGCGAGGTCCATCCCGGCATTTGCCTGGAGCGATTTAGGGAAATCACGGAAAACCTAAATCAGGATGGCCGGACGCGGGATTGAACCGTCGTCCTCCCGAATGCCAGTCCAGTGTCTAACCACTGCGCCACCTCGCTCGGTTTTTAGAAGGGATAGCATCCATACAGTGGGGGGGCCCAACGGCAATACTGCACCCAAGATCCATTAACTGTCAATTCTTTTTCTTCAATCTAAATTTGTTTCTGAGTTGAGTGACAAAAGGAAAATAATAATAAAAAAATGAAATAAACTTTAAACAAAAACTATATTTTAGTCGATCCCCATATGGGGATATTGGACGTGCCAATATTTTTTTATACTTTCTTTCAGTTTTTGTGCCAGACAAAACAACATTCAACGTGGGGAACCGCCCTACACATAGAGCTCTACTTCCTGTCATTTTCTTTGCAAATTCCACGTTTTCTTTCTTTGCCCATTGTTGTGTAACATGCCTGGTTCGAGAAGTCCTGAGCTTAGCTGGAACACATAAAGTGGATGCCATCGGTCATGATGGACGTCCTGCCCTTTCTGGACCAGAAGCAAAGGATGGTTGAGCACGATATGCCCTTGCCACCATCATTGGGGAATGAAGTAACGGAATATTTTCATTCGCGAGGCGGTAGATGATGGGAACAGTACATGCCCCACTGTTTGAATCCTTATCCCACTGGTTTTGCCGCGAATGAATTGCTGTAGAAAAGTGTCAGCAATATCGAACTATTTGCTCACGAGTGCTCAGGCTCTCAGAAAAAAACTTGAAATTTCATGATCTTGTTCAGCAGGTCTATAACGGGAAGAATTTTGAAAAGCTTATCTTTTCGTCAGCTAGATGTGTGTTCTCATTGAAGTGAAGATGGCACTCGATTTCCTGATATCTGTTGCGACGAGTATACTGTCTTCTTAACCTTATATCAAAGTCGTTGTCTTCATACCAGTGTAACTGCTCCTGTGGAAGAACATAGTCTCCAGTGAGGAGCAGTAAACGTAAGAAGTTTTTCATGCATTCATTGTGTCAGAGCTGTGACTATTGTCCTATATAGCACACTGGGCACTTTCACTGGCAGTCAAGTTCGGTAATTGTTCATCAACAAATTCTTCAAAGGAATCAACTGCAGACTTCCCTTCTAGTGCTACTATATGATGTCAGTAGCGCTGCTCAGTTTCTGCTAGATCGGAGCAGGTTTTACTATAAGCTGCAACTTCAGTTTTTCTATAAGAAGTGATATAAACTACTTCTTTCGATGGATTGCATTTTAAGGATCCTCCTTTTCTTCATTACTATGAAATTCCAATGTACCTGAAACATCCCCAAATGAGGATCATAGCAGTTGGGTGAGAACACGTGTCAATACTGCGTGGAGAATCAAGCTAGACGTATCTTGTGTTGAGATAACCAACGTTGGTAGATGTCGTTGTTAAATTGACCCAGCACCTGGCGTTAGTACATTTGGTTCCGTTGTATACACAATGCAGTCGCCTACAGTTCGCATAGCTAGTAACTTGGACAGTAGACGTTACATTTCTGACATCTTGAGACCGTTGGCTGTGCTCTGTTTCAAGATGTCAGTGACTTTACCTTTCGACAAGTTAACGCAAGACCGCACATTTCCTGTGCCATTCCGATCTGCCTCGATGCAGAGAGTGTTCCGCTGTTACCCTGGCCAGCCTGTTCTCCATATCCCTCTAACAAAGAAAGCATCTGGTCACACATTGCTGATAAATTGGCACTCCACCACGTGCCACACACTACCGTTGGTGAATTCCAGCATCGAGCTGAAGTAACACGGAATGGTGTACTTGTACCTGTCAACCAAGCTAGAGCCACTGTTACTGACAGAGTTGGCAGCTCTGACCACTACATTTCACATTCTGTATACTCCCCAAATAAACAACATGTTGAATACGTATTCTTCTTATTATATGAGAGGCAGTCAAATGAAAATCGAACACCCGCCACAACGGGACCATGGAATGGTTCCATTCGAAAGTAATCATGACAACCTCAACATTTATCCCACTGGGAGACAAGACGCTCACTTCCTCTTTCATAGAACGAGCTGGACCATTGCCGGATCTTCAACCGTGCACACAGTTGCACTTCTCCGTCCGAGTGAAACCGACGTCCACCCATTTTTTTCTTCAGGTCGTCAAAGATGAAAACATCTCACGGTGATAGAACCGGGCTGTACGAAGATGCTGCAGTGTTTCCCAAGCAAATCGCTGAAGCGCAGCTTGGACATTATTGTGCAACAGGATGATTCCGTCGGGCAGCTTTCCGACAACCAGAGGGTAAAAGACAAAACCAGCAGTGGAAACATCCCACATCGTCCTCTCCAAAGAAATCCAGAGCTGTTCACACTAGTTTCGGTAAGGTCATGACGACCTTCTTCTTTGACGGCAGGGACCCTCTCCTCTTGGCCGGCCGGAGTGGCCTTGCGGTTCTAGGCGCTACAGTCTGGAACCGAGCGACCGCTACGGTCGCAGGTTCGAATCCTGCCTCGGGCATGGATGTGTGTGATGTCCTTAGGTTAGTTAGGTTTAAGTAGTTCTAAGTTCTAGGCGACTGATGACCTCAGAAGTTAAGTCACATAGTGCTCAGAGCCATTTGAACCCTCTCCTCTTCGAGTGTGGAGCAACAATCGATGCGCAGCGCTATGAAGACATTTTCCAGAAACTACGACGACCTTGAAGTCCAAACGCACAGGAATGCTGTTGAACGATACCGTCCGCCCTCACACTGCCAATCGGATGAACGCTACGCTTCAGATATTTGGTTGGGAAATACGTCAACCTATCCAGTACGGCCCGGATCTTTCACCTTGTGATTTTGACATCTTTGACAACCTGAAGAAAGGCATGCGTAGACGTCGGCTTCAGTCATAAGAGGAAGTGCAAAAGTGAATGCAGTTGTGGAGACGCCAGTGGTTCAGGGCGTTCTACGAAACAGGAATTGATCGTCTTGTCTCCCAACGGGATAAATGTGTTAGGCGTGTGGTGATTACTTTCGAATGGAATCATTCCATGGTCTCATTGTGGCGGGTGTTCGCTTTTCATTTGTCTGCCACTTATATTGTATCCACACAATATGTAAAATTTTGTTATTTGCTGTGCTTTCTAGTGTTGTCATAATAGTGATCAGTAGTTTTTTCATATGTTTTGCCTCCCACTCTCATATGTAATAAATTAATTAAAATACACTGTAAGGCTAAAGAATATGGTACTCATGCCTAATATCGTGTAGGGCCCCCACGAGCATACAGAAGTGCCGCAACACGACATGACACGGACTCTACTAATGTCTAAAGTAATGCTGGAGGGAACTGACATCATGAATCCTGCGGGGATATCCATAAATCGGTAAGAGTACGAAGGGGTGGAGATTTCTTTCGAACAGCACGTTGCAATGAATCCTGGATATGCTCAAGCGGAAGTGTTTAAACTCAGAAGAGTGTTCCTGGAGCTACTCTGTAGCAATTCTGGACGTGTGGGGTGGCGTATTGTTCTATTGGAATTGCCCAAGTCCGTCGGGATGCATAATTGACATGAATGGATGCAGATGATCAGACAGGATGCTTACGTATGTGTCAACAGTCAGAGCCGTATCTATTCGTATCAGGGGTCCCATATCACTCCAACTGGACACGCGCCACACCATTACAGAGCCTTCACCAGCTTGAACAGCCCCTGCTGACATGCAGGATTCATAGATTCATTATGTTGTTTCCATATCCGCACGCGTCCATCCGCTCGATACAACTTAAAAGGAGACTTGTCCGACCAGGCAACATGTTTCCGTCATCAACAGTCCAATGTTAGTGTTGACGGGCCCAGGCGAGGGTAAAGCTTTGTGTTGTGCAGTTCTCAAGGATACACGAGTGGGGCTTAGGCTCCGAAAGCCGATATCGATGATGTTTCGTTGAATAGTTCGCACGCTGACACTTGCTGATGGACCAGCATTGAAATCCGCAGCAATTTTCGGAAGGGTTGCACTTCTGTCACTTTGAACGATTCTTTTCAGTCGTCGTTGGTCCAGTTGAAATGGGTCAAATGGCTCTGAGCACATGGGACTTAACATCTGAGGTGATCAGTCCCCTAGAACTTAGAACTACTTAAACCTAACCAACCTAAGGACATCACACACATCCATGCCCGAGGCAGGATTGGAACCTGCGACCATAGTGGTCGCGCGACTCCAGACTGAAGCGCCTAGAACCGCTCGGCCACGCTGGCCGGCTGCGGTCCAGGTCTTGCAGAATCTTTTTCCCGCCGCAGCGATCTCGGAGATTTGAAGTTTTACCGGGTTCCCGATATTCAGGATTCACTCGTGAAATGGTCGTACGGGAAAATCCCCCCTTTATCGCTACCGCAGAGATGTTGTGTCCCAGCGCTCGTGCACCGACTATGACACCACATTCAAACTCACATAAATCTTGATAACCCTCCATTATAGCAGCAGTAACCGATTTAACAACTGCGCCTGACTCTTGTTGTCTTCTATAGGCATTGTGGACCGCAGCGCCGCATTATGCCTGTCTACATATCTGTTTGTTTGAATACGCTTGCCTGTACCAGTTTCTTTGGCTCTTCGATGTATAATACCCAATGTAAAATGAAGTAATTGTGCAGAGCAGTATATAATTACATAAAATGGTTCCAGAAAATGCAAAACAGAAAAATGGTTTCAACTAAGGAACTGCTGTGATGAAATTTGAATCAAAGATTGAGACAAGAAAGACATAAGTTTGGATAATGAAGCTCAGGCTACGCAGAAAGGAGGAAAATTCTTGTAATACTCGTACACAGGAGTAATGGTATACTGTTTCATTTCATTCAGTTGATCAAATATCTCGGTGTAACGATGTGGAACGACATGGCATGAATTAACCCATTAGGTCATTTATAGATCTGTCGAGTAACCAACTACGTTTTTCTGTTTTCTGAGACATAGTTTTACAGGGTGAAGCCGAACCATGCCAGCAAATTTCGGAGATTGTTCAGGAATGTTTTTTGAATATTTTGGTGTAAGGGATCTGTGGTCCTCCGGGGGCTTTTTGCACAGTAATAATGTATTTATGATTTATTAGTTTCATTTCTGTAAAAATATCTTCACAGCAGCGAAAAAAGACGTGTAATATACCAGTATCTTGAATGATGCGGTTTATCGTAGATTTCTATGTACTGATGAAGAAGTGCTGGTCTCATCGTTGCAGGAAACAGATAGCGTTCAGGGAACCCATACACGAGGTGCATATGGGCCAACTCTTGATCCTATTCATACTGTTGTGTATTACTATTCACATACAATTAACACTACCGGAAAAACGAACATGAGACAGAAACGAGTAGTACAGAAAGCAAGCTTGAGAGCGAAGAGTAAAGTGGGTAGTACTATTACGAACAGGAAGCACCATGAGTGAATGCAACAACTGGAGCCGGCAGGGGTGGCCGAGCGGTTCTAGGCGCTACAGTCTGGAACCGCGCGACCGCTACGGTCGCAGGTTCGAATCGTGCCTCGGGCATGGATGTGTGTGATGTCTTTAGGTTAGTTAGGTTTAAGTAGTTCTAAGTCTAGGGGACTGATGACCTCAGAATTTAAGTCCCGTAGTGCTCAGAGCCATTTGAACCATTTTTTTTTGCAACAACCAGATAAAAAGCACATACTATTTAAACTTGTGCGGTCATGCTGTGTTCCCTTGGTTATGGGTTGCCAGACATGCCCGCTCAGAAGAAGCTAAACGTCGAACCATCACTTCAGTGACATAAAATGAAAATCCAGCAATATATTCTCTTCTTGTAAACAGCCAAATTGTGTTTTGACCGAGCTTGTGAGGAACTGAAAGAAGTGAAGTTTTTCAATTGAAGATTGTTTCCCAGCCACCTTGCGTATTGACAGACTGTATTTGGTGAGGCTGTCAGGAGCCGTTAAAGGACAAAGATCCACTGAGTGCGCCACTGTAATAAGAGGAACGGCATTCAAACTCGGAGCGTTGTGGAGATAATAGCCTCATGCGGTGCGGTCCCGGCACCCATATGAAACACAGACTGTCTCCGTCAGGCGCTGTTGGACCCTTGCCATCCGGGGAAGCCGTTTCTGCATGCTAATGAGCCCTCTCTCAAGCCATACGCAGACACTGTTGATCTTCTCCGGTTTCTCTTTCGTCATTTCCCGAAGCACTCCAGTAATTCGCGCATCTCCCGGGCTGCCTGACTTCACATTACAAACACGGAGCCCAAAGACCGCGCAGACAGCTAGCTGTCTTCGCCGATGAGCTCTATTCTGCAACCACACTTCTACACTGTCTCTCCGGGAATGGTCTTATTAGACGCAATGCGGGCGTTAAATTCCTTTGCCTTCTTCGCCAGTACGCTTCGAGAACTCAGCCTTGTCTCCGTAGTAGCAGTTGATACGCATTATCACCTGTGCCCCTGTTCCTCGGGCCTTTGTACTTGCGCTGGGCTCACAAGCAAGAAGACTCACGGGTGCAGGTTATGTGCATGTTTCTCAACACGTGCGCACTTGTAATTTCATTTCCTACTTGATAGAAGCTTGAATGCTATCCCAGTGATCAAGATGTCTAATTTGGTAGCAGCAGCTGCCGCTGCTCTCGGGATTATTTTGGCAAAAGACGACATCGTAGAAAGTTGCGCGAGAGGTGTGTCAATGAATTCCTCTTTTCCTCGTAATGTGTGAGTGTGGAGGAACAGATAAGGAAGGCAACTAGTACGCTATTTAAAAATTTTACACTTGCTTTAGCGACTGATTTTGAAGTAATACTTCGTTTTGTTGGGCCACTGACAGTGAAGAAAAACACAGAATACAGAGATGCCATACCAGTGGCGACAAGATTAGCTCTGACACTCTTTATATCTGTGACAGTTACGCTAGTCAGATGCTCTATGTCAATGCATTTGCTGCATCCAAGAAGATCCTTCTTATCATTGTGGGAATGATTCCACTGACTTCAGAGTCAGTTATCTCGCCACTGAAACGTGGTACTTAGGGAAAGGCAGGATTCAGTGTGGACGGGGCCGTATTCAGTTACCGGTGGTTGCTCAGTTTTTTTAATCACGTACACTTTATTTGAAAACAATTGCCAATAAGGTTGACAATAAGGAACAATTTCCATATTTGACTGTTAAGACACCATGTCCAATAACAAATTTCTTAAGCAAGTTGCACTCACGGTTGATGGCCTTATTGACCAGAAATTCAAATTCTTTGTCGGCTGAAGGCCCCAATAGAAATAACTAAAAAAAAAAAAAAGCAATTTGATGGCAGAAGGCCTACATAGCAAATCCTTGTGAACGAATTAACTTCTCCAAGAGATACTAAAATAATATAAAAAAAGGACAATCATCAAATTTTCACTATTAAGAGACGATTTCTAATAAAAATTTCTTAAGACAAATTGCATTCACGGCTGAAGGCCTTATCGACAATTATCGCAATCTGTTCAAATCAAGAGAGAAGTGGGCCTCACACAGTGATGCAAGGATCGACCTGGGGAAGTCACTCAACTTCGTAAATGATGAGACAGGCAGCAAACAGTTGTATTCACTTAAACAGATGGCAGCTCAAAGCAGTGACAGTTTAAACACAGGCCAGCACTCATGCAACACCTACCTAACATCTGATAACCAACACGACGATGGAATAACCCAGGCAAGGCAGAACTGGCGGACAGCACTGCGTCTTCAGAATCCGGTGTTCAGAACATCCAGAAGCAGAAGGACACACTACGACCAAAGTAGTCCGAAAGAAACAAATATCCGAAACACGATCAAGGAGGCTGTCGAACTTCACGCCTTACCGGACAGCAGCGGCAAGGCAAGGAAAGGTAAACTGCAACCTCCAGGGCAGGTAAATGGGGCGTTAGCGACCACCAGGTAGAAAAATACCACTGGTAGAACTTCATCAATAAACGCAAGGAATTCAATGATTAATAATAAAAGGTGGAGGACAGCTAATTAATTTCGCCAACTCCAAACACTCCATTCATTGCTCTTCGTCTCAGCGATCCTGCGAGCAGAAACGCACGAACAAACGGCGTGATCTCAAAATAGTGTGGGTTTCACTACTGAGTTAATGTTCACACAACTCAAACGTTATGGGTCCGGTGGAGAACGAGGCTGTCGCCCTCGCAACTACAGCCCCTCGATCCGGCAGTGCCTGCGTGCCGCCAGAGGTCCCGGCAAGTCCCCATGCTGCCGGACCTCACTACTGCTCCGTCCCAAACGATCTACTCGACACACTCTGATCTGTAAAACACTTGACGCTCCCCCCCTCCCCCCCCCTCGCCCCCCCCCAAAGATAGTACTAGGGTACTAGATATCGACAACCGCTGCTGCTGACACTGGTGGACAGACAACGCTAGCAAATGTAGTGGCGCAAGTAAACAGGAGAAGAAAACGAGACGCCAGTATCCCTGTTACACGATGCCAACCTACCAACGGCACCAACACGTGCCGCAACGCGGCTCAGCCACAAAATATTGGTTGTGGAGAGATGACTTTGATAAGATAAATTTCAAGTTCGAGAATAACTAACAAGTCAGGTCTAAGGAACTGGACAATAGGCGAATTCAGTGGGATTTTAACTCTGGCTGTACAGTGCGCCAAATATCAGGGATTTCGTGTAGAGTTGACATGGAAAAAGGAAGAGATGCAACATATGTAAAAGTTGGACACAAAGTCTAAAATACTGAAACAAATATTTTTTGTGTTGATCAGAACCTGGAAGCATGTGCTTGTGAGATGTTACTGCAGAGACCTTCACCAATAATTGTAACAGACTGCAGATCCCGTCTAGGAAACTTTCAGCTATTTGTAAGAAATCGAGATACATTATTGAGCTATCTATCAGACAAGAAGAAACAATCAATAGTTTGTCGACATTTCAATGTTTATTTATTACAAGATACGAACAACTAGAATTATTATTTAGATGTTTCAATCTAATTTCAGTAGTCTTGTGTGCAGCAAAATAGTAGGACACTTATTGATAACATTTTTTATAAACAGTGCTCAAGCTGAAACAATGAATATGTACCCAGTTTCTAATGAACTATCTGATCATGATCCACACTTAATATAAATAAATGGTATGGAAACTTACAACCCCAGAGGCAAGTTCATGATAAGCAGTAAGGCTTATTAACGAAGAACAGACTTCAATATTTTAGGAGTAAGCTGAAACGGGTGGTATGGGTTGAGATACATGTGGAAAGAGATGTTAAGGTCAAATCAGTTCATTTCATAGTAAATTTGTGTCTATATCTGAAAGTTTCTTCCCTAAAAATATCCAAAAGAACCATGAAAAAAGTAAGCTGCAGATAACGAAGGGAATTAAAATCTCAGAGGGAAATTCATGTACAAGACAGAATTGGTCGTATCTGACATAACTTGCATACTACAAAAATCTGTGAAAACTGTCTAGTGTTTTAGAGAATGTCACTAAATTGTCCAGACGTATGCAAGACCTGACCGAAATAAAACGCAGATAATAAGATTAAAACTATGTCGGATGGGAGACAGGACAACCAGTCAGTGTACAAGATTCCTTAGCAGTTAAACTAAATGACGATGTCATGACTGATAATTCACAAGTTGCAAGTACTTTTAACGACTACTTTCTAAATTTAGCAGCGAATATAGAATAAAATAGTCCAGTAGAAGAAACAAGAGAATGTATTACTATATATTAAAAATTTCATTCCACAAAACTTTAAGCAGCTGGAAGTATCACCAGCGTTCTTTGCTGAAATTAACACAACTACAAAAATTCTTAGAAACAAAAGCTCTGTGGGGTTGACGCTATTTCAGTTCTGAGAAATTTTTCCAACTTAATAATTAATGTCCTTAGTGATATATGGAATGCATCACTAACATAAGGGATTTTTACATATAGGTTACAATTTACAGTTATTAAACCACCTCATAAGAAAGGTGACATGACAGACTTAAACAGTTATAATCCAAATTCATTCCTTACAGCTTTTTCCAAAATATTCCAAAAAGTTATGCACCCAAAATTAGTCACACACTTAAGTGGAAACAATTCATTTAGCATACCACAGTTGGGATTCTAGAAAGGCTGCTCGACCGAGAATGCTATTTATACATTCACTCACCAAATAGTGCAAGCCTTAAATAATAATCTGTCACATGTTGGTATTTGTTTGTGATTTCTCGTACGCCTTTCATTGTGTAGATCTTAACACTTTCTTAGAAATACTCAATTTTCATAGAATTGATGACCTTACACACAGCTGGTTTGAATCATACTTGAGAGACATAATGCAGAAGGTTGTGCTGAATATTTCAGACCTTGTCAGAAAGGTAGAAAATTTTAGTGACGGTAAAAATCACAAAGACAGTCCTGCAGGGCTCAATTTTGAGTCCACTCATAATCCTTATATATGTGAATGACCTTATACTTAACATTCAACAAGCAACATTGGTACTTTTTGTAGGCAATAGTAGTATTATAATGAATCCAATTAGAAAAAAAGCAACAGAAGAGTTAGTAAATGATACTTTCCAAAGAATTAATAAGTGGTTCTCTAAAACTGGTCTCTCCCTAAATTTAGAAAAAATGTACTGCGTTCAGTTCTGTACAAGAAATAGAGTTATATGAACAATTGATGCAGCACATGAACAGAAGTCAATAAGTAGGGTAAAATGCTCCAAATTTTTGGGTTTACATATTGATGAAAATATGAACTGGAAGAAGTATAGTACTAAGCTTCTTAGACAATTAAGTTTATCTACTTTTGCTCTTCATATAATTGCTAATCATGGAAACAAACCATCAACTTTCTGAAATATTTTGAATTTTTCTACTCAATAATGTCATACAGAATAATTTCTTGGGGTAAATCATCACTCAGAAAGAAAGTATTGATTACACAAAGCGAGCAGTAAGAACAATTGTAGTATTCATTAACAGACGTCATGTAGGCACCTTTTCACAGAGATAGGACTTTTAACTTCGCCGTCAGAATACTTATTTTCGCTGATGAAATTCGTAATAAATAATCCAGAGCAGTTTGGGAAGAACAGTGATGTATATGCCTACAACACTAGAGGGAAAAATGACCTTTATTACCCATTGTTAAAGTGGAGTTCAATATGCAGTAACAAAAATATTTGCTAATTTTCCCAATGACATAAGATGTCTGACAGGTAGCGAAGCAAGTTTTAAATCTAATTTAAAATAATTTCGGCTCGAGAACTCCCTCTATTCTGTCGACAAATTTTTAACAAAAAACTAATAGCCTGTAAAGAAGATTGTTTTTAAGTGTAGTTGAATGAGTAGAAATAAAATTATAACGTGTTCATCAGTGTTAACGCTAATCATGTGTACATATCCTGTAAACTGACTTGTTCTACATACCTTCGATAAAAGAATCGTACAAATGATTCGTGGAACATGTAAGTAACTACAACCTCCTAAAGTGGAATTGATGCTTTGCAAAATAGAGCCAAAATAATGTCTCCAATTTTTCCCTATCGCTTACTCGTAACAGCCCCTATCACGCAACTTAAAGGGATTGGTCCAACACTATGGTGTACGCTTCCAACAATAATTTCCAGCACAGCAGTAACATGTTTCCAGTTTACCTGCTTGGTGTCAATCCCCAGTTCAGACGAGGGTGCCACCTCCGACTACTGTACAACCTACTAGCTGCAGTGATTTACTATTTGTCTGTGGACGAAGAAGATCCATTACAGCTTCCTGTTTTGGGCGTCTGTGGTAGTAGAATGAAAAAGTTGACCATTTACAATGGAAAAATATTAGTTCCAATTTTGACCACCAGATGCAAATTTAGCACTGTAAGCCGTTTGTATGACGGTATGACATCTACACTTTCTTTTGACAAGCTGTTACGTGAGTAAACAGTATTTATTTATTTCATTAACAGTACAGAGTAACCCACCGCCTTGAAATATAAGGTGGGTACCATTCTCCTGAATCTAACAGCAAAGACTTCTCATTATTACGAACTTATTAGTATAAAGTTGTCAATGCTTTTTTTTAAATAATATAAAGAACATAATATATAAAGATTTCTCTGAGGTTACAGTGAATTGCATGCTTAACTATTGTTAAAATGATTCCATATAATTTCTTACTACCTACTTGATGAGAATGTAATTTATATAATGTAAATGTCAAAGAAAAGAAAGAAAAATTTAATACAATGAGTGTGGTGAAAATAATTTGCATTATGTAGAGGGAAGTGATATGCTGTATTTGGATGTGTAATATACTCTAACTAGCATATTGGTTGATAATGGCCTATTTACACGTATTTCAAATGAGAAGGTCTCGGTACAACCTCGAGCTATTCTCATCTGAAATGGTTTGTGCTAATGACGTTTACACAGAGTATACAGATTAAATAATGATTGAGCGCTTCATACATGGAATGCATGAATATTAGCTTAACATGAGAAATAAGCTTATGTTTGTAATTTGTTAGTAGAAACAGAATATAGTTCATTGCTACTTGAATGCGTTATTCCTTAAATAACGTAATAAATACTGATATATAAAATTCATTGATTGCAGCTTTGAATAGAGAAGAGAATAAACTTCTGTCTGCACGCAATAAGACGAGGAATACATTACTGCTTGTGCGCAGTATATTTAAACACTATGCAGTATGTCCTTGGGGAGAAGGAGCTTCGTTGAATAAAAGTTCTTCGAGCTTTCTCCTCCCAAGCGATATTATCTTATTACTACAGCTTTCGTATGTGGCGCCAGTGTTTATTTGTTTCATGATTATTGTGTTGATTATGACTGCATTGTGCATGCATGGTCATGCATTGTTGGTTTTGGTCCCTTACATATTGATCCCTTCTTCCTCTGTTTCGGAATCTGTGGTCGTGTTTGTATCCTCCCATGTGGTTTCTTGTGTTGTTTGTGCTTGTCTATGCCTACTTCCATATGGGTTTTGGCGCTTGTATTATTCGTGCACAGAGTTCGATACAATATCGGCTACGCCATTTATTGTGTTCCAGTCATTGGGATTACGTATTATTCTGGCGATGTCATTGTCGTTCTGTATAGGTCTCACTTATGCTAGCGTGTTGCACAGCAATGTGACATGTTCTTGTGTCCCAGATTCTCCGCATACGCATACTTCATCGTTAGTTAGTCCCATATGGTTTAAATGTACCGGGTACGGCCCGTGGCCTGTCAGGAAATGGACAGTATGGCTATCGAGAAGAGAGACCGTGCACTGTTGGTGAACTCTTTTTATTGAACGGTAGCAATTACAATGCTACATTGAGATACTGTTGCCAACTGAAAGGACTGAGGCATTAAATGGTTTAAAGAAGATGAAAACGAAATTCTAAAACACGGGTAAGGTTTCTGTGGTACCAGGAAGAGGAAGGCTTCCTACCCCGGTGGAAGCTATAGACGAGGTTGCTGTTGCTGTAACTCACCGTACAACACGTGCCACAGGTAGTACTAGAGCTCATGTCTTGTCACGAGCATTGTCCATCCAATAGTTACCAGTATGGAAAGTTTGGTCTCTATCTTACGCTGATACTAGACAACATCCAGACGTACCGGAACTGAAACCTCATAATCCGGAGCAATTTTCTGCACTTGCTATTCAGTTTCTGGCACGGATAGGAGTTGACGATATGTGTCAGGACAATATTTTATGGAATGACGAGGCATATTTTCCACAACACGGTGCAGTGAATACACAGAACTTCCGGGTTTGGGGTACTCCTTAACTGCGTGTTACGTAAGAAGAGTCACTACACTCTCTGGTGCGACTGTGTGATATGGATTCAGAAGCACGTGTATTCTCGGTCCGTTCTTCTTTGAAGAGAATACACCCAGAGGGCCTGTCAGGTGTACTGTGACGTCTGTTCCTTATCGAGACCTCCTTATACACCATGTGCTTGGAAGAGCACAACTGTGTGGAAAATCTCACGTTTGACATCCAGTGCAACCTTCGATGAAAGTATTATCTCTAGCGGTTTTCCAAATGCATAGCCTACAAGGTCACCTGGCCTCGATCCATGTGGCATTTGGCTCTAGGGATATCTAAAACAATGCGTTTACGAGGGATATGTTTGGTCTCTCATTGATCTGAAGGCCAGTATATAGGAACACGTTGCTCAGATTCCACCGGAACTACTGGGAGCAACTGTTGAATACGTCGTTTTATAAATGCAGCATCTAGTCGACGTCTCCGGTGCTCATACTGAACAAATCCTGGTAGCAGCGGCTTATAATAAAATCACCACTATGTCTTACTCGCTTGTTTGACCTTCTATGCCCACATTCAGTTCGTAAGCTATTACATACGGAAACATTTCTGTACGTCTTCCTTACATTCACAACCCCAGATTTGCACCTGGTGATCAAAATTGGAATCAGTTTTTCCTGCGTAAATTGGTTCTGCATTAATGCGCTAGAATATCTACCAAGTTTCGCTGCTATACGATAACAGCCCACTCTCGAACTCTGCGAGTAGTTCATCTTAAATAACAATGACCCAATAGTTAACTTTTTTAATTTTCAGTGTCAGAGTCACGATGTCATTATGGAAAAGTAAACCTGTTTTCAGTCTGAATAATGGTTTTATTAGCACAGTGATTTAATAGGTAGGCATGGTCTTGTTGGAAATGGTATGCTGATATCTTCCTTCAGCCTCCAAACTGATTTATCCACCCAATTCTAGCGAGACTTATATTTTAATTTGGACACTGAACATTAGCAGCTTGGCATTTTTCTCATCAACAAACATTGTCGGAAATGAAGGAAGTGATAGGTGGTGACAAAGATCGTTGAGGCGAAAAAACAGTCCACATTCCTACTAATAATATAAAATTAAGTTCTTAGCACAAACTAATGAAGTACGCATAATACTCAATTCAGGCAAAACTGTGTATTGATACAAGTGCTCATTGCCATAATCGCACTGGCACAATGACTAATAACATTAGCAAGACCTGGGACACTTCCGTAGCATTGCAGCAAGTGGGGCACATGACACCTGGGGTGTCTGCTCAGTAACAAGCCCGCCCTGATGCATATAAATACTGACCATACAGCCGACAAGTAGCATCGAATAGAGCGGACTGCCACTGTGATACCGTTGTCGTTCACCGGACATCTGTTGAAGCAGCTACCTCCATTAGCCATCTTACGTGACAGCTTACTTGGGGGCCCAGCTGCTGCACCGATGGGCTGTAGGTCGAACGGAGATCCTCCCAGCCGCCGCTATACTGGGCATCCATATCTGCTCTAAACTACTAGCCAGATGCAATGCTGGGTGTTCGCATCTGACTGCCATCATGGTTAATACAGTGCGCACTAAGTCAAACCGCCAGTTCAAGTTTCTAGCGGCATAGCCATGCTACACAGCTACACCATCACCTGACACAAATCTGCTGCCACTACCCACGAATGCCAGCTACGCAAGGTTGTCATACTACTGGGCCCCTTTGGGCATAGACATCATAGATGTCTCCATGATGACGCATCGCACACTGAAGACAATGGGTTCAACGTTCACACCCACTCA
This sequence comes from Schistocerca serialis cubense, assembly GCF_023864345.2. Classification (NCBI taxonomy): domain Eukaryota; kingdom Metazoa; phylum Arthropoda; class Insecta; order Orthoptera; family Acrididae; genus Schistocerca; species Schistocerca serialis. The sequence goes on along the minus strand of NC_064644.1, from coordinate 329,830,903 downwards.
CCAGACGTGGGCATAAGTCTTCAGTAGTAAACTGCTGTAAATAAATAAATGAATCCATAATATCCAAGCTGAACGTTACTGGAACTGCCTGCACCCACTAGAAACCGACGCTACTATATTTGGTGTCATGAGAGCTAGTGAGGGCTGCAGCGGATGTTGGACATCAACATGGAGCAGTAATCGCAGTGGCAATTCAACTACGGCATTCAGCGGGAGAGTGCAAGAAAGTGCTGACTATAAGTGTTGGATGGGCTTGTATAGTTATTTGTTTCTCTTCTCTTTCTGAACTTATCAATATTTTACATTTGTTTTACCTTCTAGTTGTGTCAGATTGTGAGCATGATGATATCTGGTAATGAGGTTAAGAAGTTGTCTAACAAAGAGCAACTGAGTACTTACTTGATCAAACCACTCAAATACTAGTGGACAATTTAGAGCTACTTAAGGATCTAGAGAGGTTGTGGGAAGACAATTTAGAGTTACATACAGAACTGGAGAAGTTACAGGAGGAGAGAAACCATCCTAATTTATCCCTGCTAACACTGCCACAGTAGTTATTCCTTTCGCTGGTAGATCAAGGGAGGAATTTTTTACTTTCACATGTAACCTATACATTGTAACGATAGTATTGAGATGGTATGATGATCAGTTGTTGAGTAAGGCTTGGCTGAAATTAGAGGGCGATGCGAGGAAATATGTGATACTCTATGAGAAACTGTGCTCCTTCTTTGCAGGAATTCTGTATGAAGAATAATATTTCTAGATATTACCGAGAGGCGCTCAATAATCTTACTTAGAGGCAAGAGTAATCCATGAAAATATTGTAGATCGAATTAGGAAGTTAAATATTAACACTTTTGAACGGATGATATTTATAGCATCAATGAAGCTATTCTGGGAGAGGCAGAGCACAGAGCGCTGGATGCACTTCTGTGTGGTTTGCCGCATGAAATTTCCCATAAGGTGCAGGTAAAATTTCTGAAGTCCTTAAAGAATGCTGTGGCAACTGCAAAAGCCTTGGAAGAAATGGATGCAGTAATCAGACTTAGGGAAAGGAGGATGGTTTTTAATACTGGAGTCGCATGTTATCAGTATGGTCAGCGTGGTCACATTCATCATAACTCCAGAAACCCTCATTGCAAACTCAAAGCAGGAATATCAGTGCGCTATTCTACAGGTGCAGATTGGACCTCACACTAGAAAATTAAATAAAAATAGGAATGTGGCGGCCGCTGTTTGATGTTCCCACCAAATATGAGCACAGGAAACCCCTGTGCAGTGTCAGCGGCAGATTACTGCTCAACTGGCTTTGCAGGAGGAACAGTATGTAGGTTTTTGCTGGGTACAGGATTGCAGGTATTTGTGACTACTCGGGGTGTGATTGGGATAAGGAATCTGAATCTATTTCATTACAGAATAAGTGGGGGTAATGTTCATTCAATCAGTTCAGCGTTAATGATATTCCAGTTGGGAGGGAAAAAATTCCTCACTTCCCTGGAAGTGGTGTCTAGAATTGACAACTAGTGTGATGTCGTGCTTGGGCTGTATTTTCCACCAATGTCTATCTGGAACAGACTATACCAGAGCCGAATGGTACATCATTCCTTGCGGGTATTACTGCTGGGAATACTGAACTGCCACAGGGCAACCACAGACGTTGGGGAAGCCATCTAAAATGCGGGGACGGTCAGGTAGAATCTGCTCTCAGGACACAATACTGTAAGGCACGGGGAAATTAGTCTGGGTAGACATAGGAGCAGATTTGCCAATAAATACTTTGTGTAAACCAGAATCCTTAGCAGAAAATACGGAAGTAGACAAAGCAAAGTGTTCTGTGCACTGTAGTATACCATATGTGCTGGAAGTTGGCGAAAGCCAGGTAGTGCCCATCAGCAGGGAAATATTTAGAAATGAGCTGTCATGTGCTGCACTGATAGACAATCTAGAGCTAGTGGAGAATGAAGAGCTGGATAGAGAGTTGAATGTGCAGTACTCCAAGCTGAAACAATGTGCCAGTTTAGCTACACAGTGGGAAAAAGTGTCACATTCACAAAAAAGTGATAGGGAGCGGGTGGAAAAGTTGTTATATTGTTTAATCTAGAATATTGCCAGCATCTCTGATAACGCAACATTGGGTTTCTATCAGGATTTAAGCGATGGTGTAAAAGAAGCCATGCTGAGTTCCGCATCAAGTCCAGTTGGTGATGGAAGATTTTGAAAATGAGCAGCTCCTTGATGGGATTATAGAAGGTCTTGTCATGGGGAAAGCCTCGTCTGAGAGGTCCACCACATGAGCGTCTAGGGAAGTGATTACAGTGGTGATTTCCCGTTGCCTTCCACTGATGATGATGAAATGATAATGAGGGCAACACAACATCCACTCCCTGTGCGGAGAAAATCTCCGACCCAGCCGGGAATCGAACCTAGACCCATTGGAGTAACAGACCGCAGCGCTGACCACTCAGCTATCGGGGCGGACTATAGAAGAAAGTACTAGCATTTGAAAGTTACTGGCAGTAATGTTCCTAAGAAAATCTTACGTGGGTGTAAGAAATATCAGTTTTCTTGTGACTACTGGTATTTAAATCAAGCAATAGTCTCAGACGCATACTCAGTGCTGAACATCATTGATGCTTTGCAAAATAGAGCCAAAATAATGTTTCCAGTAATTAGTAATTTCCTTGTCACTTACTCGTAACAGCTTAAAGGGACTGGTCCAACAATATGGCTTATGCTTCTAACAATAATTTCCAGCACAACAATAACATATTTCCTGTTTACCTGCTCGATGTCCATCCCCAGTTCACACGAGGGCGCCGCCTCCCACTACTGTACAACTTACTAGCTGCAGTGATCTACTATTTGTCTGTGGACGAAGAAGATCAATTACAGCTTCCTGTTTTGCGCGTCTGTGGTAGCAGAATGAGAAAGTTGACCATTTACAATGGAATAAAATTAGTTACAATTTTGACTACCAGATGCAAATTTAGCACTGTAGACTGTATGACGGTATGACATCTACGCTTTCATTTGACAAGCTGTTACATGAGTGAACAGTATTTATTTATTTATTTCGTTAACAATACTGAGTAACCCACCGCCTTGAAATGTAAGGTGGGTCGGATGCTTCTGAATCTAACAGCAAAGGCTTCTCATTATTACAACCTTATTAGTATACAGTTGTCAATGCTTTTTTAAAATAATATAAAGAACATAATATATAAAGATTTCTCTGAGGTTACAGCGAATTGCATACTTAACAATTGTTAAAATGATTTCATATAATTTGTTACTACCTAGCTGACGAGAATGTAATTTATATAATGCCAATGTCAATGAAAAGAAAGAAAAATGTAATACAATGAGTATGTTGAATATAATTTGCATTATGTAGAGGGAAGTGATATGCTGTATTTGGATGTGTAATATAGTCTAAGTAGCATGTTGGTTGATAATGGCCTATTTCTACATATTTCAGATGAGAAGGTCTCGGTACAATCTCGAGCTACTCTCATCTGAAGTGGTTCTTACGTGGGTGTGAGAAATATCGGTTTTGTTGTGACTGTTGGTATTTAAATCAAGCAATAGTCTCAGACGCATACCCAGTGCTGAACATCATTGAATATGTAGATTATCTAGGGAATGTGATTATTTTACGACGATCAGTTAGTGAAGTGAGTAGCCTCAACTGTAAGCAACAGTGAAGGATTGACCCAAGATATGTATTTACTATCTGCTGATTACCAGTACTGCTGAATTTCATTCGATTGGGAAGGGACTGAAAATGTTCCAGTTGACTGCTATTGGCCCTAAAAAACAAATCAGTGTATGGTATATTTGGATGACATTATAGTGTTTCTGAGGACATCCAAGAGCACGAAGTATGGTTACAGGACTTGTTCAGTGTATTACTAAGTTTAGAAAACTGTCATTTCATCATGGAGGACGCTTGTTGTTCGCTATTCGTCATTTTATCGGCTAGGATGGTGTGTGAACAGACTACCAGCTGTTACAAGACATGCGGAGATTTCAGGGATTTCCCGCTCTTAGTGTGAGGAAACAGCTGCAGTCCTTTTTAGATATGGTTAATTTTTAGAAACAAAATTTGTGGAAGTGGTGAGTCCCTTTACACATCTAATGAAGAAGGGGATTAAGATTCATTCGATGAAGTCTTTGTGAGTTCTGTCAACACTTTTCTGGGTAATTAGTAGTAGTTCATAATTTATTGTGATACCAGCACCCATGCCTTAGTGTGCATACTAATTGAAGAAGTGGAGCAGAGCACTTCATAGTCTATGGATCCAAGAAACTAAATAAGGCAGAGATGAATTATTCCATAGCGCAAAAAGAGCCTGTTTTATGGTATGATGTGTTCCCATTGTTTCTTGTACAGCAGACACTTCTACGTTGTAACAAATCCCACAGCATTAAAATAGTTTATGAGCCTGAAGAGTCTGACAAACCGCTAGACCAGTTGGGGATTATGGATTATTAAATTTAACTTTGAAGTGATACTCTGCCCTGGAAAACACGTGGTAATGCCAGCAGCCTGAGTCAGAACGTAAATTCAATGAAGAACTTGACAAACTCTGAAAGGTACACGCCACTGACACAAACTGTCAGCAGTTCATGACACAAGCACAGTAACGAGCTGATAATAGGGTGTTGTTGCTGATTTAATTTCATACTTCTTACAATGTTAACATCAGTTTTTATCGGTGCAGTTCGTAATTTAATTATTCTGGTTTGATAACTTTTGATTAACGTTTATCGAATTTAAGAGTAAGAAACATTCTGTTAAAAGTAGTATTAACTACTACTTCGAGATACCGAATTTGTCCTACATCTGCCCTGGTTAGGTGACCTATTAATAAATAATCATAACTGGGCATACTACTAAGTGGTGCTTGGCTGTTTCTGCATTGCCCTTGCAGTGGCCAAATACAAAAGTAATTTACTATTTTGAAAAAGTAACGTGCATTGCACATGCTCAGATTATGTGGCACTTTAAAAGTAGGAAATTTTTACACTTGTAACGTTAGGTATCTAAGCCTGCTGTGACATAGCAGGACTGTAGCTCAAGCAATGGTTAAACATTGAATCTCCATGTTTGGCACACCAGAAACCACGACAACAGATCAGGATACTAATTTTTTTTCTTAGGTGATGAAACAGTTATGAATGCTGTTACGGATTCAGAAGTTACAGACAAACACATTCCACCACAAGGTAGTGGGAGAACAGAGCGAGTACGCATTACAATAGGTAAAATGATAAGTTAATATCTATTGACTGGAATCCTCTACTGCCGTATGCACTAGACTTACAACGCAAAGTTACAGAGTACAACACTGTCACCTTATGAGATTGTCTATGAGTAAAAATCCCTTCCCCTTTCGAGTTGTGCAAACCAGCCCCTTGATGAGAATGTGTCAACTATCTGAATTTTTGCGGAATGTTAAGGCACAGAAGACGTATGTAAATGCTTAAGGCGGCAAGAAGGTCCACATGAAGAGAAGACCTAACAGAATATGCTCCGCTTCAGGCAATAGGTGATATTAACCATCCCTTGCATTCTGAAAGACAAAACGAAAAAAAATCATTACACAATACCATCCGTAATCGAAATGATGTCCCTAGTCGATGTAAAATTATAGCTCTTTACACAGTGGTGGACTTTGGGTCAGTTAGTCCATTTAAGGGCGCACCTGAAGCTTTGCCTCAATTGTCTGCAGTTCTCTCCAAAGAGTGGGGTGGGAGAATGGAATGGCAAGGGGGATAGATAATATCCATGGGATGAGCGCATTATACCTGCATTTACGTCTACATCTACCTATCCACGCATCCTAAGTTACCGAGATGGCACGTTATACTAACCGAGGATTTGCTCTTGTCCTAACATCTAAAGTGTGCCAATTCAAGTGTTATATTAGCCACTCTTATGTGATACCATGAAAGACTCTAAGAAGGATCAAATGATTGGGTGTGCAAAATATTGTACCATATTATTAGCCCGCTGAGAAGAAGTCCGAAGGACTACTTTTCACCTTGGAACTGCTACAATGCAGAGCCAAATGAATCACAGTATTCTCCACGAAGTAGGATTCATATCATTACAGGATCCTGCGAGCACAACTTGCTCCATGTAGAGAAACCTACATACGAATTTCGTTAGGATGTGATTACGAATCGAACTGATTACTTTCAGATGGTGGGATAAAATGTTATCTCTTTTCAGGGACGGAACTGGTAATCACCATTTGCACATGGCCAGGGCTGCCGAAATAACACTCGACAATACCCATTTTGACATACATAGTGCCTCTCACAAGTTACCTGAAACCATCACTGAACACCACCTATTCACTACCATATCTCCCGGCATTCCTTTCAAATTCCTTCCTAGTGAAAACCTGACCTATGTGAACACCACCCTGGATTCCAAACTTCTTCCCTTCCTGACCAACTGTGAGCTTTCCAGAATGGTCGGATCTGAATGGAGCAGGAGTTTAAGCATATGAGACAGTACCCCAAAGAGCATCAGCACTAGATTAGGAACCCCACATCATTCACACTCTTAGCATCACTCATAGTAGGTGCTGTGTATTGCTAACCCAAATGCCTGAGGCTCATCCCTTACCACTCTTCCACCTATAGGCCTGCACTAACAGTGTCGGTATTCGTGAGGAAATAGCGTAGCGACTGGGAATCTACAAGAGTATATACATGTGAATGTTCCATAGTGTGAGCCAAAGGCTGAGTAAAAATTTATCCAGTATGAACTGTGAAAGGAGAATAATTATAGGTTCAACCAGGAAAAGTAATTCGTAGGGCTAAATCCTCCAAAGAGGGGTAGAGTGTAACAGCTTAGGCCTGTGCATGTATTCGTTGCCGTAATCGTGCTATTTTTTGCCATCAGGGTAGTGCAGAATTTCATCCAAAATTCCCTCACTTCATGGTCCCCAACTTTATTGTTAAGTTTATCTCTAATATATTTCTGCAAATCCTCATGACCTGTACGTTTCTCTAATTTACTCAAAATCCATTCTGTTCGCTGGATCTTCCTCTTTACATTCACTCAAAAATAAAATTTTATCCAGTCGTTTCCTCAATAATTTGGTGTACCACTTTGACAACGTGCTGCTTGCCTTTGAAAATAATCACTAGGAACCCGATCATGTGGATGGAATCGACAGGTACTCTTTATACAACTGGGAGAACATGTCTTCCCATTGATGTAAGCTCGGTACGACCAGGATTTGCACTCTCAGAGCACACTTGTACTTCACAAATGCAGTCGAGTTTGGCCAGTACTCTGGATTCCGCCACCACTGCGCTATTCCAAACAGGTCTGTGAGTGAGATGGCCTATATGCTGAAGGCTGCACAGGTGGGATACATAGGAAGACGGTCTGCAACACAGTGCAACTACGTCTAAGAGTCGAATATTGCAGCATACTTCTATAAGCAGGAGTTTATCACGTGTTTATCCTCAAATTTTTATTTTTGTGTCAAGGCAATAAGTTTCATTACTTAAGCAAGTATTTGTACATTAGGTAGTGCTAATATGGTGAGTAAAATCAAAAAGTTTTAGGTACTGGCATTTAACATTTAGTTGTGATGTTTATAAATTTGTACACATTTAGATTTTTCAATAGATAATATATCAGCACTGTGGTTCAAGAAACACTACAGTTCAAAATACAGTTAAACACACAGATTTATGCAGATTAAAATCTATTAAACCTTAACGTTGGCAGGGCTATGTCGGTTTCATAACAGAAAAAATATATATATGAAGATAGTCTCTGTTCTTGAAAGAACAGATATCATTGATGACCGTGCAGCTTGTCTAGAATAAACGATAATTAATTGAAACCCTCAGCTACCTACAGGTGTTGTTGATATACCACGATGGGAACAGCTGAAAATGAGTGCCCCGACCGGGACTCAAACCCGGGATCTTCTGCTTACGTGGCAGAGGCTCCACCTATTTTTTTAAATATCATTTTGTTCGTTTTCGTTCGTTTCATCTTCTCGGGGCGGACGTCGTAAGACACCCGTTTAAGTTCGTCTTTGGTCCATTTTTATTACAGAGGGCAGCTAACCCTCTGACCGAACACGCTGAGCTACCGTGCCGGCATCTATCTGAGCCACCGAGGACACAGATGAATAGCGCGACTGCAGGGACTTATCCCTTGCACGCCTCCCGTCGGGGCACACATTTTCACCTGTCCCCATCGTGGTATATCAACAACATCTGTCGATAGCTGAGGTTTTCAATTAATTATCATTTAGAAAAAAAAATTGTTCTCACAGATGTGTTGAATCAAACACTGAAATAACTTTAGAGGCTTGTCTGTGCAGTTGAGGATATTTCTCTTTGGGTATCATTTTATGAAAGTCTTTTAAATTCCTGGTTTGGTCATTGAGGTCATTGAGATGGGTGCTACGCTGTACATCTATCGATCTAAGCTGGATATAATGAGGTACATTAGCAGCCAAAAGCGACAAACAAATCGAAATCAGTGTTGAGTCATGCACTCTCATGGAATCTCTTTGCGAACTCTTGATGAAATGTTATTATTACTGAAACGTAGTCAACCATATTTGGTCCACAAATGACACTTGAGCTACAGGAAATATTCATGTCATGAACTTGAAGCTCATTTTCCGTAGGATTAATTTCTGTATAGCACAAGTTTTTTCTGCCGTTCCTGTTAGCAGATGATTCGAATTCTGGTGGTCGATGAAATTTTCACTGTCAATATTTGGTCAGCAGGGGGAAGAGAGGTGATGGCACAAAGTTCCTGATCACCAGTCTTTAGACGAGTGTACTGAATTGTACATCAAAACTCTCCATTATGTCTCTGGAAGTGAGGGCATGTGATTTTGTTAATCGTGCTCCATCCGTCAGATGGGGCATTAAGACTTGCAGCCCACTTGCTGCTATTCAAGATGAACAGGAATAAGCACCAGCTTTCACCCTCACCCTTCTCTCATCATCATCATCATCATACAACACAAACATAACAGTACACAACACACCCACCAACTACACTCATCTGCACTTATACATAAGACACACTTCTCAAATATCTGCATGGAAATGGGCGTGAAGGAATTGCATGTTTCCTGGCAGGCAGACTAAACATCCTCATGGGATATACTAGCACACAATTCAATGCAAAATTAACATTTTAATGCTTCAGCTATATTAAACAACAACATAAAAATAAATAAGTAACTCGAATAGTGAAGACAAGAGGATTCCAAGTGAACGTACAACGAAGGAAATATTGCCGAGTTTAGAAAAGAGTAGCAAATACTTCGTACAATCACTCAGTCTTTCAGTTACCGCACTGTTGGCAGTCGCGCGCTTAATCGTTGGAATTGTTGGAACTGAATCGTAGAGGCGAATTTTTGGGTAGATAATAAGAATCTAATAACTCGTTAGTAGGACACTAGCTATGAAGTGCTGATAAGAGTAAAAGAATCATTGTCGGTGATCGAGACGGAAGTAGCCGATACCAAGACGTTTCGGTATTGTTTCTATGTCCCTTGTCACATACTTCTAACTGGGCTCGAACTCATGAAGACGACAGTCCAAACCCGTGTCCGGCCATCGAGGTTTAGGTTTTCTATCATTTCCGTAAATTGCTCCAGGCAAATGCAAGGGTGGTTACTTTCTCCATCCTTGATACAATACGAGCTTGTACTCCCATCTCGATGTCGACGGGACAGTTAACCCAACCTTCCTTCCTTCTTTACGCTTGTGTAGAACGCGTATAGTGAATAGGAGCGCCATGGAGGTTAGACAGTAGAGATCAGAAATGAGGTCTAAGTAGTTGCTTGAAACTCGGCAGCAATTCCTATGACGTCATCTCCGAACTCGCTGTCTCCGTGAGCTCGGAGACTCGAGTCGCCAGTTTCCGCCGTTGTCCATTTAACCGAAAACTCCTCTTTCGAGCTGGCCTCTGTGGCCGAGCGGTTCTAGGCGCTTCAGTCCGGAACCGCGCTGCTACTATGGTCGCAGGTTCGAATCCTGCCTCGGGCATGGATGTGTGTGATGTCCTTAGGTTAGTTAGGTTTAAGTAGTTCTAAGTATAGGGGACTGTTGATCTAAGATGTTAAGTCCCATAGTGCTTAGGGCCATTTGAATCATTTTGAATCCTCTTTCGAATCTGTTGTCAGGTGCAAGAGGACTGTACCAGCGTAGAAAGGAGAGCGCGAGTACACAAGTTCGCAAGTATAGCCAGGGACTCGTGGCATTGCCACCACATTAGTAACTGAACATTATTATTTACCACCGAGTGAGGTGTCGCAGTGGTTAGCACACTGGACTCACATTCAGGAGGACGACGGTTCAGACCCGTGTCCGGCCATCCTGATTTAGGTTTCCCGTCAGTTCCCTAAATCGCTTCAGGCAAATGCCGGGATGGTTCCTTTGAAATGGCATGGCTGACTAACTTCCCCATCCTTCCCTAATCTAATGGGACCGAAGACCTCGCTATCTGGGCCCCTCCCCAAATCAACATACACTCCTGGAAATGGAAAAAAGAACACATTGAGACCGGTGTGTCAGACCCACCATACTTGCTCCGGACACTGCGAGAGGGCTGTACAAGCAATGATCACACGCACGGCACAGCGGACACACCAGGAACCGCGGTGTTGGCCGTCGAATGGCGCTAGCTGCGCAGCATTTGTGCACCGCCGCCGTCAGTGTCAGCCAGTTTGCCGTGGCATACGGAGCTCCATCGCAGTCTTTAACACTGGTAGCATGCCGCGACAGCGTGGACGTGAACCGTATGTGCAATTGACGGACTTTGAGCGAGGGCGTATAGTGGGCATGCGGGAGGCCGGGTGGACGTGCCGCCGAATTGCTCAACACGTGGGGCGTGAGGTGTCCACAGTACATCGATGTTGTCGCCAGTGGTAGGCGGGAGGTGCACGTGCCCGTCGACGTGGGACCGGACCGCAGCGACGCACGGATGCACGCCAAGACCGTAGGATCCTACGCAGTGCCGTAGGGGACCGCACCGCCACTTCCCAACAAATTAGGGACACTGTTGCTCCTGGGGTATCGGCGAGGACCATTCGCAACCGTCTCCATGAAGCTGGGCCACGGTCCCGCACACCGTTAGGCCGTCTTCCGCTCACGCCCCAACATCGTGCAGCCCGCCTCCAGTGGTGTCGCGACAGGCGTGAATGGAGGGACGAATGGAGACGTGTCGTCTTCAGCGATGAGAGTCGCTTCTGCCTTGGTGCCAATGATGGTCGTATGCGTGTTTGGCGCCGTGCAGGTGAGCGCCACAATCAGGACTGCATACGACCGAGGCACACAGGGCCAACACCCGGCATCATGGTGTGGGGAGCGATCTCCTACACTGGCCGTACACCACTGGTGATCGTCGAGGGGACACTGAATAGTGCACGGTACATCCAAACCGTCATCGAACCCATCGTTCTACCATTCCTAGACCGACAAGGGAACTTGCTGTTCCAACAGGAGAATGCACGTCCGCATGTATCCCGTGCCACCCAACGTGCTCTAGAAGGTGTAAGTCAACTACCCTGGCCAGCAATATCTCCGGATCTGTCCCCTATTGAGCATGTTTGGGACTGGATGAAGCGTCGTCTCACGCGGTCTGCACGTCCAGCACGAACGCTGGTCCAACTGAGGCGCCAGGTGGAAATGGCATGGCAAGCCGTTCCACAGGACTACATCCAGCATCTCTACGATCGTCTCATGGGAGAATAGCAGCCTGCATTGCTGCGAAAGGTGGATATACACTGTACTAGTGCCGACATTGTGCATGCTCTGTTGCCTGTGTCTATGTGCCTGTGGTTCTGTCAGTGTGATCATGTGATGTATCTGACCCCAGGAATGTGTCAATAAATTTTCCCCTTCCTGGGACAATGAATTCACGGTGTTCTTATTTCAATTTCCAGGAGTGTACTAATCATTATCATTTACCAATACAATGACTGACCAGTTGGAAGTGAATATTGTTCCGTTTATATGTGCATCTGTATACTGTAAGTAAGTATGTACATGTGTGTGCATGTATGTGTATATACAGGGGGCATTCAGTAAGTAATACAACACTTTTCTCGGCTAATTTCGGTTGAAAAAATACGTAATTTGTTTGGGGACACATGCAATGCAATGCAATAGTCTCGCTTTAGCACCTATAGTTTCAAGAGGTACCGACAGGTGGGAGCACTTGACGTAGCCTTCAAAATGGCGTCTGTAACGGAGGTGCTTTCCAAGCAGAAAGCTGTCATTGAGTTTCTTTTGGAGGAAAACCAAAGCCTTGCAGATGTTCATAGACGATTGCAGAATGTATGCGGAGACATGGCAGTGAACAAAAGCACTTTGAGTTGTTGGGTGAGGCGCATGTCAACATCCCAACAAGGTCGCTCAAACCTTTCCGGTCTCCCGCATGATGGTCGGCTACAGACAACTGTGACTCCTGCAGTGCTGGAACGTGAGAACACTCTCATTCGAGGTGATCGACGGGTCGCAATAAAACACCTGGTTTCTCAACTGGACGTCTCTGTTGGTAGTACTGACACACTCATCCACCAGTTGGTTTATTCAAAGGTGTGTGCCTGCTGGGTTCCTTGGTGACTAACAGAAGACCATAGACAGTAACGAAAAGGCCATCTGTGCGGAACTGTTTGCGCGTTACGTGGCTCATCATGAAAATATTTTGTATAAAATCGTCACAGGTGCTGAAAATGGGTTTAACACTTCGAACCGAAAAGAAATCGGTTATCCAAGAAGTGGTGCCCTATCACCTCCCCTCCGAAGAAAAAGTTCAAAACCGTACCGTCATCTGGTAAGGTTATGGCAACCGTGTCCTGGGATTGTAAAGGGGTTATTCTGTTTGACTTCGTCCCTCAATGTACAATGATCAACTCTGAACTATACTGCACTAGCTTCAGGAAACTGAAGAAACGACTTCAGAGTGTTCGTCGCCACAAAAATACAAACGAACTTCTACTGGTCCATGACAACGGAAGCCTGATGCAAGTGTGCGCACTCAATAGGGGATTCCAAACTTCATTGGACTATTCTGTCTCACCCACCCTATAGCCTGGATCTCGCATTTTCCAGCTTCATCTGTTTGGCCCAATGAAGGATGCCTTCGCAGCAAACAGTTCGTGGATGATAGGAAAGTTACTGATGCTGCAAGGCTTTGACTCGGACGTCCACCAGAAGTTTGATACTATGCGGGCATACATGTCCTCCCAGTAAGGCAGCGTAAGGCCATCACATTGGGTTGAAGAGTTCTTAGACAACAGAACGCAGCATGTCATTTTCAATGGAGAAAAGTCGTCCGAAGTAAAAATGATTTGAGGTGTGCCGCAGGGGAGTGTCGTAGGACCGTTGATATTCACAATATATATAAAAGACCTTGTGGATAACATCACAAGTTCACTGAGACATTTTGCGGCTGATGCTGTAGTACATCGAGAGGTTGTAACAATGGTTGTAACAATTGTACTGAAATGCAGGAGGATCTGCAACGAATCGACGCATGGTGCAGGGAATGGCGATTGAATCTCAATGCAGACAAGAGTAATGTGCAGCGAATACATAGAAAGAAAGATCCTTTATTATTTAGCTACAATATAGCAGGTCAGCAACTGGAAGCAGTTAATCCCATAAATTATCTGAGAGTAGTGATTAGGAGCGATTTAAAGTGGAATGACCACATAAAATTAACCGTCAGTAAAGCAGATGCCAGACTGAGCTTCATTGGAAGAATCCTAAGGAAATGCAGTCCGAAAACAAAGGAAGTAGGTTACAGTGCACTTGTTCGCCCATTGCTTGAATACTGCTCACCGGTACCGGTGTGGGATCCGTACCAGATAGGGTTGATAGAAGAGATGGAGAAGATCCAACGGAGATCAGCGCGCTTCGTTACAGGATCATTTAGTAATCGCGAAAGTGTTACGGAGAAGATAGATAAACTCCAGTGGAAGACTCTGCAAGAGAGACGCTCAGTAGCTCCGTACGGGCTTTTGTTGAAGTTTCGAGAACATACCTTCACCGAGGAGTCAAACAGTATATTGCTCCCTCCTACGTATATCTCGCGAAGAGACCATGAGGATAAAGTCAGAGAGATTAGAGCCCACACACAGGCATACCAACAACCTTTCTTTCCACGAACAATACGAGACTGGAACAGAAGGGAGAACCGATAGAGGTACTCAAGGTACCCTCCGCCACACACCGACAGGTGACTTGCGGAGTATAGATGTAAATGTAGATGTAGAATGGAGATTGTGTTGAAAAATAAGGTTTCGTATCCAAAAGAGTGGGGAATAATAGTCGTATTGAAATCCTGAATAACACGAATCCGCTTTAAAAAAAAAAAAAAGAAATACTTTGAATTTCTTACTGAATGCCCCTCGTACATATGTGTATATATTTGTATCACAAAACACAGCTTCGCTAGAGGCTATCTGATTCCAGGAGTCGATAATTTTTGCGTCTCATTGCTACACTAGAGCGGAAGCTCCTGTACTTCCATGCTACGTTACAGCTTTAGACTCCCATGCATTTCCTAGTAAGTGGGAAGTAAGTAATCGACGAGTAGGAAGTGACTGCAGCCCCACTATTCGTCATACCCGTGGAACTACAGCAGGAAGGAAGGCAATCAGTATAGTACCGATTCACAGCGGTGTCTTATTTTCTAGTGTAAGCAACCCTCAATGCTGGACTCTAATTCGCTTCGTTTCTGATCTGTAGTGTCGCTTTTTAAACTCTTTTTCCTTTGGGGCAAACCAAAGTAAGTTTCAAACTTTCACGATCCTACACGTGACTTCTTTCCTAGATGTTGAAATGGTTCAAATGGCTCTGAGCACTATGGGACTTAACTTCCGAGGTCATCAGTCCCCTAGAACTCAGTACTACTTAAACCTAACTAACTAAGCAGGATTCGAACCCGCGACCGTAGCGGTCGCGCGGTTCCAGACTGTAGTGCCTAGAACCGCTCTGTCACAGTGGCCGGCCTCTTTCCTAGATGTAAAACAGCAAACACATGGA
The DNA here is from genome assembly GCF_023864345.2 of Schistocerca serialis cubense. Classification (NCBI taxonomy): domain Eukaryota; kingdom Metazoa; phylum Arthropoda; class Insecta; order Orthoptera; family Acrididae; genus Schistocerca; species Schistocerca serialis. The sequence goes on along the minus strand of NC_064644.1, from coordinate 329,815,840 downwards.
GTGCATACAAAACAATTTTTGTATAAGTGAATGAGTATGAGATGGAGATTTTACGTATTTGTAATTGTAAGAAACAATTTGGCGATAAACTTTTTATGCTCTAGATATTTTACCTACGGAAGATTACAAGACAGTAAAGATTTCGCAACATACCACTGTGTCGAGGCTCGGCTGTTGAGGAACCCTGTCCTAGTTGGAAGGACACGGGAGCAGCTAGGCGGCGCCTCTCCCCTGGATGCGGCAGCTGCCGCTCCGCCTGTGGTTAGTGGCTGTTTGTCCGTCTCTGGGGGCCTCCCTTTGTGGTCTGCCTCCTCGGTGGAGACACGTCTCGCCGCACGGCTCTCTGTATTCTGTGCAGAGTCCCGTGCAACCAACTGGTTGTCACTACGGCTGTCATCGCCAGGAATTTTCCTGAAATGACGTCCATATCTGACGATGAAAAGTTCCACTTGTTGCAAGTACCAGAGTTGTGGGCATCGGTATGTTTCTTTATCAGTTTATCTTTAAAAAAATAAGGAAAGAAAGCCTTTATTATCCAATTTAGTTGTATATTTGTTCACTTTTGTCATTGCAGTTCTACGGCGAGTGGTGTGTTGGAGAGGAAATGCTGCCATGGTTTCTTCGGTGAAGACAGGTTCCCAGAATCAGGAGAATGACAATTCAAACAGAGCCCGACTTCGTTTTACAGTCTCCCACCAGGATTCCTTGATGTCTCTATATTGTCCTAGTACTGTCAACGTAATCTTGCAGCTTTTCGCTGAATCTTCTCCATTTAACTGGGTTTCCCTACTTCAGTTCGATCAAAACCGTAATCTAGGAAAACATTCTCATTGTCAACATCCTGAAATATATGGTTCAGGTCGGTTGATCTTTCCCGTTTTAATAGTCCACCTCTCTCTAGGACTTTCAAATCATGCCTTCTGTATCTAAAAAGTTTGCAGTACATAACTAATTTTAATAAAAAATTTCGACCTTTCCCTTTTATTTTTGTGTTTATCTAATTTTTTCTTCAGTAAATGTCTAATACTGTTCTGGCTCGGAGCACTTTGGGACTTAACGTCTGAGGCCATCAGTCCACTAGACTTAGAACTACTTAAACCTAACTAACTAAGGACATCACACACATCCATGCCCGAGGCAGGATTCGAACCTGCGACCGTAGCGGTCACGCGGTTCCGGACTGAAGCGCCTAGAACAGCTCGGCCACCGCGGTCGGCCTAATACTGTTCTGGTATCAACATGTTTTATACGGTTTCGTTTACAACAGATTTCTACTCCACGTACGAAACTTCCTGCAATCAAAATTAGTTACAAAAATCTCTAATAAGATAAACCTCTATTACAGGTAGTAAACGCATTAAACTTGCAGCAGAGCTTATACATACCCCTGTGATCTAGTGCTTAGCATTTCTGGATAGCAATTCAGAGATTGCAGTTACGATTCCTGATAGCCAGCACTGAGAAACAAACTGGCAGAGAATCTGACACGCAGGCCGTCGAAGTGGAGACGAGTCTGAAGACCGGCGCCGGTGTTTACTTCTCTATTTTTACGTATTGTGAAACACACTACCTGATCAACAGTACTCGGAAACTCCTATGTAATGCAGAAGAGGCCACTAGACTAAAGGTGGACCCGCCAGTATAAAAGGAGGCGGGGAGTGTGTGTGTGTGTGTGTGTGTGTGTGTGTGTGTGGGGAGGGGGGTTTGCTTTTGCATTACAGAAACAGTGACTGCAGAACGAGGTGGTCAGAAGAGCTCAGCGTGGGCTGCTCATTGGCTGTCGTCTGAGTAACATTTAAACCCTTCTTCAGCTGCCCAAGCCGACTTTCGGTGATGTTACTGTGAAGTGCACAACCACAACTAAAGCCTGGCATATCTCGCATACTGACGGACAGGGTCTGTCGAACAACGCAGATGGTGATAGTAAAAAATTGCATGAAATGAGGCGAAGGAATTAATCGTTAGTTCCAGTATGCTGCCAGCAGTCCAGATAGCACAAATACTTTGTGTAGAAACTTAAAAAAAATGAAATTACAACAGTCGATCAGCTTCTCATAGAAAAATATTTCTGTAGTCAATGCCAAACGATAATTGAGGTGGGGTAAAGAGTGACGCGCCTTCTAGTGGATGATTCGAAACGAGCGATATGGAGCGATGAATGAGTCTATACCCTCCGGCAATGGAATGGAAAGGTTTGGATCTGGCGAACGCAGGAGCTGAGGGTGTGGTTCCCTTATTAGGCTTAAGGAAATGCTAAATGTGGAAGCATATGGCCACATTTTACAGTATAGAGTACTGTATGCAGCAGAGAAACACTACGGCAACGATGACTGTGTGCAACAGCATGACAATACTTCCTGTCAAAAGCAGCGTCTTGGGGCAGCAGTCTGTGGACAGTAACATACCTGAAATGTACTGGCCTCCCAAGAGTCCCGACATGAACACTGTGGAACACCTCTGGGACGAGCCATCCACATATACATCTACATGGATACTCAGCAAATCACATTCTAGTGCCTGGTAGAAGGTTCATCGAACCACCTTCTCAATTCTCTATTATTCCAGTCTCGTATAGCGCGCGGAAAGAACGAACACCTATATCTTCCCGTATGAGCTCTGATTTCCCTTATTTTATCGTGGTGATCGTTTCTCCCTATGTAGGTCGGTGTCAAAAAATATTTTCGCATTCATAGGAGAAAGTTGGTGACTGGAATCTCGTGAGAAGATTCCGTCGCAACGAAAAACGCCTTTTTTTAAATGATGTCCAGCCCAGATCCTGTATCATTTCAGTGACACACTCTCCCATATTTCGCGATAATACAAAACGTGCTACCCTTCTGTAAACTTTTTCGATGTACTTTGTCAGTCCTATGTGGTAAGGATTCCACACCGCGCAGCAGTATTCTAAAAGAGGACTGACAAGCATAGAACGTTACTTCGCTCCAGACCCGAACGTTGACATGGTTACTTTCTCTTGTTATAGCTCTTAAGGCAGAACGGACTGCCATTCCTTCACAGACATTCGAACACCTCATTGCAAGCACCGGCAGCAGAGCTCAAGCCGTCATAAAGCCGAAGGGTGGACACACCCCATTTCAATATCCACTAACAGGTGTCCGTTGTAGCGTCCGTCTAAATGAATATAAGAATATTCTAGCAGTGAAGTCCAATATCGATTAATGATCTTGCGTTAGATTGATGACAATGTTACTTAAATGAAATGTTTGTTGCAAAGAGAGAAGAATTAAAAATATTTAAATCTCAGCTACTAGCTTCACCGAAGATTGCAAACTAGGCTCTCTCCAATTATAACACTAAAAATTACTTCGCGGAGATGCGTGTTTTTTGACACTATAACTTTCTAGGTATCTACATTTCTACATACGATTATACAGCTCACCGGTTGCACACAACTGGTAGGTACATTGACCTAAGTTTCGACACCTACTAGAGGTTTCTTCATCAGAACGAAATTTCGCTAAATCATAAAATTTCATTCTGATGAAGACACCCCTAGAAGGTGTCGAAACGTACGTCAATGTACCTACCAGTTATGTGCAACCCGTTGGCTGCATGATCCTATGTTGAAATGAGCATACGGTTTGCTGAGTAACAGCCATGTTCAAAACTGTAAAATGTTTAAAATGTTTAGATTTAATCTGTGTGGTTAGATGCAGACACCCGCAACATTTACTAAGAACAGCATCTTAAATATTCGATCAGGTACAACAATGGTCAGTGCATTCAGATATTAAAATACCCACAAATCTATTACATAAGAAATATTTATTATATATTGTATATATGTTTTTTAAATCTTGCTTCTCAGAATGTAACCCACTGTACAATACATTCTTTTACACCAATGCCTGTACTCTTTCCATAACTGCATGGCGATTCGAATCAGATTCCTCGGATTAGAATCAATACAGTTCGTTCCGATGCCAACCAAGAAGAAGGTCAAGATGGAAGATATAAATGTACAGTGGAAAAAATAAAAGAGGAACGAAGTTCCTGCAGTGCTTACACAGAAATTGTTTACATGTCCTCTACCTTTCAAACTGGGTCTATGCACGTGAAAAAAGTTTAATTAATTTTAGCGTTGATGCAACACCACTTACTTTTGATAAGTGTAACCTCCCCACCGTAATTTAAAATGTACGGCAATATTATTTAAGAATGCTAATGGACATTGGGCTAAGTGTAACCTCTCCACTGAAATTTTAAAGACAGAAATAATAAATGAATAGGAGCCAAACGTAACCTCCCTAGCAATTAAATTTAATGACAATAAAAGTGAGAATCGCAATCTGACTCAAATATAAGTTCTTCATAAAAATTAAAGTCCATTCAGTGATAATGATAATTCAATTAAACCGAAATATCGGTCTTTGGCCCTGTGCAAAAATCAAAATTAAATTCTTACCTCATTGCAACACCTAGTCAAATTTCTGCTCTTGTTGTTGCGCACCGCTTGGAGGAACTGCATTGCAAATAATAATATTCTCTTTTTTTTTTGTAATCTAATTGAAAACTGAAACTTTTGTTTAAGGGAAGTGGAACGAAATAGTTACTTCAATTAAATGAAAATTTTATGTAAAATTGCTTTTGAAATCAAAGTTATTATTGGGGGCACTTGTTGAAAATTAGTTACAATAGTTAAACTTTACATTATCCGATGATTATCTTAATTAACAGTATGCCCCATTCAGCATCTTGACCAGTGTTGTCGCCAGACCACATCACGCAACCCCACTGGGCTGCCACCACTGACCGACTGCTCTGCATGACGACTACTGACGTACTGTACGCCACTGAACAGAGCTACTGCTCGCGACGACTACTGACAGAGTACTGCCCTCAACCAGACAGAGCTACAGACTCGCAACGACTGACTGACAGACTGAGAACCGCTCGCAACACTCGCGCAGTCAAGCACATACTCTCTGGTCACAGATGCTACAATGCCTCGCCATCGCTGCTATGTTACATACGTGTTTCATAACCCTCCACTGGGGGGGCAAAAATTTGGCAGCGATGGTGAGTCATTTGGACTTGCCAAGCGCGGCAAAATTTTTCTTTAATTAACAAAATTCTACAACTTACAGAATATTTAAATGTGGTGCACACGCACTAAGTACAAAATATATCAGACAAAGACAAAATGTGAGTACAAAACATAGTAGCAAATCAGAAAAATGTATATACAAGTTATTTGACAGATAACAAAGTGCACAGGCACTGAAAAAAAATTCTTTAGCATATTCAGAACAAACAAACAGACTGGCAAAATATATTATGTTGACAAGTGACATGAGTGCACATGCACTGCAGTTGAGAACATATCAGTAATTGATGAAATGTATGTACAATTAGTAACAAATGACATAAGTGCATTCGCATTAAAGTATTGAATATACAGAATAGTAGAAATCATATTGAAAAATGAGAAAAGTGTACAGGCACTGAAGTTCAGTAGAAAACATATTAACACCTAACAGAAGTGCACATGCACTGTAGTTCAGAAAATAAAAAATGTATATACAATATAAAAGACAAAAGCGCACATATACTGTACTTCAGAACAAATAAAAAAAAAAGTCTTTAGCATTTTGGCAATAAATAAACATAATAGCAAAAAAAAATCATGTCGACCAGTGACATAAGTGTACTCGCACTGGAGTTTAGCTAATTGAAAAAACGTATAGCCATGAACATAAATAATGTTAGCAAAAAATGATTTTCACTATGTGACAAGAATTAGGATAGGAAAGGGAAGGATTGCATCATGGTTGTAGCACTTTAGATTGCACGCAGCTGTTTTGAAAGTCCATATCTTTCCACAGAAGTACAACACCAAGTGACACAACTTGAAGTTCTTTTCCCCTCAGAATTTATCAGTGTAGCCAAGACACTGAACTGTCGTATTAATGTTTCATGTTTTCATTTTGGCAGTACATTAGGTACACCAAACAGTGGGACCATAATAACGTCTTCATCGCTCACGGTGGTGGACAGCATGTCGTGTCAACACCACGCTCTTACAAGGCACACCAACGTAGAATTAGTGCAAAACCAAAGATAGTGCTCCATGATCACTAGGATAAACAGGACAAATGGACATCGCAGTAATTCAGGGTAGTTGGCTCATGAGGTGAAGGACATTAAGTCACATAATATTGTCAATTACAGTAGTAGTTTGCGGCATTCATAGCCCAGTTATTGAACATTTCTGTACCATGTATGTAGTATTACAGAAAAATGTTCATTAATTGTTTTACATAGAATCAGTAATCTTCTTTTCCTAGTTACAAAGCATTATTAAATAATCGCATTCTTTTCCAGTTACAAAGTATAGCATAGTTAATTAATCATTTGTCATTCCAATATTGTATTAATCATTAACCTTCTCCTAATTACAAAGCATCATGAAACAATCGCATTCTTTTCCAGTTACAAAGTATGGCATAGTTAATTAATCATTTGTCATTTCAATAGTAATAATCATTAGCTTTTTCCTAATTACAAAGCATTATTAAACAATCACATTCATTTCCAATTATAAAGCATAGTTAATTAATCATTTGTCATTTCAATAGTAAGAATCATTAGCCTTCTAAATACAAAGCATTATGAAACAATCGCATTCATTTCCAGTTATAAAGTATAGCATAATTAATTAATCATTTATCTTCCAATAGTAATAATCATTAGCTTTTTCCTAATCACAAAGCATTATGAAACAATAGCATAGTTAATTAATTATGTGTCATTCCAATCTAGTAAGAATCATTAGCCTTCTTCTAATTACAAAGCATTATTAAACAGTCACATTCATTTCCAATCACAAAGTATGAACATTGAAAACAAGAGCTAATTAATGGCATAATTAATAACAATTCATTAAGTGACACTAATTATTGGCACTCAGTGGCCATCAGGTATCGAATAGTATAAAGCATTGTTCCTCATTCATTATTATTCAGATCATTACGAAGTCATTATTAAAAATCAGTTAATTATAGTCATAGCATTAATAATCATGGGGATTATAAGTAGTCTCATTACAATAATAGTGGCAATTACTAGCCAGTTACTAAGCATTATTTTATATATATGTGTATTTTTGTTGTCTCATTAAGAAGTCATTACTCAAGTGACATACTATTCAGAGCTAATCAGTATTATTCAGAATTTTCTCAAACTGGTATCACTATTTGGGACTGTTAATACATTTTTTTTTTTGTTAGCAATGCATTGCGTTGGGATCGATAATTAATTGCTGAGGCATAACACTTTTTGCTTTTGACCTATTGCTGCCAATGAGGATAGGTAACGTCATTCGTCATGAGTCAGCTGTAGCAAGGTTATGTAACAAGGCAGTATATGTGATTACATTTATAAATGGTAAACACAAATGGGTAAAAGAAAATAAAAATGCAAGTACTAGAACAGGTATAATAGGTAACAGGTTTAGTAAGTATCATGACAAGCATCTCCTGGAAAAAATACAAAATGGATTATTGACCTGAAAGAGGAAACGCACACTATGCTGAAAAGTAGTGAACTTCGAATTAACAAGTAGTGAAATGTGTATAAAATGTGTTCCATAGCTGTCCGTTCCAAAACTTTCCGTCATCCTACTATGCAATATAACACCTGCTGTCAAAACAAACTGCAACAAATACTTAAATAACTACATAGCATAAATATAAAACTCCAACATTATCCTCATCTGTAAAGAAAAAAACTTCATTATCAATCACTTCATTATCCATATTATCATAACTTCATTATTATCATCACCTGTAAATAAAAACTTCATTATTCATAATACCATATCCTTCATCATTATTCATCAGTATTAATTATCATCTGCAAAAAATCACTTCATTACTCATTATACAACTATTCCTTATCTTTAGCATATTTCATCACTAAAAACTAAGATGTGTAGTTCAGTCTGACAGCCTGCATCAATCACCTTGTATTCTGAAAGAAATAATTAGTTAAGACTGCTATTCTACGATGAGTATAGTATATTCTTGTTAATGCTTGTTAATCCTGATCCATTTACTCTTCCCCATAAAGTTATTGCATCGTCTTTCGTTTATTCCTTAGGTGAAATTCCCATTTCTGTTGAATTTATTTCTTACACGCATCATTTCTTTCTGAAATTGATGAACAAGGATTAATGTCTTGCATTAAAATCATATACCCACTAAATAATGACTGGTTTATGGTAACATAATTAACCATACAGCATAACATGACAGAAAACGTAATATGTCAAAGACATTGACAGTGTTCAGATGCAAAAATGTACACAGAATAATACAATGCAGCAGCAAAATGTAAAACAGTCACGATGTTGAGATGTCATAAGGCAAAAAATGTCAAAGTCAACAGGTGTGTTATATCTTAACTATTTCACAGTGCATACAAACAAAACTGGAGTACAATCATATACACAAAAAAAGTGGAAAATGTGCACGGTCTGATGTGTAACGACAAGAAAAGCGACCTGCTAACCTTACCTTGCCGGGCACTTGCCAAGAAAATATACGATAATCATCAGTAATTAGTCAGGTGAATATAATTGCATAAGTAAATGGCATCATAGTGTGTTGAATCATAAAGTGTCTTCATTCAATAAACGGTTTAATGTTTGAGATATGGTGGTTGCCTTTCGATTTTCTGGTTCTCAAAGTTTCGACGTGTACAACATTGGGGTGAGGGATGCTGCGAATCCGATATGGACCTGCGTATAGAAGTTCAAATTTACTGCACTTACCTTTTAATTTACTGGATAAATAATGTGTACGTACTAATATTTTCTGTCCAACGTGAAAGTCTCGGCGTGTACAAACCTGTTTTTGCTGTCTTCTCCGGCGCTCTGCGGCACGTTTGATGTTGTTCAGCGCAATGTCAATTATTTCGTGGTGTCTTAGTCGACGACATTTAGGGAACTTTACTAATTCTTTAATTTTGTTCGGTGGTTCAACGTTTTTGAGTATAACAGACGGAGATAGCATAGTGGATTCATTTGGAATGCAATTAATTACATCTTGGAATGAGAGTATGTGTGTATCCCAATCAATATGTCTTTTGTGGCAGTATATTCGGCACAGTTTACCAATTTCTTTCATTAACCGTTCACAGGGGTTCGAAGAAGCGTGGTACTTGGATATATAGATCGGAGAAATGTTTCTGGCTCGTAACATGTGTGTCCATACACTACTACGAAATTGAGATCCATTGTCAGAAATTACTTTCATCACATGCCCTACATGAAATAGAAAATGTTTTACAAATGCTTTCGAAACAGTTTTAGCAGTAGCTTTACGTAACGGAGTGAAAGTAACAAATTTTGAAGTGAGCTCAACAGCGACAAAGATGTAGCAAAAACCTCTGTTAGTTCTCGGAATCGGACCAAAAATATCTACTGCGGCCATGTGTCTTAATTTAACAGGTATAATGGGATATAATGGAGGAATATGTGAAGTGGTGTCTGATTTAGCTTTCTGGCAAATTTTACAAGACGCTAAAACTCGTCGTATACGTTTCTCCATGTTAGTAAAATAAGAGTTCTGTCTCAGTATAAGAAAACATTTTCGTGCTCCGTAATGTGCGTAACTTAAATGAGTGTACCAAATTAATTTGTTAACCAGTTCGTCAGGAATGCATAATAACCAATTGTTGCTGTCAGGATGAGAGCGGCGAAACAGAATGTCATTGTGTACAGTGTAGTGGTTCCTAATCGTAACATTTTTTCTATCTTGCCAAAGGTGTTTAATTTCTTTCCATACGTTGTCTTTGTTTTGCTCCTTTGCTATGTCCTGTAATGACGATGAAATAAAGTTTTCAAATGCAACTTGCTGAATGTACATGACACTGAAATTTGTTTTGCAGAAGTTGGTTGCAACGTCTTGCTGATTGTTGCCGAGAGAACGCGATAGTGCGTCTGCTATAACATTTTGTGTGCCGGGAATGTGAACAATCGTAAAATTAAATTCTTGTAAATATAGTTTCCATCTACTTAACCTGTCGTGAGTAAATTTAGCCGAAAGTAAAAATTGTATTGCTCTGTGGTCTGTGTAGACGGTGGTATGTCTGCCATAAAGAAAGTGCCTAAATCTCGTGAAAGCCCATACAACACATAATGTTTCAAGTTCTGTAACAGAATAATTTCGTTCAGCAGGTGACAGAATGCGGCTTGCAAATGCGATGTTTTTAATAACTGTTGAACCATCTTCTTCAATTTCCTGGAAAATATGTACGCCTAAAGCGGTGTTGGAACTGTCGGTGGCAATGGAAAAATTTCTGGTAAGATCTGGGTGCGATAAAAGTGGTGCATTCAACAGAGCATGTTTCAGGTTCACAAATTCAGAATCTGCTTGCTTATCCCAAGACCAACTAGTGTTTTTACCTGTTAATTGGCATAATCTGGGTGTGTCTAAAGCAGAGTGATGAATAAATTTACGAAAAAAATTAATTAAGCCCAAAAAAATGCGTAGTTGTTTCTTTGTCGTAGGAACAGTAATGTCACGTAGAGCCTGAAGTTTTTCCGGATCAGGTGCAATGCCTTCTGCTGAAATTACGTGTCCAAGAAATTTTATAGAAGTTTTGCCAAAGTGCGATTTACTAAGATTAACTGTGAGTCCTTGAGCATGAAAAGTTTGCAACAGTTGTTCAAGAATCATATTGTGTTCAGACCAGTTAGTTTTTGAAATAAGAATGTCGTCTACGTACGTCGTGATTCTGTCTTTAATGCAAACATGTGTCGGATGGCGTCAAAATTAATAACATTTTCGTGAACAAGATTCTGCGTGCCTAAATTATTGCTTACGTTATTGGAATATGCAATCTGTACTGTGTCTGGTCAAATTCTATCGTACGTGCTGTTATTTACGGGAGAATATTGTGGCATATCCACTATATGAACTGCTTTGTTATTTCTTACTGACGTGTTACGCTATGGATGACACCTATTATCTGTTTCATTCATGATTATTTGTTGTTGCTGATGTTGTTGCTGCTCATAAGATCGACTGTTATTAAAATGTACGCTGAAAATTGTGCTCATCATTTTTTTACATCTGTCATGATAGTAATTTCTATACGGTGTATTGCGATACGAGTTGAAATAGTGTGTTATCTGTACGTAGTTATTTCTTTGCTGCCATGCGTTACCATTTGTTGGAGCTGGGACTATACGTGCACGCGGCGAAACATTAAAGTTTGGTTGACCTTGTAGACTGCATTGTTGGTTAGGTATGCTAAGCGGTTGACTTTCATGCTATTGTGGTGGAAAAGGTCTATTGTTACCAAAAAAATGCGTTTGCTGTTAATTTTACACATACTGATGATTACGATTTTATCTGTAATTAAAATTACGCTGGTAGTTGTCATTACGGGAGTGCCTACTGAAAATTGTCACATTCGATAAAATATTTGTCATATCCGGTTTCCATTACTCGTTTCTTAATACTAGGTAGAGCAATAGTTAAAGAGCAGTTTGGATAGATATAAAGGATAGTAGAAGAAAAGGCAGCAGTGCAGAAAACTAAAGATGAAATAGCACTACTACAGCTCGGGGCCCTATGCTCGCTACGGCACATATTCATTAAAGCGTAATGAATCCCCTGAGGTCTTTTACGCACTGCAAATAAATTTTAGCTTTTGCGTTGCAAGCAATAGCGGTAAAATTCCAAAAGTAAATCGCTGTATTCTTGCTAATTCCAGTTTCTGCATAATACGTAATGCTGATGAAAATACAATAGCAAATTGTCGCCTCTGGTTCAAAGCTAGTTTCTGCATTACAGGTAATAGCGGTGAATGTACAAAGATAAATTGTCGTATACAGTGCAAATCGTGTACCTGTACGCTGTCATTATTAAACTCCTTACATTTTCTTACAAATGCAAATTGCTCGAAATCTACGTTCTCGTCACTCAGTTTGATAACACGTTCAGGTTTGTGTGTGAATCTGTTCGTCTGTGTCATTTCGGATTTCAAGTTGCGTAGCTTTTCAGATTTTAAGTCGCGTGGCTTTTCGGATTTTAAGTCGCGTAGCCTCTGTAAATTGTTCACATTATACACGCTGCGTGACTCTGACAAATGCTCGCAACGTGGCGTCTGCTGTATGTTATTAACTGAAGTGTTTTTCATTTCTGTTACTTCTTGTTGTAAACTTGACAACTTCCTCCGTAACGTGTTGTTAGATGAATCGATCTCATTAATTGTCTGCTGTAAATTTTGAAATTCAGGTGTTTGGATAAATGAAACCGGTGCAGTATCGTCTGATTTATTGTCATTAGTATTTTCGATAACATCAATACGACTGGCCAATTCATCACATTTTTCAGTCAGTATTTTAACCTGATCATCGGTTTTAGAATCAGACGCATTAATCTGTTTTTGCAACTTACGCGTAGTTTCGCTCAGTTTTTTAACATCAGCTTTGATGACATCGCAATCCTGTGTTAGATCTAATTGTTCGAATCTATCTGTCACTGTTTGAATATTTACTGTGTGTGTATCTGTTTTTGATTTAAGATCAGAAATTTCATCCCGTAATTCCGCGTTCAATTGTTCTATGGTATTAATTTTGTTGGACACTGTAGTAATATTATTGTCTACATACGTTTTTGCTTTCGCGAACATTTTACGTTTGTCCTCTTGTCTTTGTGCAGTGATTGCTTCCATGACTTGTCGTTTTACTTTGTTTTGATCATGAATAAATTTGCGGAAACGCGTATCACTGTTTTGTATGTGCTGATTAAAGCGCTCGTTCATCTGAGTGTTCTGCTGTTCGAATTTCGCGTCTATCTTTGCGTCCACTGTGCGCGAAAGTTCTACCGTCATTGCTTTAAACTCTTCCCGTAATTGTGTAGCTTTTTCAGAGCATTGTTTAGCGACTCCGCTAATTTCGTCTCTGAGTGTTTCTGTTGCGGCTGTTTGCATTTCCCTTAATTCTTGCGCAACAGACTTAATTTCTTCGCTATTTTTTCGTGAAGAAGCCTCAATTTCCACGCGCAACTGTTCCTTAGTGTCATGACACTGCGCGGCAACAGCTTTAATTTGTTCACTAAGCTGCCTCGAATTGTCGTCAAATTTTTCATTTTGTTGTCTGACCTGTTCACTAAGTTGCTTGAGGTTTTCATTCTGTTGTTTGTTATCTTCCCTAAGTTGTCTGAAATCTTCACTCTGTTGTTTGACCTGCTCATTAATTTGTTTGAGATTTTCGTCATTATTGTCAAGTTTTTCATTAATTTTATTAAATTTTTTGTCCTGTTCACTAAGTTGTTTGGAATTGTTATCAAATCTTTCATTAAACTGCTTAGTCATTTGTATCAACAATGCCATAATTGGATTCGACTCAAAGTCAGCATTTCTATTCTCAGTGCTGTTTAATGGTGGATCTGGAATTGTTTCTCTTTCTGTAACCATTTGGTCATTTTGAGATTTACAAAAAGGTTTGTCAGTCAAATGTATACTATCAGTCATTGTTTCGGAATTAAATAAATCTGTCCTACTTTGTGTGATATGTTCATTTTCATTAGACAAATTTGTCTGCTCGTTACTTGAGTTTTCCAAATCGGGTGTGTTAAGCTGGGCAGCGCTCATTACAATAGAGCGTTCTGCGTCATCAATTGTCGTCAAATTAACAGACGAGACAATTGAGTTCGTTTGTTCATTATCAGGGTAAAAGTCATCACTAGTGGTGGGAATGCACTGATTGTTAGTGAACGCAGGATTGTCATCATTACACTGCGTGTCACATGTCCTATCGGCAAGTTGTTTGGGTCGGTAATTTCATTCATAATACCTCGCGATACACTATTCACAGTCTTTCGCGGCATTCTAACAATAGTCACAATTATTCACAAAATAAATAAGCACAATGCAAAAGCAACACACAAATACAACAAAGCAACAAATTGCCGTTGACCTGTAGAAAGAAAGTCACAAGTTAATAAAAGCGTTGCGCCAAATCCTAATTATATCTAAGCAAATAAGAGCAGATATCTGACTGTTGCTCAAAAGACTCTCAACGAAATACGATCCTGGACTGGGTGTCGCCAAGTGTATACTCCCCACCGTAATTTAAAATGTACAGCAATATTATTTAAGAATGCTAATGGACATTGGGCTAAGTGTAACCTCTCCACTGAAATTTTAAAGACAGAAATAATAAATGAATAGGAGCCAAACGTAACCTCCCTAGCAATTAAATTTAATGACAATAAAAGTGAGAATCGCAATCTGACTCAAATATAAGTTCTTCATAAAAATTAAAGTCCATTCAGTGATAATGATAATTCAATTAAACCGAAATATCGGTCTTTGGCCCTGTGCAAAAATCAAAATTAAATTCTTACCTCATTGCAACACCTAGTCAAATTTCTGCTCTTGTTGTTGCGCACCGCTTGGAGGAACTGCATTACAAATAATAATATTCCCTTTTTTTTGTGTAATCTAATTGAAAACTGAAACTTTTGTTTAAGGGAAGTGGAACGAAATAGTTACTTCAATTAAATGAAAATTTTATGTAAAATTGCTTTTGAAATCAAAGTTATTATAGGGGGCACTTGATGAAAATTAGTTACAATAGTTAAACTTTACATTATCCGATGATTATCTTAATTAACAGTATACCTCATTCAGCATCTTGACCAGTGTTGTCGCCAGACCACATCACGCAACCCCACTGGGCTGCCACCACTGACCGACTGCTCTGCATGACGACTACTGACGTACTGCACGCCACTGAACAGAGCTACTGCTCGCGACGACTACTGACAGAGTACTGCCCTCAACCAGACAGAGCTACAGACTCGCAACGACTGACTGACAGACTGAGAACCGCTCGCAACACTCGCGCAGTCAAGCGCATACTCTCTGGTCACAGATGCTACAATGCCTCGCCATCGCTGCTATGTTACATACGTGTTTCATAAGATAGTGTGTTACTTGCGGTAATTTACTGTCAGATGTAGTAGTCTTTGGCAACATATTACAAGCATCAGGAAAGACACATTTAATAACATAAATTCGTAGATTGTTAAATGGGGGACGAGAAAGGGTTTCCTTGGTGTTGCGAACACGGACAATTACACGTTCTAATTCTGACCGCTACACAAGTACATGTTGTTTCTTCAAGTGATATTTGGTTGTTGTACTGGAACTGTAATGAAAGTTATAAAACGTACACAGTACTTCGATCTTTACTTCATATAATCGTATTAATAAACGATTGTTTTCTGTGAAAGTCAATAATTCTGCGCGGATACACTCATTACATGTAAATTACATCAGGCTCAAAACGACAAAAACGGAATAAATACAAACAGGTAGTATTAAAATGTGGGATTTTTATGGACAATTCTTGCACATAGACCCGAAAAAAATAAATATAGATATAAAAATTGTGTCTTGCAAATGAAAATTCAGGTCAAAAACTGTGTGAGTAGTAATATTATTGGCGAAGTAATTTGTCGTTACTTTGGAGAAAGTTGCATTAGAAGAATAAAATCTGAGAGACTGGTAAGTAAAATGGCTAATAACATTGGCGGAAGGAGTTTTACCTGTAAGTCATTGTGTTCCAACAATACGCATCGACTGGCAATAATAACATAAGGGTTCAGCGCAAGTGTAGAACAATCACGTTATATGTCTAATGAGGCAACTAATTTGTGTAGTCAATAACTGTTATATTACTGGAATCGTGAGTATGCTGTTGACAAAGCGCTATATCAATCGAGAAAATAAATGACGTTTTCATTTTAATTCGTAATATTCACTTGCAATCCTGTGGCTATGTCCGCAGCACGTCATTAGCTGCTTTTCAATGCAAAGCATTAACGATTCTGATCGAGTAGCACAAACTGTTGCAACTCGCTGCAGTTATCATCGATGCGTAGGCTGAATACCTCTGTCATCACAAACGAGCGCAACATTATTTAGCATTATTTCCAGCCGTGTCATCGGTTAAATTTGTATAGCTGCGCAAACGGATCGGCATGCACATTCTTCTTCTAGCAATAAAAGTTTGCGCTGTTATTCAGCATACGACTGATTCAAAGCATTCGGATTTAGCGTCACAATGCTAACTGACTTCTGGCTACTAGTCCTAGAAAATTATTTCTTATGTAGCAGATTTGTCATTGATTCTACATACGTGTATTTTTGTGATATTAGCACCTTATTTCTTAAAATTTTTGTCAGTTTTATTTAGTAATTCGATACATCTTCTAATTTAATTACATTCGTATGGATGAAACGGCGAAAACAACATTTACGGGGAAAACTACAAAGCAACATAAAATGTAACAGAAATCATAAGGTGAATGGGAGTTTTAGACTTTATGGGAGGATGATGCATTTGTAAAGGAAAGCGTATGCAAGATGCTGTTGGACCAATGATGCAGAATTACTGTAGTACTTGGTGTCCTTATCAAGTAGGCATGAAAAAAGACATAAAAAAGTTCAGAGACGTGCTGGTAAGGCCGTAACTGGACTGTATAATCCACACGGAACTGTAACGGAGATGCTTAAAGAAGGTTATTGGAATGGTTTGAAGGAAAAGTGAGGCTAGTCCGAGAAATCCTTTTGCGTATATTTAGAGCACTTGTATCAAGGGAGACTGTTCCGTCATATATCACAGATAGGGACCATGTAAGTGAGGTAAGAGGGATTAGGGTGCACACCGTGGCATGCCGTTATTTTTCCCAACGTTTTTACAAAGCTTTACTCACCACGCTCTGCTCTATTGGCTGTCTTCGTCTGGAGCTCTCTACGCAATGAATGGCACACAATTTCATGGAGTGCGTTGTAGTTTCAGGTACTGTCAGCACAACTGTACCATTTGAAACACTTTGTGACCTACCTGATATAATGCACCCATTAAAGGTGAAATGCACGTATTTATAAGCCAATGACCAAGGCTTACTGTCATTTTCTATCTGGGCTTCTCATCTGTAATTTAACTATTTATGTTAACTATTATTAATTTAACTATTTATGTCAAACATTCGGATTTTTCTAGTATTCTTTCAAAAATGGTTAAAATGGCTCTGAGCACTATGGGACTTAACTTCTAAGGTCATCAGTCCCCTAGAACTTAGAACTACCTAAACCTTACTAACCTAAGGACATCACACGCATCCATGTCCGAGGCAGGATTCGAATCTGCGACCGTAGCGGTCGCGCGGTTCCAGACTGTAGCGCCTAGAACCGCTTGGCCACCCTGGCCGGCCCTATTCTTTCGTTATCTCAAGAATTTAATTACTAATTTCTTGATTTCCCCAGTCTTTACTACCCAGACTAATCACCGTCTAGTACTTCATGGTCTTTGTGTGTAATTGTAGTTCTTTTTGCGTAACTTTTAGTTATTGTGCTTGTCATCCAATCATCGAGTGATACGTCCAGAGATGAGTCTCCGTTTCTTCAAGGCTACATTTGTTGTTGTTGTTGTTGTGGTCTTCAGTCCGAAGACTGGTTTGATGCAGCTCTCCAAACTAATCATACTCCTCAGCCCTCTTCGTCTCCGAACAACTACTGCAACTTACATCCTTGTGAATCTGCGTATTGTATTTATCTCTCGGTCTTCCTCTACGTTTTACCCCTCACACTTCAATCCAACGCTGAACTGATGATCCCTTGATGTCTCGAAACGTGTTCGTCTTCTAGTCAGGTTGTGCCATAAATTTCTTTTCTCCCCAACTCTATTCAGTACCTCCTCATCAGTAATGTGATCTACCGATCTAATTTTCAGTATTGTCCTGTAACACCAAATTTCATAAGCTTCTATTTTCTTCTTGTTTCTTAATTGTCCATGTTTCACTTCCATATATCGCTACACTCCAGACAAATATTTTCAGAAAAGACTTCCTTACACTTAAATATAAATTCTATGTTAAGAAATTTCTCTTCTTAAGAAATTCTTTCCTTGCCATTGCCAGTCTACATTTTATTTTACTCTCTACTTCAGCCATCATCAGTCACTTTGCTGTCCAAATAGCAAAAATCATGTATTAATTTAAGTTCCTCGTTTCCTATAATTCCTTCAGCATCATCTGATTTAATGTGACTATATTCCTTGTCTTGCTTTTGTTGATGGGCATCTTATATCCTCCTTCCGAGACAATGTTCATTCCGTTCAACTTCTCTTCCAAGTCCTTTGCAGTCTTTCACAGAATTACAATGTCATCGGCAAACTTCAAAGTTTTTATTTCTTTTCCCGAACTTTAACTCCTACTCCAAATGTTTCTTTGGTTTCATTTACTACTTGTTCAATGTACAAATTGAATTACGCCGATGATGGCCTACAAACCTGTCTCATTCCCTTCTGAATGTCTGTTTTTCTTTCATGCCCCTCGTCTCTTAGAACAGGTGTCTGGTTTATGTACAATATTCTATCCTTGCTACCTCCAGAGCTTCAAAGGGAGTATTCCAGTCAACATTCTCAAAACCTTTCTTTAAGTCTACAAATGCTATAAACGTAGATTGCCTTTCTTTAACCTATCTTCTGATATAAATCGTAGGGTTAATATTGCCTCGCGTGTGCTAAAATTTCTCCGGAATCCAAACTGATCTTCCCCAAGATCGACTTCTACCAGTTTTTGCATTCATCTTTAAGGAATTCGTTTTAGTATTTTGCAATCATGACTTATTAAACTGATAGTGACCCTGTCAACATCTTCTTTCTCTAGAATTGGAATTACTACATTCTTCTTGAAGTCTGAGGGTCTTTCGACTGTCTCATATATCTTCCACACCAGATGGAAGAGTTTTTTCTTCGCTGGCTCTCCCAAGGCTGTCAGTCGGTCTGAAGGAATGACGTCTACTCCCGGCGGCTTATTTCGTCCCAAGTCTTTCACTGCTCTGTCAAATTTTCCTTGCATCTTGTCTTTATCTACGTCTTCTTCCAGTTCTATAACACTGCTTGCAAGTTCAACTCCCTTGTACAGACCCTCTCTATACTCCTTCCACCTTTCAGTTTTCCCTTCTTTGCTTAGGACTGGTTTTCCTTCTGAGCTCTTGGTATTCACCAGCTGTTTCTCTTTTCAGCAAAGGCCTCTTTAATTTTCCTGTCTGCAGTTGCTATCTTTCCCCTTGTGAAATATGCTTCTAAATCCTTACATTTGTCCTCTAGCCATTCCTGCTTAGCCATTTTACACTTCATATTAATCTCATTTTTTTGACGTTCGTATTCCCTTTGGCCTGCTTTATCTGTCGCATTTTTATATTTTCTCCTTTCGGGAGTCACATTCAGCATCTCCTGTGTTACCCAAGGACTGGTACTAGGCTATGTCTTTTTACCTATTTTATCCTCGGATGCCTTTACTATTTCATCTCTTTGTAATCTTCTTTGTAATCCTTTCCACTGTTCTAAACAATCGTTGTCCAATGTTCCACCCGAAATTAGCGGCAACTTCTGGTTCTTTCAACATATCCAGGTCCCATCTCAATTTCCTACCTTTTTTCAATTTCTTCAGTTTTAATCTATTGTTCATAAGCAATAAATTGTGATCAGAGTCCACATCTGTCCCTGGAAGATCTTACAATTTAAAATCTGGTTCCATAATATCTGTCTTAGCATTATATAAATAATCTGAAACCTTCCGGTGTCTCCAGGTCTCTTCCAAGTGCACAACCTTCTTTCACTATTCTGAAACCAAGTTTTAGCAATGATGAAACTATGCTCTGTGCGCTATTCTACCAGGCGGCTTACTTTTTCATTCCTTTCTACTCAGGCCATATTCATCTGCTACTTTTCCTTCTCTTCTTCCCTCTGCTATAGAGTTACAGTCGCCCATCTCAATTAAATTTTCTTCTTCATGAAACATCTGAATAATTTCTTTTATCTCGTCATACATATCTTCAATCTCTTCATCCTCTGCAGAGCTAGTTGCCATATAAATTTGTATTACTGTGGCGGTAGTGGCTTCGAGTATATCTTGTCTTCGATAATGCATTCACTATGTTGTTCATAATAGCTTACTCGCATTCCTGTATTATTATTCATTATTAAACCTACGCCTGCGTTACTCCTATTCGATTTTGTGTTTATAGCCCTGTTTTCACCTGAGCAGAAGTCCTGTTCCACCTGCTACTGAACACTAATTCTCACTATGTCCGACTTCAACTTATACATTTCCCCATTTTAAATTTTCTAATCTAACTGCTCGACTACCGCGCTGCGATCCGTATATCGCCAGTTTTGTTTCTGCTGATGACGACATCCTCCTGACTATTCTCTACTCGGAGATCCTAATGGGCGACTATTTTACATCCGCAGTATCTTACCCGAGAGGATGCCGTCATTTTTAACCCTGCATGCCCTCTTGAAAAATTACGGCTGTAGTTTTCGCTTGCTTTCATGTGTTTGCACTACCGGAACAGCATGGCCATTTTTGTTGACCTTACAAGACAAGATCAGGCAATCATCCAGACTGTTGCGCCTGTAGCTACTGAAGAGGCTGCTGCCCTCTTCAGGAACCATACGTTTATCTGGAGTCTCAACAGATACCCGTGCGATGTGGTTGCACCTTCGGTTCGGCTATCTGTATCGCTGAGGCACCCAAGTCACCCTACCAACGGCAAGGTTCATGGTCCAATGGGGAAGGGATAGGGGGAAGGGAAATTACATTTAGTATCTTAATTTTCTTATATAGATCTTCATTATTTATGTCCCTAAAGTCACAATTCTCTTCTCAGGGTTGAAATATTTATCGGATTTTTTCCCCTTATCTTTTTCATGTTTAAGATTTTTCCTCAGAAGTTTTTACGTTATTATTATGTTTCTCTTTCTCGTAGATACTTACCTCTGCGACGGCAACTTAGGAAACCGCCTTTGTTTAAAAGCTTTTTTTAGTAGGTTTTCCCATAAGATTACAGTTATCATGGAAACTTTTGTTCAAATAAGTACATCAATAGTTATTCTGACAATAATAATAATAACAACTATGGTAAGGATGTTAATTTCAAATAACTAATAAAAGCAGTTAATAGATAAGATTGCATGTAACGGTTATTGTAATCAACGATCCTTATCTTCGCTCCAAAAGACAAGGTAAAGCCATGGAACCCTGAAACAAATCGGGATCAACCCTGAGTCTTCTTTATCCTAAAGTCAATTTATTTTAATGAAAATGATAACTAAACCGATATTAGAAATTCTTGCAGAAAACGAATTTTGCGTGGTTTCTCTCCAAGCAACCTCCTTAATTTCTGTTGTCCGTTACAACTCTATAATCATTAAGTACTAACGAACGGATGACCTTATATGCATCTAGCAAATGGGATCTATAGCAGCTGTATGCCCAAGGAGCGAAATGACCAGCTGATAAATTACGTGTACGAGAAACTTTAGTTGGAGTACATACATACTTCATACGGCACACTTGTGCCAAATAATGAGGGTGTTCTGTGAGATTTAATGTTGAAGATTTGCTTGAAGTAACTGGGGTCATAGTTTATCCGTTGTTAAGTTACAGCTTTCACTGAAGAGAACATTTCAACAACGCCAACAGCTTAACACCTTTTTTTGCTGTACGCCTCTTGAAGGCAAGTGTCGTGGATGTGTTCGGAGCCGACACAATCCAAGTGTGAGACTACTACCCTACACGACCTCGATTAGTTTACTACCTGAGACTGCGAACTTGTTGTGCTCCCTGCCGCCGTTGGATAAGCAGCTGCAGCAGCAAGTCGTATACTCCTAGCTCACTCATTTGTTACATAGTTTAATTCTTAATTTCTTTGCGTGTTTTTGGTACTTGCATTGTTTAATTCATAAATTTCGGGCGTATTATAGTATTTGAGAGTTGTAGCATCGCGTTTTAGTACCTGAATAGTGTAAAATCGCGTAGTCTCCTTCCGCCGCCGAGCAGTGTCAGCAGTGCGCAAGTAGCAGCGTTACTGCATTTACTAGGCAATCTTGTATTTTAATAACCGTTTAAATTTTGTCGATTTGTTTGCGCTCTCTGTAGATTAGTTCAGACGTTCTTTGCAAAACAGTTTTTAGCATGGATAGGGACTGCAACTGCTGTGTTCGGATGCAGGCTGAGTTGGCATCCCTTCGCTCCCACCTTCAGGCAGTGTTGGCTTCGGTCACACAGCTTGAGGCTGTTGCCAATGGGCATCACTGTGGGGGTCCGGATGGGGGTTTGTCGGGGACGGCTAGCTCGTCCCACGCATCCCCCGATCGGACTACGACTGTGGTTGCCCGGGATACTGCCCGCATTGAGGCGGATCCCTCACCTGTGGTAGAGTGGGAGGTCGTCTCAAGGTGTGGCAGGGGGCGAAAGACATTCCGGAGGGCTGAACGGAAGGCCTCTTCAGTTTGTCTGACGAACCGGTTTCAGGCTCTGTCTCAGGCTGAAACTGATCTTCGGCCTGACATGGCTGCTTGTCTTGTTCCAGAGGTTGCCCCTCAGTCTGCAAGATCCGGGCGGTCGCAGAGGGTGGGCTTACTGGTAGTTGGGAGCTCCAACGTCAGGCGCGTAATGGGGCCCCTTAGGGATATGGCAGCAAGAGAGGGAAAGAAAACCAGTGTGCACTCCGTGTGCATACCGGGGGGAGTCATTCCAGATGTGGAAAGGGTCCTTCCGGATGCCATGAAGGGTACAGGGTGCACCCATCTGCAGGTGGTCGCTCATGTCGGCACCAATGATGTGTGTCGCTATGGATCGGAGGAAATCCTCTCTGGCTTCCGGCGGCTATCTGATTTGGTGAAGACTGTCAGTCTCGCTAGCGGGATGAAGGCAGAGCTCACCATCTGCAGCATCGTCGACAGGACTGACTGCGGACCTTTGGTACAGAGCCGAGTCGAGGGTCTGAATCAGAGGCTGAGACGGTTCTGCGACCGTGTGGGCTGCAAATTCCTCGACTTGCGCCATAGGGTGGTGGGGTTTCGGGTTCCGCTGGATAGGTCAGGAGTCCACTACACGCAACAAGCGGCTACACGGGTAGCAGGGGTTGTGTGGCGTGGTCTGGGCGGTTGTTTAGGTTAGATGGCCTTGGGCAAGTACAGAAAGGGCAACAGCCTCAACGGGTGCGGGGCAAAGTCAGGACATGCGGGGACCAAGCAGCAATCGGTATTGTAATTGTCAACTGTCGAAGCTGCGTTGGTAAAGTACCAGAACTTCAAGCGCTGATAGAAAGCACCGAAGCTGAAATCGTCATAGGTACAGAAAGCTGGCTTAAGCCAGAGATAAATTCTGCCGAAATTTTTACGAAGGTACAGACGGTGTTCAGAAAGGGTAGATTGCATGCAACCGGTGGTGGAGTGTTCGTCGCTGTTAGTAGTAGTTTATCCTGTAGTGAAGTAGAAATGGATAGTTCCTGTGAATTATTATGGGTGGAGGTTACACTCAACAACCGAGGTAGGTTAATAATTGGCTCCTTTTACCGACCTCCCGACTCAGCAGCATTAGTGGCAGAACAACTGAGAGAAAATTTGGAATACATTTCACATAAATTTTCTCAGCATGTTATAGTCTTAGGTGGAGATTTCAATTTACCAGATATAGACTGGGACACTCAGATGTTTAGGACGGGTGGTAGGGACAGAGCATCGAGTGACATTATACTGAGTGCACTATCCGAAAATTACCTCGAGCAATTAAACAGAGAACCGACTCGTGGAGATAACATCTTGGACCTACTGATAACAAACAGACCCGAACTTTTCGACTCTTTAAGTGCAGAACAGGGAATCAGTGATCATAAGGCCGTTGCAGCATCCCTGAATATGGAAGTTAATAGGAATATAAAAAAAGGGAGGAAGGTTTATCTGTTTAGCAAGAGTAATAGAAGGCAGATTTAAGACTACCTAACAGATCAAAACGAAAATTTCTGTTCCGACGCTGACAATGTTGAGTGTTTATGGAAAAAGTTCAAGGCAATCGTAAAATGCGTTTTAGACAGGTACGTGCCGAGTAAAACTGTGAGGGACGGGAAAAACCCACCGTGGTACAATAACAAAGTTAGGAAACTACTGCGAAAGCAAAGAGAGCTTCACTCCAAGTTTAAAAGCAGCCAAAACCTCTCAGACAAACAGAAGCTAAACGATGTCAAAGTTAGCGTAAGGAGGGCTATGCGTGAAGCGTTCAGTGAATTCGAAAGTAAAATTCTATGTACCGACTTGACAGAAAATCCTAGGAAGTTCTGGTCTTACGTTAAATCAGTAAGTGGCTCGAAACAGCATATCCAGACACTCCGGGATGATAATGGCATTGAAACAGAGGATGACACGCGTAAAGCTGAAATACTAAACACCTTTTTCCAAAGCTGTTTCACAGAGGAAGACCGCACTGCAGTTCCTTCTCTAAATCCTCTCACAAACGAAAAAATGGCTGACATCGAAATAAGTGTCCAAGGAATAGAGAAGCAACTGGAATCACTCAATAGAGGAAAGTCCACTGGACCTGACGGGATACCAATTCGATTCTACACAGAGTACGCGAAAGAACTTGCCCCCCTCCTAACAGCCGTGTACCGCAAGTCTCTAGAGGAACGGAGGGTTCCAAATGATTGGAAAAGAGCACAGGTAGTCCCAGTCTTCAAGAAGGGTCGTCGAGCAGATGCACAAAACTATAGACCTATATCTCTGACGTCGATCTGTTGTAGAATTTTAGAACATGTTTTTTGCTCGAGTATCATGTCGTTTTTGGAAACTCAGAATCTACTTTGTAGGAATCAACATGGATTCCGGAAACAGCGATCTTGTGAGACCCAACTCGCTTTATTTGTTCATGAGACCCAGAAAATATTAGATACAGGCTCCCAGGTAGATGCTATTTTTCTTGACTTCCGGAAGGCGTTCGATACAGTTCCGCCCTGTCGCCTGATAAACAAAGTAAGAGCCTACGGAATATCAGACCAGCTGTGTGGCTGGATTGAAGAGTTCTTAGCAAACAGAACACAGCATGTTGTTATCAATGGAGAGACGTCTACAGACGTTAAAGTAACCTCTGGCGTGCCACAGGGGAGTGTTATGGGACCATTGCTTTTCACAATATATATAAATGACTAGGTAGATAGTGTCGGAAGTTCCATGCGGCTTTTCGCGGATGATGCTGTAGTATACAGAGAAGTTGCAGCATTAGAAAATTGTAGCGAAATGCAGGAAGATCTGCAGCGGATAGGCACTTGGTGCAGGGAGTGGCAACTGTCCTTTAACATAGACAAATGTAATGTATTGAGAATACATAGAAAGAAGGATCCTGTATTGTATGATTATATGATAGCGGAACAAACACTGGTAGCAGTTACTTCTGTAAAATATCTGGGAGTATGCGTGCGGAACGATTTGAAGTGGAATGAGCGTACAAAATTAATTGTTGGTAAGGCGGGCACCAGGTTGAGATTCATTGGGAGAGTGCTTAGAAAATGTATTCCATCAACAAAGGAGGTGGCTTACAAAACACTCGTTCGACCTATACTTGAGTATTGCTCATCAGTGTAGGATCCGTACCAGATCGGTTTGACGGAGGAGATAGAGAAGATCCAAAGAAGAGCGGCGCGTTTCGTCACAGGGTTATTTGGTAACCGTGATAGCGTTACGGAGATGTTTAATAAACTCAAGTGGCAGACTCTGCAAGAGAGGCGCTCTGCATCGCGGTGTAGCTTGCTCGCGAGGTTTCGAGAGGGTGCGTTTCTGGATGAGGTATCGAATATATTGCTTCCCCCTACTTATACCTCCCGAGGAGATCACGAATGTAAAATTAGAGAGATTAGAGCGCGCACGGAGGCTTTCAGACAGTCGTTCTTTCCACGAACCATACGCGACTGGAACAGGAAAGGGAGGTAATGATAGTGGCACGTAAAGTGCCCTCCGCCACACACCGTTGGGTGGCTTGCAGAGTATAAATGTAGATGTAGATGTAGATGTAGATGTAGATGTAGTTAAGAAGCCTGGCAGAGAGTTTGGTGTTATACCGTCCGAGTTCGCTCACAAACGGCAGCGATTACAATCTCACATCAGACTATTGTACTTGGGACATGGATGTATGGCCAGCGTGTACTGTAAGAGGCTTTTATATGGTATTCGACATTGATTCTGACTCACGGCTGACATATCTGTCTCGTCTTCCCAAGTCTATGTGTCTTTTTGGGCTAAAGCACAGACTTTTTTGAACACATACAAAAAATACAGAACATTCCCAGAATACGGATCCCCATGAAAAAATAGTTGATGTTTAACATGGTTCCTAATCAAAATACACGGTCGAGCCACATTAATGTGACCACCTGTCAAATGACTGAACTACCGCCTTTTCTAGGGCAAACATATGGGAAGTGAGTCAGTGAGGTTCTGGAAGGTTAAGACAGGGATGAGGAGTCCCGCTGCCTCCTGTGGCATGGCCAACTGCAGTAGGTTGCTCAGCTGAGGTTCCATGTCGCGAAAAGCCCGATCGAGGTTCTCCCATACAGTCTCGATTGTGTTTAAATCCGGGTAGTTTGGTAGCTAGGAGAGTAGGAAAACTCATCCTGGTGCTCTTTATAAAGGCACATTTGCATGCCGAGCGTGAGATTCCTCGGAAACGCGAGATATTAATTAAATAAATAATCAGTGACAAATAAATAAAGCCTATGGCACACAACTGCAGCGCTGTGTCGCTGATAAAACAAAAGCACAATTACGTTACTCGTATGTTTGATTAAGAAAAGAGCTCTGGTTGAAGTGGTGCGAGAAGCACGTATTTTAGTTTATTGTCTGGCACACCGCCATATTTCATGTTATAGAAAATTACTGCGAGTTGCAACCATACTAGGCAATCGATTCTGAAAAGAATTTATATTTATAAAAGTAAGTAGGATTGTGAACTGTAGGCTTATTCATTGAATATATCTGATTTAACTAACTGTGTAATTTTTTTGTTTAGTAGACAAACACCTCTGTACGACGTTTTGGCATGGCTGGCAAATTATTGTAATATTGAGATTTAGTTTATGAGTCCGCACCTACCGCAGCAGTCTTTGGAAACGATTTAATTACGAAGTCCGATTATTTCAGTTTTATTTCACGGTCAACTACGAGTAACATTGCCTTTACGAAAAAGCCATTGTCAAGCGTCTGATACCGAATAATTAAAACCTGACGACTCATAGGAGAGACAATCATACAGATAAAAATAATTAATATTTTATTTTATTTTATTTTATTTTATTAATTTTATATTGGCGACTGCGTGTCGGACTTGTTATTTTGTCATTTGTTACATTGTTCTCTTTGTTTCATGTGAAAAATCAACTTTCTGGACCTGGACTTGACTATATGAGAAATAACAAAAATCAGAAGATATTTGCCAATTATAAAATTTTGCGGGAAGACGCAAAGAAGCTTCCAGCAAAATAAGGTAAGACGCAGCATCTTTGCATTAGCAGGCTTGACCAGACGTATAATTCAGTGTATTAGCTTTTCAGTAAAATTCTGTAGTGTTTCTTTTCCGCATAACAGTTTCAGTGATAAATTTCATTCTCAGTACTTTTCCCTAAACAATAACGTATGCAACAATACCAATACACGAGTGTACAATATGGCCGACTTCTGTACGATATCATGTAACATGGCCAGCAGCCATTACCAATAATCTCAAATTCAGTTTATATTTTTAAATTAACAGACAGCCATTGTTGCTACGACCGATTCATGCTCAACTGTATTTTATTTTAAAATCAGTGTCAAATATTTTCTTGAAACATATATCACGTGTGGCATGGTAATAACTAGAAAACAATACGCAAAAATGGAACAGCAAAGACGCACTATTCAGACGCAATCCGACTCGGACGAGAGACAAATGTTAGAAAATGACTTTACGACAGCAACCGGTAGTGACGATTCATCAAACATTGACGCAAGTGTTGACGAAAATTTTGACAATAGGCCTTCCACCACAAAAATTTCAAAGTCTCAATCAGAGCCCATGTTAATGCATGACGTCACGTCTAATGACGCGGCGGGGGCAGAGACCTTGCAAACGGTAAACATTGCCGACATGTTACAAATGCTAATGAAACAAAACGCAGAAAACATGGCAACCTTACAGACGCAAAATGAACAGTTAAAGACACAAAATGACGGAATCAATTCTGATCTCATAGCACTCAAGACAGGTAATGACACTTTATGTAAGCGTGTGGAACTTATAGACGCCACACTGACCAAACAGATGACTGAACTCAGTGCTAAATTTTCCCAGCTTAATACGAGACAAGAAAAGACTACAACTGACGTAGCACTTTTACAGACACAAGTAAAAAACCTTAATGTCACGTGTGAAGTTCTTACTGAACAAATTCAAACATATCCTTCAGTACATGACAACCTTGAAAAACGAATTACTGACGTACAGAATAAATTTGACAATGTTGAACAACACCTGACTGACATCTTACAATCTGATGCCACAGCTCATTTTCAAAATATTAATAAAGAATTTCATGATTGGGTAGTCAACAAAGACAAACATTTTGATAGATGCTTACGTGAAAATTTACCAACAATTGTGCACGACTCCGTACCGCAATACATTACTAATAACAAACAGCTGATCAGTGACGCAATACAATCCGTCACTGCACCCATGAGACAATTCACCGATCGACCAGTCTGAATGTAACGAAAATATCAGTCAAAATGCACAGTTCAGGAACCAATATACATTCGAGTATGACACACACATACCGCACACGACAAGTACACAAGAACAAAACACACCACGACTACAACACATACCACGATGTGCAAACACAAACACAAGCTATTATCATGGTAAACCACAGCAACATTATCGTAATTACTCGCCAGCTGGACATAGCAGTAATTACAGTGGGACAAATCCATATCATAATGCAAAGGAAGACGAAAGCTTAATGAAACACAGGCAATTTCAGATTTTTATCCCAGAAAAACGAACCGTTCATCCGGTGATTTTTCTCAAATCTTTTAGTAACGCATTTCCACGCACTTGGAGTGACCGGAAAAAGATTTCATATATTGTCGGTTACATCCAAGGCGATGCAGCTGTCTGGGCATACAGTCAAGCTGACGTATGTACCACGTACAGTGAGTTTGAGCGTGCTTTTCTGAACAAATTCTGGTCGCAATCCGTTCAGGAGCGACTCAGAAGACAAATTTTAGAACCTGAAACTTTTAACAGTAAAAATGGTAACTTACGCAGATATTTTGAAAAATACTTGAACATGGGACACTTTTTAGACGAACCAGTCGCAACGCGAGATATACTCCGTGCGTTGAAGGCCAAATTGCCTTTCAACATTAAAGAAAAACTCCTACATATCCCGGATGACGATTCAGATTATTTTCTAACAGCTTTAGATTCGGTTGACATGTTACTTGAAGATCAGCGCTTCGCGCGGCAAAACAGCAGCCACAATGTTTACACTAGTGGTATGCAAAACATGCAGGCTTGCCAACACAATTCTGGCGCGCCCACAGTTGGATACGCGGTACAACAAAAACAGCAAACTCACATGCCGTCTCAGTACGGAAATCAAAATCAACACGCGTATTCCAATACAAACAATAGTTACAACAGTAATAACATTTCATGCGGCAATCCATACAAAAGGCACCGCGGTAATAACTACAACGGTAACAACGGATACAAAGGTAATAACAAAAACACAAACAGAAATAGAAATAATAATAACTACGAGCCAAGACAGCATCAAGGTTGGACTCGTAACGATCAGTACTTTCATTCAAACTCTGCTTTACCACAGCAGCCACCAGGTCAAAATTGGAGCATACCTTACGACCGACAGGTAAGTTATAATGCGCAACAGCAACAACAACCGCAAAAGTTTGGAGATCATAATAGGCAATATCCGAATGTGAATATAATAGAAATGACACCTGATGCACAACCTCAATCTGTGTCAGTACCTAGTACAAATGCTAATCCAACAAACTAGAAACAGTCACTACTTTGCCCCAGGTCGTGGCTGAAGAATCCTTGGGGGGCGGCTTCAATGTTAATCAGTTATTTGACACCACACTTGAACAACAGAATAATGATATGCCGAGTAATTCTAAACAAAAACTACCTGTTTTATTTATAAGATACAACCACAATAACAATATATCAGATGAACTTTTACAAGACAGTACACAATGTCGTTTAAACACAAATGAAATTGTTTTAGCATCCACTACTGGTGTAGTAGGTGGGATTCCAACTACTATTATCCTAGATACAGGTGCAGCTGTGAGCGTTTTATCTTTTAATTTTTATAAAAAGATGTGTGAATTGGAACCTGTGCCTGAGTTTCCTGCCCAAAACTGTAAAATAACTACTGCACTAGGTAATAAGTCATGTAGGGTTACGAAGCAAGTTTTTGTAAACGTTAAAATAGGTAATGGAACCGTACAATGGCCATTCCTGGTTGTACAAAACCTTGTGACAAATTGCATATTAGGAATAGATATTATGAGCGAGAAGGACTGCATTATAGACTTCTCCAAAGGTAAATGTATTTTAAATGATAAAAGCAGGGTAATTATTATTGATTCGGACAGGAGAACTCTAAAGCATGACAAACACTGTACAGGGTACAAGGTTCAGTTAGACATGCAAACACACTCATCTGACGCAGAGCTAATGGACTTGAAAACATTGCTTGATCATAAGATAAGTGAAGCTACAGCTCTCAGTGTACATGAACGTATAAAACTACAGGAAGTGTTATCCAAATATTTACAAGTTTTTACCAAACGATTAGGTGTTATCAACACGTATGTGTACAAGATTGAAGTTAAGCCTCACAAGATCTTCTACCATAAGACATATAACGTACCGTTATCTCAACGACCTGCTGTGTGGCAAGAATTAAAACAAATGTTAGACTGGAAGGTCATTGAACCATCCACCTCACCTTACTGTAGTCCTCTACTTGTTGTCAAAAAATCAAATGGAAGCATTAGGTTAGTGTTAGACGCACGAGCTATTAATGAAATAATTTTACCAGTTCACACAAAACCTGAAAATTTAGAAGAGCAATTACAGAAATTTCTAGATGCAAAATATTTTTCCACAATAGATCTCGCTAATTCGTTTTGGCAGGTGGGTATCACTCCTGATTCTCGGAAATATACTGCATTTATGTTCGGGGGGCGAACCTATCAGTTTTGTGTTCTACCCTTCGGACTGAATGTCAGCTCTGGGGTATTCATTACAGCCCTGGATACCGTGCTTGGCGACGATTTAGTTGAGACAGTCACACACTATGTAGATGATATACTGATAGCTACACAATCCTGGAATGAACACGTTGACACACTTCAAAGAATTTTAGAAAAATTTGCACAAGCTGGAGTCACAGCCAATCTTAGAAAATCAAAGTTTGGTTGCAGTGAGATAAAGTATTTAGGACATATCATTAATTCACAGGGCATACGTCCGGATCCCAGTAAATTAGATGCTATCAGAAACTTTCCTAGCCCTCGAACTAAAAAGCAGTTAAAATCATTCCTTGGGCTATGTTCATTTTTCAGACGTTTTTTGCCACAACCACTTTTGAACAGTAAACATCTGCTAAATCTACTCAGAAAGAATCAAGTTTGGATCTGGTCGGAACAGTGCCAGAATGACTTTAATACAATTAAACATGCTTTAGTGAATGCTAACATATTGAGCCATCCAGATTTCAATTTAGATTTTTGTATGACTTGTGACGCTTCACGTACTGGCTTGGGCTGTTGCTTATTTCAAGTTGTAAAGAATAATGAGGAGGAACAGATAAGAATTATTGGGTTTGCGAGTCGCACTCTAACTGAATGTGAGCGTACATACTCCACTACTGAGTTAGAAACACTTTCCATAGTATGGGCATTCAAGAAATTCAATTATTATTTATTTGGAAAACATACAGTAATTTACACCGATCACCAGGCCCTGACATTTTTGTTAACTTGTAAACTTGTACATCCTAGACTATCACGATGGGCAGTTACACTTCAGAACTACTCTTTTGAAATTAAGTACATAAGAGGTAAGGACAACACCATTGCAGACACTTTGTCTAGACTTCCACAAGGTATGAATGATACCAACAGTGACTTAGAAAATATAAATGACTACAGGATTCTCTTAATGCAAGACAAGCAGTATCACCAATATTATATTGATATGTGCAGAAACATGGCTGAATTACAAAAATCTGATCCTCACTGGTATAAAATAATAACATTACTGGTAGAAAAACACAATCATCCTTTGACTAAGTATTACAAGTTACACAATGATGTGCTATTTTACCGCCGACATCCAAATGCTACTAACTGGTGTGTATGCATTCCCAAGGAGTCTGAACGTAATTTAATTTGGCACACACACTTAGTATGGGGTCATTATGGGACAAAAAAGTGTTTAGCGAAGCTCAGTACATACTGTTATTTTAGCAATATGAGAAGAAAAATTTACAGGGAACTGAAAATATGTGTCATATGTCAAAAATCAAAACCTCAGAATTTATCCACAAAAACAGATTTACATTCTATTTTACCTAGTAAACCCCTGGAAATTCTGTGTACTGACATCAGTGGACCGCATCCAGCAAGCTCTGGAGGCGTCAAATATATCTTAGCTTTTTACGATATATTTTCTAAACATGTTAAACTTTATGCTTTAAAATCCGCCACTGCAAGTGCTATAATACGAAGATTCTCAAGTGATTACCTGACGCACGTGGGAAAACCTAAAGCAATTCTATCAGATAATGCAGCATACTATTCTGGGTACAAATGGAGAAATTTCTTGAAGGGCAATAACATTAAAAGTATATTTATTTCGAGGTTTAGTCCACAATGTAACGCGACTGAGAGACTTTTCCGAGAATTAAACCGTTTCATGAGGACCTATATTTCATCAAAACATACTAATTGGGTGTCCTACCTAAGTCTTTTCGAAGACGTACACAATAACTTAAATATTTACGATACAAATTACACACCTAACGAGATCATGTTCAATTGCAAACAGAACGATCAGTGGATAGAACCATTACCTAAGTTGTCAGACAAGGAAATCACACCTGAACAGAAAATAAAAGAAGTATTGACTACATTGACACATCACGCACAAATACGAAACAAACATCACAGAAACATAATAAAAAGAAAACAAAAATTCGAGGTAGGAATGCTTGTACTACTTCGTACTCATCATAAATCTGTTGCACTCAAACGACGCAACGCTAAGTGGCGTCTGCTATATGAAGGACCTTATATAATTGTTAACATACCGCACCCTGGTGCGTATCTGTTACAACATCGTAGAACTAACAAAATTATTGGGCTATACGCACACCGAGATCTTAGAGCATTTCATGCTGAATAATGTCAAAGTCATACCCATCAAAATATTGCTAAGCAACTCGAAAAACTCTGTTGCTACAACACAGATAATAAGTAGTATAGAAATTTTCATTTCAGCGTTCCAGAGTCGCAGTTGAAGACAGAAGAACTTTTCTTTCAACGCCGCGGCTCCACCGAGAAGACTGAATATTAAAGTAAAATTTATGATTACGTAGCAGTGAATGATATATTAATTTTTTCACGGAACATTTGTTATTGTAGGTACCACTGACTTGGTATGACACCTGACGAACTGACAGACGTCATCTGTGAAGCGATCTTTTACTTTGAGAAATAGATTAGACGCACATCTCTCAACACGAAAAGCATCTATCAGTAGTCAAGGCCACACAGACACTCTACACACACGCACAAAACGCGAGGAATCGAACATTTTCTCTCTCTTACTATTTTGAATATTTATTGAGTAGTGAAAACGCCTGGTCTTGCCTACTGATGTAATGAATGTTGTGTCTAACCTATCTTAATTTCAGATGACATCAAAAAAAAAAAAAAAAAAAAAACATCGATAATATCCCAGCAAAACCGCTAAAGAGGATGTAAATATCTGCAATTCATGTAATCAAATGTGACACAATGTAATAACCTATAGCGATGTAATGATGATGTAAACATGTTTATGTGCAACTGTATTATGTTTATGCTAAGAAAATATGTGACGTGTGTATGTATAATTACTTATTTTCTTTTTAACTGATGTATCATGTAAAGATTTGAACAAAACGAGTGCCAAAAAGACATTGCATAGTGAACCTCTGTTCACGGACATTAACGAACATTACTAACTCTGCAACTACGCAGAAACCTATGTGAAGGAAACGGTTAATGCCATTCATTATGCATCGTACCTATGTGAACGCGATGAACGATTTCCTCGATTAATAACTACGAACATTTAGGTGAGCTATATTCAGCAAAAAACTGAAAATGTGAAGTCCATAATTCGTGCATCGTCTAGTGACATTACTACAGTACCTAACTTCAAGATGTTAACTGGATTAAATGGACACAAAGTGCCTGACCAGAAAACAACACGACGGGTGGAAGAATTTTGGTTGGAACTTCAGGGAATGAAATGTTCTCGAAATGTGACGGACACTCTTACCTGGACTGTCCAAGGATCGACGCCAGCTATGTGCCGTCCGAGGTTCTGCAACCAAGCTTCCACGGAATGTAAAAAACGAACTGCACGTGGACCAATTACTCGACGGGTCACGTCTGATCTGTAATAAGCAATGCTTTTACTCACTACGA
Source organism: Schistocerca serialis cubense (assembly GCF_023864345.2). NCBI lineage: Eukaryota > Metazoa > Arthropoda > Insecta > Orthoptera > Acrididae > Schistocerca > Schistocerca serialis. The sequence continues at coordinate 329,781,174 of NC_064644.1, read as the reverse complement.
ACTGCATCACAACGACTATAATGGAAATAGGAAATGGACACGCTTATGTTACTGTGATCAAAAAAACTTTACCACGACGATACTAACCTGTAAAAAATTATTGTGCAGCAGATGAATATGAACTGTGATAACGACACGATGTGTATAGGTCAACGCACCTGAAACATACGGACATTTTTCTCTGAAGTATTTCAAAACAATACTATGTAACTAAGAACATTCAACAATCTAAGTTGTATTGTGTTATAACGAATATTGTAAATTTAAAACTAAGTTACCTGTCATAGAATGTAGTCTTCATATGTAATCTTGGTTGAATATTTTCTTTGTGCAACGACTGAGAAACGCGCGCACACGAACAATATGAACTGCAATACTGTGCCGCGTGATCTAACTGTACGACATAACGGCAGTCACACAGACGCTTCTGCGCATGCGCGCACTCTATCTGCCAACATAAGAACTTTTACGGTGCACCCGCGTCATTCAAAGTTTGTATATAATGTGTATAATGTGTATCATGTAGGTCATGTAAATAGTTGTAGATAACTTAGATTTTCTTGTGCCTTTAGGTGAATTGCTCGCCTGCAGGTGTGTCCTTTCGCCTCGCAATTCAGGGGGCAATATAAAGGCACATTTGCATGCCGAGCGTGAGATTCCTCGGAAACGCGAGATATTAATTAAATAAATAATCAGTGACAAATAAATAAAGCCTATGGCACACAACTGCAGCGCTGTGTCGCTGATAAAACAAAAGCACAATTACGTTACTCGTATGTTTGATTAAGAAAAGAGCTCTGGTTGAAGTGGTGCGAGAAGCACGTATTTTAGTTTATTGTCTGGCACACCGCCATATTTCATGTTATAGAAAATTACTGCGAGTTGCAACCATACTAGGCACTCGATTCTGAAAAGAATTTATATTTATAAAAGTAAGTAGGATTGTGAACTGTAGGCTTATTCATTGAATATATCTGATTTAACTAACTGTGTAATTTTTTTGTTTAGTAGACAAACACCTCTGTACGACGTTTTGGCATGGCTGGCAAATTATTGTAATATTGAGATTTAGTTTATGAGTCCGCACCTACCGCAGCAGTCTTTGGAAACGATTTAATTACGAAGTCCGATTATTTCAGTTTTATTTCATGGTCAACTACGAGTAACATTGCCTTTACGAAAAAGCCATTGTCAAGCGTCTGATACCGAATAATTAAAACCTGACGACTCATAGGAGAGACAATCATACAGATAAAAATAATTAATATTTTATTTTATTTAGTTTATTTTATTAATTTTATATCTTAGAACCATCCACGTACACTGCGAGCTGTGTGACACGTTGCATCGTCCTGCTGGTGGATGCCATCGTGCTTAGAAAAAAACAAATTCTATGTAGGGGTGGACATGGTTCCCTAGGAATATGCTTACTTATGTTGCTGCAATGTGCCTTCCAGAATGATGAGATTATTCAGAGAATGCCCGAAACCATCCCCCAGGCTATAAGGCTCCTTCCTCAGCCCTGACCCATTCCGATGATTGTTGCTGGATGGAACATGCAAACGGCCAACTGTCCGATGGAGAGTAAACGATGATACGTCTGACAAGGGTACCTGTTACCTCTCAGTGGACGTTCAGTTGCGGTATTGGCGAGCAAACTCCAGCCTTCGTCGTCTATTAACAGCAGTCAGCATGGGTGCATGAAACAGGCGCCTGCTGTGGAAGCCCATGCGCAGCAACGTTGGCGGTCATTGACGAGACGGTGTTGGTAGCTCTTTGTTCATCTGGGAGGTCAGTTGCTCATTCAGCCATAATCGTCTCCACAGCCTTCAGTCACCCATGTCATCTATGGTTCATGGTGCATCACAGTTGCCTCGGCACCGGTTTTGGATAGGCCATATTGCCATGAATGGCATAGATTAAGCATGGTAGCACGCGAACAGATTACAAATTTAGCTGTTTCGGAAGTACTTACACCCTAGCCTGAAACCCAATCATCGGGCCCTTTTGGACGTCAGATAAATCACTCCGTTTCCGCATTATGACAACGACTACACTGTGTTCCGCTTCTCACTGACATTGAGAAAAGGTGTAAAAAGCTTAGATACAAAAAAAGTTTTGTCGAGAACGACATATAAAAGCATGTGTCTCTCAACGTAAACTCAAGGAGGGCTCTTTTATAATTGTGATAGTATATAGGTCCCCTTCAGGAAACTTTCATTTGTTCCTGGAAAACTTGGATGCCTTATTGTGCTATCTGCCAGATAGGGGAGAACAAATTATTACTTTTTGGGACTTAAATGTTGATTCACTGAAAGAGTGCAATAGGAAAAATGACCTGTAAGTCTTGCTCCGTTCTTTCAATTTGACATTGGCCATTAATTTTCCTACTGGGCTAGTAAAGGAAAGCAGAACATTGACAGATAACACTTTTATAGACCAAGATATATTTAAAAATATAAATTCTTGTCCTGTTGAGAATGGTCTTTTCGATCATTGTGCTCAGCTGATTACAGTATATGACATAGCTACATTCAGTAATTCAAAACTACCCTCAAAAGTTGTGCATTCAATTAATGACTCAACAATTCGAAATTTCAGGGAATATCTTCAGCAGTTAGACTGAGATGAGGTGTTCAAGGAACCCAATGCTAATTTAAACTATAACTTTTTTCACGATACACTTGTAAGAGAATTTGAAAACTGTTTCCCCAAGAAAGTAGTTAAATCTGATTATAAGAAACCATGCAAAAAACCTTGGCTTTCTAAAGGAATAAAAGTATCTTGTAACCACAAAAGGGAACTGTATCTAACAACAAGAATGAGTAATGACCCAGAAACAGCCAAATATTATAAAAATTACAGTGCTATATTAAGAAAGGTTATTAAAAAGTCCAGAAGCATGTGCATCATGTCTGAGATTAATTCCTCTGATAACAAAATCAAAACAATTTGGAATATTATAACAAGGGATACAGGGCAACCAAGAATACAGGATGATGGCATTACCATCAAAGTGAATGGCAACTTGACAAACAACAAGCTGGAAGTCAAAAACATTTTGAATAAACGTTTTTTTAAATGTTGTAGAAAATATAGGATCTAAATGTTCATTAGAAGAAGCAAGGCAGTTAATGGAAGAGGCCTTACCCACACAATTTGATACAATTGAAATTTCACCCACCTCTCCTTCTGAAATTAGGAAGATAGTAAACTCTCTCAGGAATAAAAGCTCACATGGAACTGATGGAATTTCCAGCAGGATAATAAAAGCTTGTTCCCAAGAGATAAGTGGGATTCTTAGCCACATATGTAATAGCTCTCTAAAGCAGGGTATGTTCCCAGATAGAATGAAAAATGCCGTTTTTAAACCACTGCATAAAACGGGGATATGTCTGATGTCAACAAGTACCACCCAATCTCTCTTCTGACTGCCTTATCCAAAACTCTTGAAAAAGTAATGTATTGTAGAGTACCTTCACATCTTTGTAAAAATAAAGCTTTAAAAAAATGTCAGTTTGGTTTCCAGAAAGGTTTTTCAGTGGACAATGCTATATATACTTTCACTAATGAAATATTAAATGTTCTGAGTAACCGGAAGTCACCTGTTGGGATTTTTTGTGATCTCTCAAAGGCTTTTGATTGTGTAAATCATGGAATACTTCTAGATAAGCTCAAGTACTGTGGTATGAATGAGATAGCGCTCAAATGATTTAAATCATACCTAACTGGAAGAGTGCAGAAAGTTGAAATAAGCAGTTCACATAATATGCAAAAAACTGGTGATTTCTCATACTGGGGAACAATCAAAAATTGGGTGCCGCAAGGTTCGTCCATGGGTCCTCTGCTGTTCTTAATATATATTAACGTCTTGCCATTCTATATTCACGGAGATGCAAAGCTGGTACTTTTTGCTGATGACACAAGTATAGCTGTTACACCCAACAGAGAAGAATTAACTGGTGAAATTGTAAACGATGTTTTTCAGAAAATCATTAAGTGGTTCTCTGCAAATGGGCTCTCATTAAACTTTGACAGAACACATTATATACAGTTCCACATAGTAAATGGAATGACACCATTAATAAATATAGATCAGAAATCGGTAGCTAAGGTAGAATATTCAAAAGTTCTGGGTGTATGCGTTGATGAGGGGTTGAACTGGAAAAAACACACTGAAGATCTGCTGAAACGTTTGAGTTCAGCTTCTTATTCTATTAGGGTCATTGCAAATTTTGGCGATAAACATCTCCGTAAATTAGCTTACCACGCCTATTTTCATTCTCTGCTTTCGCATGGCATCATATTCTGGGGTAAATCATCATTGAGTAAAAGAGTGTTCATTGCACAAAAGTGTGTAATCAGAATAATTGCTGGAGCTCATCCAAGATCATCCTGAAGACACATATTTAAAGAGCTAGAGATCTTCACTGTAGCCTCACAATATATATATTCACTTATGAAATTTGTTATTAACAATCCAAACGAATTCAAAAGTAATAGCAGTGTACATGGCTACAACACTAGGAGAAGGATGATCTTTACTTTTTTTTTGGTCATCAGTCTACTGACTGGTTTGATGCGGCCCGCCTCGAATTCCTTTCCTGTGCTAACCTCTTAATCTCAGAGTAGCACTTGCAACCTACGTCCTCAATTATTTGCTTGACGTATTCCAATCTCTGTCTTCCTCTACAGTTTTGCCCTCTACAGCTCCCTTTAGTACCATGGAAGTCATTCCCTCATGTCTTAGCAGATGTCCTATCATCCTGTCCCTTCTCCTTATCAGTGTTTTCCACATATTCCTTTCCTCTCAGATTCTGCGTAGAACCTCCTCGTTCCTTACCTTATCAGTCCACCTAATTTTCAACGTTCGTCTATAGCACCACATCTCAAATGCTTCGATTCTCTTCTGTTCCGGTTTTCCCACAGTCCATGTTTCACTACCATACAATGCTGTACTCCAGACGTACATCCTCAGAAATTTCTTCCTCAAATTAAGGCCGGTATTTGATATTAGTAGACATCTCTTGGCCAGAAATGCCTTTTTTGCCATAGCGAGTCTGCTTTTGATGTCCTCCTTGCTCCGTCCATCATTGGTTATGTTACTGCCTAGGTAGCAGAATTCCTTAACTTCATTGACTTCGTGACCATCAATCCTGATGTTGAGTTTCTCGCTGTTCTCATTTCTACTACTTCTCATTACCTTCGTCTTTCTTCGATTTACTCTCAAACCATACTGTGTACTCATTAGACTGTTCATTCCGTTCAGCAGATCATTTAATTCTTCTTCACTTTCACTCAGGATAGCATTGTCATCAGCGAATCGTATTATTGATATCCTTTCACCTTGTATTTTAATTCCACTCCTGAACCTTTCTTTTATTTCCATCATTGCTTCCTCGATGTACAGATTGAAGAGTAGGGGCGAAAGGCTACAGCCTTGTCTTACACCCTTCTTAATACGAGCACTTCGTTCTTGATCGTCCACTCTTATTATTCCCTCTTGGTTGTTGTACATATTGTATATGACCCGTCTCTCCCTATAGCTTACCCCTACTTTTTTCAGAATCTCGAACAGCTTACACCATTTTATATTGTCGAACGCTTTTTCCAGGTCGACAAATCCTATGAAAGTGGCTTGATTTTTCTTTAGCCTTGCTTCCATTATTAGCCGTAACGTCAGAATTGCCTCTCTCGTCCCTTTACTTTTCCTAAAGTCAAACTGATCGTCACCTAGCGCATTCTCAATTTTCTTTTCCATTCTTCTGTATATTATTCTTGTAAGCAGCTTCGATGCATGAGCTGTTAAGCTGATTGTGCGATAATTCTCGCACTTGTCAGCTCTTGCCGTCTTCGGAATTGTGTGGCTGATGCTTTTCCGAAAGTCAGATGGTATGTCGCCAGACTCATATATTCTACACACCAACGTGAATAGTCGTTTTGTTGCCACTTCCCCCAATGATTTTAGAAATTCTGATGGAATGTTATCTATCCTTTCTGTCTTATTTGACCGTAAGTCCTCCAAAGCTCTTTTGAATTCAGATTCTAATACTGGATCCCCTATCTCTTCTAAATCGACTCCTGTTTCTTCTTCTATCACATCAGACAAATCTTCACCCTCATAGAGGCTTTCAATGTATTCTTTCCACCTATCTGCTCTCTCCTCTGCATTTAACAGTGGAATTCCCGTTGCACTCTTAATGTTGCCACCGTTGCTTTTAATGTCACCAAAGGTCGTTTTGACTTTCCTGTATGCTGAGTCTGTCCTTCCGACAATCATATCTTTTTCGATGTCTTCACATTTTTCCTGCAGCCATTTCGTCTTAGCTTCCCTGCACTTCCTATTTATTTCATTCCTCAGCGACTTGTACTTCTGTATTCCTGATTTTCCCGGAACATGTTTGTACTTCCTCCTTTCATCAATCAACTGAAGTATTTCTTCTGTTACCCATGGTTTCTTCGCAGCTACCTTCTTTGTACCTATGTTTTCCTTCCCAACTTCTGTGATGGCCCTTTTTAGAGATGTCCATTCCTCTTCAACTGTACTGCCTACTGCGCTATTCCTTATTGCCTTATCTATAGCGTTAGAGAACTTCAAACGTATCTCGTCATTCCTTAGTACTTCTGTATCCCACTTCTTTGCGTATTGATTCTTCCTGATTAATGTCATGAACTTCAGCCTACTCTTCATCACTACTATATTGTGATCTGAGTCTATATCAGCTCCTGGGTACGCCTTACAATCCAGTATCTGATTTCGGAATCTCTGTCTGACCACGATGTAATCTAATTGAAATCTTCCCGTATCTCCTGGCCTTTTCCAAGTATACCTCCTCCTCTTGTGATTCTTGAACAGGGTATTCGCTATTACTAGCTGAAACTTGTTACAGAACTCAATTAGTCTTTCTCCTCTTTCATTCCTTGTCCCAAGCCCATATTCTCCTGTAACCTTTTCTTCTACTCCTTCCCCTACAACTGCATTCCAGTCGCTCATAACTATTAGATTTTCGTCCCCCTTTACATACTGCATTACCCTTTCAATATCCTCATACACTTTCTCTATCCGTTCATCTTCAGCTTGCGACGTCGGCATGTATACCTGAACTATCATTGTCGGTGTTGGTCTTCTGTCGATTCTGATTAGAACAACCTGGTCACTGAACTGTTCACAGTAACATACCCTCTGCCCTACCTTCCTATTCATAACGAATCCTACACCTGTTATACCATTTTCTGCTGCTGTCGATATTACCCGATACTCATCTGACCAGAAATCCTTGTCTTCCTTCCACTTCACTTCACTGACCCCTACTATATCTAGATTGAGCCTTTGCATTTCCCTTTTCAGATTTTCTAGTTTACCTACCACGTTCAAGCTTCTGACATTCCACGCCCCGACTCGTAGAACGTTATCCTTTCGTTGATTATTCAATCTTTTTCTCATGGTAACCTCCCCCTTGGCAGTCCCCTCCCGGAGATCCGAATGGGGGACTATTCCGGAATCTTTTGCCAATGGAGAGATCATCATGACACTTCTTCAATTACAGGCCACATGTCCTGTGGATACGCGTTACGTGTCTTTAATGCAGTGGTTTCCATTGCCTTCTGCATCCTCATGTCGTTGATCATTGCTGATTCTTCCGCATTTGGGAACAATTTCCCACCCCTAGGACAAGAGACTGCCCTGAACCTCTATCCGCTCCTCCGCCCTCTTTGACAAGGCCGTTGGCAGAATGAGGCTGACTTCTTATGCCGGAAGTCTTCGGTCGCCAATGCTGATTATTTATCACAATTTAGGCAGTGGCGGGGATCGAACCCGGGACCGAAGACGTTTCGATTATGAATCAAAGACACTACCCCTAGACCACTGGCCTTTACTACTCAAGGTTAAATCTAACTTTGGCTCAGAAGGGATAAATTATGCTGCCACAAAAGTCTTTGGTCACTTACGAAATAGCATCAAACGTCTGACAGATAGCCATATAGCATTTAAAAGGAAATTAAAAGAATTCCTTAATGGCATCTCCTTCTACTCATTAGATGAATTTTTGGATATAGTAAGTGGGCAATTTCCACAACCCCCACCAAAAAAGAAAAAAAATTAAAAATATTAAGTGTCATGTAATATTTTGTGTAATGTAATAATCTTGTATAAACACCTTTTATTAACCTGACACGTTCCACGTCATTTCAAAGTGTCGTATATATGATCTATGGAACAAGTACTAATCTAATCTAATCAATGAGCGAAGTATCAGAGATACTCCCTGATGACGGCTGTGGCTCTGGAAATAGCAATATCTGCACCATTATTATGACTTGACATACTTTTCTAAGTAAAAAAAAAATCATCCATTCCCTTTTCTATCGCAGTATTCCACGTCATATCCATACCTTCCTTACAACTGGACATATCACTTTCTTTGCAAGTGTCGGAACACACACATACTTTATAAGCTTGATGCTCAAGGCGAACCTATCATGCATCCCCTACTACTAAGTGTAATACTTCGCCAGTAACTGATTGCTGGCGATATGAAAAAATCCTGAGTGAAAATCAACGATGGCTGGACATGTCTGACAAGTTCTTCTTGTGAGTGGTACCACTGTGTCTTAGAATGAGAGGCATAATCGTCTTACAAACCGCCGGATGTTAAAATCACGATCGCATAGACCATATTACAACCACAATTAGTCTTGGATCTACAGGTGCACACAAGAATCGCTAATGATGTCCGTGTTAAAAAGTATACAAGACTTATAAATCGAGGTATGGCATTTCCTCCGAGTGAAGTTCTTGTCTCAGACAAATACCACACCACTGAATATAGATGGAGATCGGTTGAGGTGGAGCTGTAACAAGGTACGATTTAATGGCAGACTGATGATGCATTCTTGAGAGGGAGGGAGATGTTGCTGCAGGTCATCTGACAATTTTTTCCGTTGTTCTGTCAAGATGCATCAGTCATGTGACATAGCCTGCGTTTGAGTTGTATACAACCACATGCTCTGTGTGTGTCTTAGAGCCCTGTCTACTTGCGATCGTTAACAGCAAACCTCTTGGTCATCAGAGGACTTCCATCTCATGTGTGATGAAACGCGACCATCATATTTGGATACATTCTTCTACACGAACGAAGATTTATGTGACGAACTCCATTCCCCTGTCGCATCTTTGGTATAAAATCGAGACTTCAGTTTCATAACTAAGATGATTCTAAGTCCCCGACAGGTGTTTGTAAGGTATTGTAATCCCCGTGTATACATCTGCTTGACAGATGTTTGCAGAGTTAGTGGCAGCATGATGTGTAATCTCACATGTCAAACGCCTCTGCTATGCGTTAATCTCTTTCGTTGTAAGAGGCATTCTCCATTTCTAACGATCACTTTATAAAGATCTGATGCGCGCATAGTATAATTTCTGAACCGTGATCAGATGTGAGCAGTGGTTGCTATACATCTCTGGAAAGCTACATTGTGCATGTATCACATAGAATCGATATTTTAAAGAAGTAGTTTCTTTTTTCATTGTACAGTTTGCTACCATTGTTTATCTTATAGAAAACTGCAAGAAGGATGTATGTCATGCACTGGAAATATATTTTTTACACTGGAATATTAACAGCTTTACATTCCATACGCCTAATAGGTTGGAAACTGAAGCCTGTTTTAAGTGCAGAACCATTTAGCCTTAGGAGTACGTGTGTTTATGTTCTCTCTTACGAATACCTTCCTGGTACTGATTCCAGACACTAGAACAAGACTTTAGAGTCGATAGTGTAGTTGACTTACGTAAACATTCTTCAAACACTATCCATCTGTAGCTCCATCATGCATAAAGACCATCTGGTTTTGTTCCTCTTAACCGGCTGCTATTACATCACAACACTTTCAGATCTACTACAATACACCGATAAGGGCTGCTAACCTCCTCGACATGCATGCATCTGTAGAAATCTTGTGCACTTGGATGGGTGCAGCAAGTTCCATTCACTCACGAGATGCGGAAAGTAGCAGTCTACTTCTGGTCAGCTGCAGATTAAATCGGTAACGGTGCTGCAGAGCGGGTTGGCCAAAGACAGTGCAAGGGGTCTTTCAGTCCCTAACTTCATCCTAAGAATGCGAGAATGCCCTGTGACTTCCATCCACATAGAGTAACATCGTAAATTACTCAATATGCTCGAGGTGCTAGAAATATGTTGATCGCTATCTGGTATACTTCGAATATGTATATGTTCGAGAATTAACAATGAATGGACGTACTGCACAAACATCTATCTATATTCGCTATCGTAATCGCAAAGTGGAGGAGGGGGAAGTTTAGCGATGGTACAGAAACTGCGATGCATCATTGGTCGTTGTTGAAATTACTGTAAAATTACTAAAATTGTTCGCACTATCAACTGTGATGCTTATTATTACAGTACATCGAAGGCGTCTTTCCCATCCCATCCAGCCACTGGTACACTGTTGGTTACCACATAATGACTGGCAGACATCGTTTGTTTGAGATGGACAAAGAGTCATGGTGGAGAGGAAACACCATCTGGGAATGGCTAGCACTGAACAGTGATTACGTACATGACTGTGATATGAGGAATCAGTCGAAACGGAACAAAGAGCCGTCATCTGTCCTGTCACTGTGACAGATGAGTTTGATGTAGAGGCCGTCAATCACCTTCGGACTGCAGTTTGGAAACGCTCCACAATACTGCAAAGCTCTTCGAGTTTCCTTATGTTGTAACTGTCTTTTATTTAAAATTCTCCTCTCTCTCTCTCTCTCTCTCTCTCTCTGTGTGTGTGTGGGTGTGTGTGTATTTGTGTGTTATGGTAGAAGCAGCAACAACAACATGATTTACATTGTGCGATGCCTAGTTTTTTGTGAGCGGCAATGGACCAGAACATGTTAATGTCAGTTTAGAACCTGACCCATACCTCAAAGTCGTGGCGGTAAAAACAAAATGTATGACAGTGTGCAAAGCATGTTACAGCAGAAAAGAAACAATGATTCAAACAATGACACAGGGAGGCTCTCTTGCAACTGACAGTATAGTCTATGGGATACGGTCATCCTCCTACAGTATGGGAAATGAAACTTTACACTATTCTATGCAGTGGATCAATACCTGCATATTTAATAAAATCTCCACATGTGTCGAAGCCGGCACGCAGACGGTAGTTGCTTTTTTTATAAATAGGAGGAGAGGGGTGTGATAAAAACCTTGTCGCGTTCCCTGTTGGATAAAGTTAGTGGAGCTCTCATAATTCAAATTTTTCTCTGTTGGGTGGTAAAGTATAATGATGATATCATGTTGGTGTGATAGACATGAATGGATCCTGAGGGAAGCGAATCAGCTTCGGACTGCAGTACCTGTATGTCATTTGGAGATGCACCACAATGCAGTAGCAAAATCCTCATTCTTCTCCCAGTTCCTATACTGTCTTTTATACAACTTCGTGTTGGAGGAGTGGGCTTCGTTTGGTGCTCACCTTACATATCGTGCACCGTTGGTGCAGCTGCGAGAACAGGTTCCCATTTCATTCGAATGGTCAAAACACGGCCTTCTCGCACTAACTCAGCTTAGCCTGTTTCTACACGGACTGCAGAATGTGGTAGATATAGTTTTCTCATAGTTCTACTCAGTTTCGTCATAAATTGAAACGATCACATGTGCAAAGCTGCAGGGACGGTTGCACAGAGTCTAAGGGGCAGTTGCAAGAGGCACAGGGACTGCCTAAAAAGCCACGTTGGAATTTTACTGTAACAGACAGGATCGAAAAAGGTGACTCGTTTCGGGGTGTGAGGGTGCAGAAATATGATCCACTAGTGGCTGTAATTATAAATGACTTCTCCATAGAATCCAGCGCACACATGTGGTTGAATGGCAAGACTTGACTCCAAATCAGAGACTGCATTTCTACCAGAGAGCGTAACACTGGAGATTTGAAAAGCCTGTGTACATTTCTCACGATCTCAATCAGCGCATCATCTACTGTTTCTGATCCTTCTCAATCAACCATCGCCTATAGCGCAGTGGATATATCGTATAACCTCTGACATGAAATTGAGACAAAATGCGTTACAAATTCCGCAGAAATATCTAGCGGTGGCATGAGGGAATGTAAATACCTGATTCATATCACATTCCTTAACCGAATCACTTTCAAAATTCGGTGATTTTATTACATTCTTAAACCCGTCCTCGGCGTGTAACCGCACTGTTGTTCTGATAATAGACACACCAGCGATCTCTGTCTGTATTCAGTGTTGCGGTATTTGTCTGGAAAAAGGCACTTCATTCGGAGGTAATGCCACACCTCGATTTATAAGTCTTGTGTAGCTTTTAACACGGACATCATTACTGATTCTTGTGTGCACCTGTAGATCTAAGGCTGATTGTGGTTTTAATATGGTCGTTGCGATCGTGTTTTAACATCTGGTGGTTTTTCAGGCGATTACACCTCTCATTCTAAGACACAGTGGTACCACTCACAAGAAGAACTTGTCAGACATGTCCAGCCATCGCTGATTTTCGCTCAGTATTTTTTCGTATCGCCAGCAATCAGTTATTGGCGAAGTATTATACTTAGTAATAGGGGATGCATGATACGTTCGCCTTCAGCATCAAGCTTATAAACTATGTGTGCATGTTCTGACACTTGCAAAGAAAGTGATATATCCAGTGGTAAGAAATGTATAGATTTGACGTGGAATACTGCGATATAAAAGGGAATGTCAAGTCATAATAATGGTGCAGATATTGCTATTTCCAGAGCCACAGCCGTCATCAGGGAGTATTTCTGATACTTCGCTCATTGTCGAATGTTGTCCAGTCCCGACTGCAATCGTAATGTTTAATTGTAAGTACAGTGATCAAATATGTATGTAGCCATTTTCCTAGGATGATTCTATCTGGGGTGGACGGCGCGCAGCGGTGCTGGCCTGTGGCGGGAATGATACATGTTTCCCGCCAACAGCAGGAGCAGTCTGAATGGAAAGACCGATTGGGGTACAGGAATGTTGCTGACCTAACCGTGTCGCCCTCTGGATGGCTGAATAGCGGAATAACACACTGTATGAGTTGGACAGCTCTCGTGATCACGTGTGGTCTCCGTGGAAATTTGAGAAGATTCAATATGGACATGTGTTTGTACTTGACCATTGTTCCTTCCCATGTAAACTGTCTTGTTGACTGCTTCAGCACATTTCCCAGCTTTATTTGGTTGAGAGGACATCGATTATAGTGTGTGCAACTAACAGGTGAAAGAAGGGTGGAAGACACGCTAGCTGGTTGTTCAGATGGTTCAAATTGCTCTGAGCACTATGGGACTTAACATCTGAGGTCATCAGTCCCCTAGACTTAGAACTACTTAAACGTAACTAGCCTAAGGACATCACACATATCCATGCCCGAGGCAGGATTCGAACCTGCTACCGTAGCAGCAGCGCGAGTCCGGACTGAAGCGCCTAGAACTGCTCGAACAAAACTCAGTAAGAGACATGATGGATCATCTCTCCTGTTGGGACAATCAGGAAGAATGCATTCGTTGTTATTCTGGGCTATTTTCGTAAGCAGGTCTTGGTAGGACAAGAATTTCCATGCAGACAAGTTGAGACATCATGAAATTTCCCACAACAACAACAAAGGTGACCGTTAACTGTTTCTGCAACACTTAACTGTTTCTGGAAATGGACTGATATGTAATGGATGGGCCGCCCCATTAGGATCGCCAGGAACAATGCGTTTCTAAAGCGCATCGAGAGGGAGACTTGGCTGTTATTTACATAGACATCCCACATCAGTATAACAGTGACAACCTTTTAGCTGCACCTGCGGGGGTGAGCCACTATGCAAACATATTGTTGAGGGTGATCCACTACGCAAACATCTCGCTGGATGGCTGCCCAAAGGCTATGTGTCAGTGTGCCATCAACGGTGTCTAGATAGACACATGTTTCGGTAGGTATTTCTCAGGTGTCATGTATGAATGGGATACCACCGCCTAATGCTCATTGGACCTGGACTGACACTTGCGCATGGTTTGGCAGCTGACAGCCGTGTCGTCGCTTTGCAGGGACTGCCAGTGCATTCTGACTCCTAGGTACGTGTGTGGTGGCATTCTGTGCAGTCCAGTGGACAGGAGACAGCGAGCAGCGTGTGTTTCGCGATCGAAAGATTTGTAACTGTGTAATTATGTGTGATGTGTGTTTCATGACAATATTCCTTGTGGGATTGGAATATAAAGAAAGCAATCGATTTAATTACTTCTTACAAGACTTTCTCCTTTCCAAACAGCAGGTAACGAAGAGCAAGAGAAATCCAACCCCCGTAAACTGATTTTATTAATAAAAAGACAATATACCCTTGAATTTCCCTTCCTGAGATCCTTCCGTTCCATCATAGATGTACCACTTTCCGCAGAGGTGAGGAAGGGGAGAGGAGGGTGTGGTGGTGTGGTGGCAGGGAGGGGGGGATCGATTTCCTGAAAAATTCTTTAAATAAATAAATAAACTGTATTCTATACACTGCCTTGAATCCCCTAAATTGTTTCAATAAACAATAATCCACACGTTGTCTAAATTGCTTAAACAATATTCCATACATTGCAATCGAATTCCCTCCAGATGACTGATCAACTGAGTCTTTTTCCCATCAATTTACGTGAGGGAGGGTGGGAGGGAAGGGGGTTTCCCAAAGAGGGAGATGTTAATTAGTAGATCAATGTAACTAAGTAGTCGACCAAACTGATAAGAGTGAGAGGGGCTATTCCAATAACTCAGGCCTAAAATTGACCCTGTCACAGCATGGGGGAGGGGGTGGGTTGGATGTTACCTGAGGGGTGGAGGAGGGGCAGGGGATGGGGGAACAATAGGTTAAGATCCTGTCAATGAAAAGGGAGGTTCCTTTTAGCAGAAAAACATGTTAAGGATCCGTCAATCAATGGAGAACAATATGTTAATGACCTGTCAATCAAAGGAGAACCATAGGTTTGCCTCTGAATGCATACCTGCCCCTGATGTAGCGAACCTGCACTAACAAATCGCACTGGTTTCCCCGTTGGCCTACTGCTAACAGTGGATGGTTGCATAGTATCAAACTGTGCCACACAACTGGAAGACGTAAGATAAAAAAGTTCAAAGCGTTAACTTGACGATGCTCAGCAGACTGCCTAATCAGCCAGAAAATTTGTAGATCAGAGAAATAAACTTGTCCCATCTTTCAGAAGAAATTTTTTTTCAACTCCGACCAATCGGGCTTTGAAGAGGAAATCCATATGGAAGGAACCCTGGTAATTAGAAGTACAAAGAGAGTTGTACCAACATAAACTAACATCAGAGCCTTAACGGATTCGTATATAATTATGTTCACTGTTAATCTGGAGGGTAAATTGATTGTAAAGTTATTTATTGTGCTGAGAGAAGTTGGAGGTGCTCTGCCCCCTTCGATCCTTACACGTGTGTGTAGTCTTGCAAGGACAGCGTGGAATATTTACGTCACTGCATGGAGCAGTGGGAAAGTGGGCATAAGAGAACTACAGCTATCGTATGAACACTGCTTTTCGCTAAGAGCTTCTCAAAATAACATGCTTTTGTTTATTAATGGCCTGCATATAAAAACCATACTGCTTTAGAGGAAACTGTCCCTGCTGAAATGTGTGTGTATTGCAGTTTATACCACCTGGAACCACTGGACAAACTGTTTGTTTCTTTTCGTGCCATATTTTCGACTATCTGCGGCTACGCCTTAAAGGATAGCTAGTTTCACGACAAGCTCTACGAAAGACTGTTTCACATTTGGTTGCATGCCATCACATTCTATCAGTATTCATCACTCCGTCATACCAGCGTGATTCTATATGCATGCTGTTAAGAATGATCTAGTTGAACATCCTGTACGGTTTGTAACTCCCAAGGGATTCGCCTTCGACCGTGATGGTGCGAACTTTGTGATTACGGTGCCTCGTCATTTTCTTTCATGTTCATGGTGCAAATTAAAGTTTTGTTTTGAACATTTCCTGAATATCGACGATATCCATTTTGTGAAGTGTAATACATATATCCCACAGAACGTTCATCTCTGCACATCCCGGATACTCATTTTCACACTTTCAAATGAGCCTTATTAAAGACTGAACTTGCGAGATCTCTACTAGGTTCATCTCTACAGAAAATCGCCGTAAAACTTTCAAAGTGTCTTTACAACACGCCGCCACTTCGCGTAACTTTACAACCTTCCACGGATGAGAGAATCGAGCTACGTGGACTCGTCAGAGCTTCATTGCCGAATAATTCCCTTGGTCAGATTCCCCCGCCTTATGTAGGATGTAAAAGACAACGTACACTATGTGATCAAAAGTATCCGGACACCTGGCTGAAAATGACTTACAAGTTAGTGGCCCCCTCCATCAATAATGCTGGAATTCAGTATGGTGCTGGCCCACCCTTAGCCTTGATAACAGCTTCCACTCTCGCAGGCATACGTTCAATCAGGTGCTGGAAGGTTTCTTGGTGAATGGCAGCCCATTCTTCACGGAGTGCTGCACTGAGGGGAGGTATCTATGTCAGTCGGTGAGGCGTTCCAAAACATCCCAAAGGTGTTCTACAGGATTCAGGTCAGGACTCTGTGCAGGCCAGTACTTACAGGGATGTTACTGTCGTGTAACCACCCCGCCGCAGGCCGTGCATTATGAATAGGTGCTCGATCGTGTTGGAGGATGCAGTCGCCATTCTCGAATTGCTCTTCAACAGTGGGAAGCAAGAAGGTGCTTAAAACTCAATGCAGGCGCGTGCTGTGATACTGCCACGCAAAACAACAAGGGGTGCAAGCCCCCTCCATGGAAAACACGACCACACCATAACACCACCGCCTCCCAATTTTACTGTAGGCACTACACACGCTAGCAGATGACGTTCACCAGGCATTCGCCATACCCATCCTCTGCCATTGCACCGCCACATCTTGTACCGTGATTCGTCACTCCATACATCGTATTTCCACTGCTCAATCGTCTAATGTTTACGCTCCTTACACCAAGCGTGGTTTGGAATTTACCGGCGTGATGTGTGGCTTATGAGCAACTGCTCGACATGAAATCCAAGTTTTCTCACCTCCCGCCTAACTGCCAAAGTACTTGTAGTGGAACCTGATGCAGTTTGGAATTCCTGTATAATGATCTGGATAGATGTCTGCCTGTTACACATTACGACCCTCTTTGACTGTCGGCTGTGTCTGTCAGTCAACAGACGAGGTCGTCCTGTACGCTTTTGTCCTGTACGTGTCCCTTGACATTTCCACTTCACTATCACATCGGAAACAGTGGACCTAGGGATCTTTAGGACTGTGGAAATCTCACGTAGAGACGTATGACACATTCAGCTGACCACGTCCGAAGTCCGCGAGTTCCGCGGAGCGCCCCATTCTGCTCTCTCACGATGTCTAATGACTACTGAGGTCGCTGATATGGAGTACCTGGCAGTAGGTGGCAGCACAAAGCACCTAATATGGAAAACGTATGTTTTTGGGCGTGTCCGGATACTTTTGCTCGCATAGTGAGTACAAAATTATTGTGTTTACAGGGTTCCATGTAAGATGTCTAAACACACCAAGATCCGGAGTTTCAAGCTCCTGTCAGCAGCCGTTCGGGAGTTATTAGTGTTTAATCGAAATTTGATTGTAATTGAGACCGACTCCGGATTAAAATCTACGAATTATAAGTTTGTGGTCTGTATATTAGTTGTACATTTACCCATGTTTGGTTCAGTTTTTGATTGTATCGTTGTAGAGTATATAGTAACAATTTTGGTGGGAGTCAAATAAGGTTGAGCGTAAGTTCATAGTGCTTTTCTGTAAGTGCAATAAACACAAAATATACACATAACAGAGACGTCAGTCATCAATAACACATTCTCCTTCACTATTTACAACAGTCTGCCAACGCTGGGGTGGCTTTTCGGTTCTGCGACTGTAGAAATCACTAGATTTTGAGATGAAGAACACGTTGATCCATGTTCGGAGAGCATTTTCACCCAGAAAACATGTTCCTTGATAATTTTTCGCTTGAGAGCGGGAAAGATAGTTGTGCATTAATGTAAAAGGATGACATTTTCAATAACACTCTGAAACAATATTCATCACATAGCACTTTCAATACCGTCTCTGAACATCACCAACGTTAAATCCTCTCCGACCCCTGTTGGGGATACGATGAATCTATAACTTTTTTCTCACATAAAAGGTGTTTCTCTGTATTTACTGTAACATAATAATTTTGTATATGTTGTTCCTTACACCCTATATAAAGCGCGAGAATCTGAGCACGGGAGTTGGTCAGCAATTAAGCTGTGACGAGTCCACGTAGTTCGATTCTCTCATCCGCGAACTGTTGTAAAGTTACGCGAGGTAGCGGCGTGTTGTAAAGATACTTTGAAAGTTTTACGGCTATTTTATGGAGAGATGAACCTAGTAGATAGTTAGAGCAATTCCGCGGTGCGAAGTATGCCAGTGAACATTAACTTTGACGTGTGTGCTCGAATTTGTTTTTTGAACAGTCGCATCGAGTCGGAACTAAATAATTTTGATAGGCGTTTTCAAGAGAGCCACTCTGATTTTCTCATACACATTCCGTTCCGTGCCATATAAAAACCCCTTGGCAGCACTAACGCATCCTGCACATTTACGGGCATTGGTATTTTAAGCCTAACAAACATTTTATGAACTTCTGCTATTTTATGTTCTTAGTAGCACATACACAATTTATACTTTGATTGTTCGTGATGAATAAAATCCGCTACAGCTGTAATTTCAAAGTTCATTTGTTTGGATAAAGGCATGTACACATCCGGGTTACAGGACACTAATCCCATCTTGAAGTGCTTCTGCAACAGAAATAAAGAATAAGTAGAACACTAAACAAAAGGAATGACAATAGAGGATCGTTAAATCTGTAAATTAACCGTAGTATATACCCTACGTGTTTACGACAAAATTGTACAGCCGGCCGGGGTGGCCGAGCGGTTCTAGGCGCTACAGTCCGGAACCGCGCGACCGCTACGGTCACAGGTTCGAATTCTGCCTCGGGCATGGATGTGTGTGATGTCTTCAGGTTAGTTAGGCTTAAGTAGTTCTAAGTTCTAGGGGACTGATGACCTCAGAAGTTAAGTCCCATAGTGCTCAGAGCCATGTTTGAAAACTGTACAAGTTACACAACAGATTTCTCCAGTAGTGTGAGAGAGTGCACGCGGGTGAGGGATGAAATTTGTGGGGTCAGCCGGTGAGACTCAAGGTAGACAGGGCCTGACCGAAAAAAAGAACTGAATCTACAAATATACACTCATACACGAAAATAATATAACCTGATGATCTATTATGAACGGCCCGAGATGTATCACGGACTTAAGAAAAGGAACATCAAGCCAAAAATGCCGTTACTAACACCAGTTTTACTATTATACGCTCTTCTGATGGGATGTTAGGGTTTTGATAGATTTCAAATCGGGTTGTTCGGTTTAAGAATGGCGAATTCTACACAAACATCTTATCGCTGGCTGTGTTTCGCTTTTCAACCCTACGCTATCATCTACATCCTACCCAGTAAAATTTATTGCAGGTATCGCGTAATAATTTCCATTTCTTCGCACGTCCTTGTCGTAACATAATGACATGCCGATGTGGGAGTTGAAGATGAACTGAGAGAATGAACGTGAATAGTAATAACGACTGCATCCCCATGATATGGGCTCAAATCGAGTTAAAGTAAATAGCACAGATTCATTGGAAATTATAGTCTGTCTACAATAGAGGCTGCATGCCAAACACTTGAATGCTGCCCAGCTGTATGCGACCCATATCAGATCGCAGCGACAAGGGAAAACTGACATGTACTCGAATAAAAAAAAATGCAGTACGAAAGATCATAGCCTCTTGTGACTCTCGAGAGAATGTAATAGCAACGTTGAAAAATGGTAAGTGACAGGGACTCGAAAAAAAACACTACATCTCAGGAGACTTGTTTTATTGAACTTCAAAGACTGTCTTCCAGAGCAGAGAATATTCTTTAGTCGCAGCGTACCTGTCTGGTAGAGGTAAGGCAAGAGAAATTTTGCAAACAACAGCTCGCACAGAAGCACGCAAGGAGACAGTCTTTCCACACCTGTTCCGTCAACGTAAAGGAGAGAAACCGTAATACGTGGCGCAATAAAGCGCATCGTCTATCACACATTTCACAGTAATTCATAGAGTATGTACGTTAATGGAGACGTAGATGTTAGAGTGAAAGTTGTAATTGTGTCATAACCTTATTCATTTATTTGTTCATCTTTGTCGTTTCCCTGCATGTATAGTGTAACAGGTGGAACGCAGAAAATGCTCAGGCACAGAATCCTGAGGATTAACTTAATGATATCTTCAGAAGCGGCTTCATGGTGCAACAGGACAGGACCAAGTGGAACTACGTGAGACCGGAAATTAGAATGTCTTTCTTGAATGATCAAAAATTATATCCTTCGTTCCATTGTACTAAAATATTGCCTAGAAGAATTAACCGATGTTATCTAATCTGTACATTCAGCAAGAAATAAAAAAAACCGTAGAGAAATTTGGGGAGGAAATTAAAGTTCAGAGAACAGAAATAAAAAGGCTGAGGTTTGCAGATGAGGTTGTAATTCTGTCAGAGGCGGCAAAGAACTTGGAAGATCAGGAACGGAATGTATGATGTCTTGAAAGGTGGTTATAAAATTAGCACCAGCAAAAGCAAAACAAGGGTATTAGAACGTAATCGAATTAAATCAGATATTTGTTTATCGTATCGTATTACTATAAATCAGAGATTTATTTATTGTACTATTTGTAAATCATATCAATGAACATAGGCCTATACAAAAAATAACATTTACAAAGAAATCTACAAATATAGTCAACTGAACTGTTAGTTTTATTCAGGAAGTCTTCAGAATGTCAAGTGTACGCTGATAGTGAACAGGTCTGCCTTTCAACACCACAGTCGCATAATTCATACAATGAGTCCGCACATTTATCACAGGTCGTTCTAATTCGTTTAGAATCACCCAGGATTTTCTTGGGATGTCAAAGCTAGTCGGATTTTCAGTGATACAACAGAATTTCTGAAATACGAAGTAACAGTATTTTCCCAGGCCTTCTTCCAGTATTGCACAAATCTGGAAACTTATTTTCTAAGCATGTAGCTTTCGCAAACGGCGGTTTTCTATGGCAGAGTCTAATATTTATGCAATCAGAGAACGAATGAAGACGAAGGTAAAGATTGTTTTGAATTTTTCTAAATCTCCAAGAAGAGCTTGTTGACTTCACAGTTGTGGTGGATGTATATGCCTTAAGACTGATAGACAGAAGGTGGGTACCTGAAATCATTCGTTTGTGTGATTTAGTTCGACGTATGTTTTCTTGGTTTGCAGGTTATTAACTCAGATGGGGCAGCAGTATTCTACTTCTGAATAAACCAGAGCTAAATACGTTGTTCGAAACGCAGATTCATTTGGTACTACATAGCTTCTGTATGATGGTATTCCTTGTACAGAGCTTTACTGCTGTCTTTGTCAGGTGTGAGTTAAGTTGACGTTGTTAAAAATAATTCCCAGTTACATGTTAATAAGTTTATTGTTTACGTGAAAAGCATGAGACCTCAATCTTAGTTGACTTACCTGGAACCTCCATTACGGAAGTAGTTACTCCTCCTTCCCCATTGGTTCTTGCGTTTGTTACAATATCATCCGTTTTCTTAATTTCATTGTGTTGTGTAGCTAGTGCCTCATTGTCACCGTACCAGCACTATACATGCTAAAGAGCAGAGAACCCATAGTGGAGCCGTGAGGAAGACCAATATTCAATTTCATTTGCTTTCTCCATGCATTATCAGTAATCACTTGGAAAATTCTACTGCTAAGAATATTTTCTAACTGTCTTTCAACCACACGACAGGAATAACACTAAGGAACTTAAACATCAGTCCTTAGCTCCATACACATTGCTATTTGTCCAGCAAAATAACTGACAATGGCCGAAGTAGAGGGAGGATATAATATGGAGACAGTACAAAATTAATTTCAGAAGAAGAAAAAGTTGTTAACATCGAATAATAAGTTGTATGTTAGACAGTCTTTTCTGAAGGTATTTGTATGGAGTGCAGTTTTATACTGAAGTAAAACGTTGCCAATAAACACTTCAGACAAGAACAGACTAGAAGCATATGGAATGTGGTGCTACAGAAGAATGCTGAAGATTAGGTGGGTAGAACGGATAACTAATGAAGAGGTATTGAATCGAATAGGTGTGGTGGAGGTGGGGAGGGAGAAAGAAATTAAAAGGGATCAGTTGAAAGGACACTTCATGAGGAATCAAGGAATCCTCAGTTCGGTAATAGAACAGAGTGTGGGCAGTAGAAATCGTGCACAGAGTTTGAGTACAGTAAGCACGTGCTAATGGGCGTAGGTCGCAATAATTATGCAGTCATGAAGAGGCTTTCACGCAATACACTAGCATGAAGAACTGCACAGAACCAGTCGTAGGACTGACGACTACAACAACGACATCAACGACAGTGAGGTTGTCCACGAAATGCTAATACTTCGGTCGCGGGACAAAATATATTGTGGTAAGAAACAACCAGCTTGTGGGCATGGCGGCGAAGGCGAACGTATCGGGAAAGACTGCCTCAAAAGCAGATAAATTTCAATTTGTATGCCCTGCAAAATTAGGGGAAAAACACACTTCTCTAAATGTTTACGAGGTGTGTGAGAAAAGTAATTAGACTGTCAACACTGCTAGCGATCTGGCTACACTGTCTTGTTTTAATTGTGTAGATCGGAGTCTTCATCCCTTACACATGCTCAATCTGAATTTCAGCTTCGTACAATTCCCATGTGATTTTTGAGAGATCCATCAGTGAAGTTGTGTTTATGTCGTGCGTTACGGATATGGAACAGTGCTATTCAGAGCAATATTATGGAATCAAGTTTTGTGTTAAACTTTGGAAAACAGCGAGTATGACCTTTGAGAAGTTGAATTAGGCCTACGGAAAACATTCACTATCAAGAGCACAAGTTTTTTGCTGGCGCACATCATATTTGGAAGGCCTAGAACACGTTTAAGATGAATCTTGCTCAGTGAGGCCTCCAACTCCAAAAAACGACGAATATTTCGAACGTGTGTGTGTTCTTGTGAGATCAGACGTAAGTTTAATAACAAGGATGATGGATGGCCTGTTAAACTGAAACACTTTCACCCTACATCAAATTTGAACCGAGATTTGCACATGCGAAAGGTTTATGCCAAAAAGGTACCGGAAAACCTCGCAACTGAGCGCAAGCACAATCGAAAAAAAGTGTGCGCTGATCTTTTCTAGACTTCTGCCTATGACCAGGAATGGTTCAGTCGTGTGATCAGAAATAATGAATGCTGGATTTTTGAGTACGATCCTGAAATAATGCGGCAAAGTTAGGAGTGGCGCACTGAGACATTACCTAGACAGAAAAAAAAGGTCGAATGGGCGTATCAAAGATCAAAACAGTGCTGATTTGCTTTTTTGACAGAGGGCATATAGGGTATAAAGAATTTGGTCCTCAAAGACAAATTGTCAACCAAGCGTTTTACAAAGATGTTGAAATTCTCAGGAAAACCGTGAATGGAGTGAGACTGGACATAGCAGACAAATGGATGCTGCGTCATGATAACGGCCCATGTCAAAAGGCCATTTCCATCACGAAATTTTTTACTTCAAAAGGCATTCCACTTATTCCACAGCCACCCCCATTCACCCCATCTGAATTCTTGTGACTTTTTTCTTTTCCTGAAAACGAAAAATGTCTGAAAAGGCCGTCATTTTGAGACTCTGGAGAACATTCAAAAGAATGTGAGGGACATGTTAAAGGCCTTCTCAGTTGGAGCTTTTCAGCGCAGCTACCAAGACTGGGAGAACGACTCCTTCGTTGTGCAACTATCGAAGGAAACCTCTTTGAAGGAGATGGTATGTCGTTCGCAAAACAAATTTTGGTTGATAAAAAATCAGTTCCATTACTTTTATCACACATCTCTTACATTAATTCAACTGTCAAAATTCTAGGCACTACCAATAACGGGATCTGAATATTACTTGTACCGCTGGTGAGAATGTGCATTCATTTCCTCAGAATGACCAGAACTCTGTTTAATGTTATGTGATCGTTCTGCGGAAGAGCTCATTAATTTATTTCGTACATCTACACCTACATCTATATGGTTACTCTGCAGTTCACACTTAAGTGCCTGGCAGAAGGTTCATCGAACTATTTTCATACTACTTCTCTACCATTCCACTCTCGAATGGCGCGTGAGAAAAAGGAACACCTATATCTTTCCGTTCGACCTCTCATTTCTCTTATTTTATTATGATGATCATTTCTCCCTACGTAAGTGAGTGTCAACAAAATATTTTCGCATTCGGAAGAGAAAGTTGGTGATTGAAATTTTGTAAATAGATCTCGCCGCAAAGAAAACCGCCTTTGTTTCAGTGACTGCCACCCCAAATCGCGTATCACATCAGGACACTCTCACCCCTATTCGCGATAACACGAAACGAGTTGCCCTTCTTTGCACTTTTTCCGTGTCCTCTGTCAATCCCACACCGCGCAGCAATATTCCAGCAAAGGACGGACAAGTGTAATGTAGGCTGTCTCTTTAGTGGGTTTGTCGCATCTTCTAAGTGTTCTGCCAACAAAGCGCAGTGATTGTTTCGCCTTCCCCACAGTATTATCTATGTGGTCTTTCCAATTTAAGTTGCTTGTAATTGTAATTCCTAGGTATTTAGTTGAATTGACAGCTCTTGGATGTGTGCGATTTATCGTATACCTAAAATTTGTCGGATTTCTTTTAGTACCCATGTGGATGACTTTTCTTTGTTTAGTGCCAATTGCCAGTTTCCGGACCATACAAAAATTCTCTCTAGATAATTTTGTAACTGGAATTGATCGTCAGATGATTTTACTAGACGGTAAATTGCAGCGTCATCTGCAAACAAACTAAGGTGGCTGCTTAGATTATCATCTAGATCATTTATATAAATCAGGAACGATTATTTACCGTCTATCACTACGAGCTGTGACCTCTCTGAGAGGAAATCACGAATCCAGTCAAACAACTGAGACGATACTCCATATGCACGAAATTTGATTAATAGTCGCTTGTGAGGAACGGTATCAAAAGCCTTCCGGAAATCTAGGAATATGGAATCGGTCTGAGGTCCCTTGTCGACAGCACTGATTACTTCATGGGAATAAACAGTTAGCTGTGTTGCACAAGAACGATATTTTCTGAATCTGTGTTGGTTACGTATCAATAAGTCACTGTTTACGAGTGGACAGAGCAGAGGGGAAAAAGGGGACCACAGGGAACGTCGGGAACGCGAAGCCTGCCCCCGTCATTTCCGCAGGTCTCATTCAGATGAGATTTAATTAATCTACGCCAGTGATGGAATCTCTGATGGCGTATTATTCCCTGCGGAAATTAAATACAACTACCAACACATGATCTGGTCATTAAGCCCTAGTAAATTTCGTCTTGATCAAGTACATCACTATCCGCATATTATGCATCCACTTGCTGTGGAATAACTGAATGGCGTAGTAACGATAAAATAGGGAAAGAATTTGCTGTATGATAGGATTAGTTCCAGGAAGATAGTAAAACAGTCGAGGAAAGTAATGAGACTAATTCGCACTATTTTTCATTTACATGCAAGCGTATAGGAAATTGTTCTGAATAATCCTGTGTGGTCTGCAAATTACATACACTTGTAATTATTTACGCCGGTGTTATTTTTTCAAACTCAATCAAGCGCCTTTTCGAAACAAAAAAAAAAAAAATAAAAAACATGTAATTCATTTTACAGCAGACTGGTCAAAAAGCTAATTATTCAACACACGTGTTTTACTCAGAGAAGGGTGGTTAAAAATCTAATCAACAGAGAGCTTATTAGAGATTTAGTACAATCAAAATTGCAGAATGTTTGAGATGGAATGTGGCCTGTTTAGGGTATCATCGCCGTGCTTTATAAGCTGACTGGTATTTCGTCATTTAGTGACGTACTCGAGGCACTGTTTCTATTGGGGTCGGATGTACATACCTCTAAACACACGACGAGGAAACACTATAGCAGCAAGTGGTACCGACACAATTCACTAAAGATAACATCTCAAAGCTCATCTGATTTTCCGTAAGTGTATCTTTTACCCTATAGTCGTATGGTACGTTTCACAATTACATATAATATGTAAACTTTCATTTACCTACGACAGATGTTCAATTTTCCGTCCGCTGGACGCCCTAAACGTACAGATTACAGTACAATTAGTCCCATATTTTTGCTAGCGTGTCTGGAGTGACTTGATTCACTGCTGCAAGTACGCGGTGTCACAGGTCAAAGATTTAGAAGGGAAGCACGCCCTCGCTCCCTCCAACCCCTCCAAAAAAGACTTTGAGATCAGGCGACCGTGGTGGACAATGGAGCAATGCAAGATCTGCACGCCTCTTATGATCGCCCGGGCAATCCATTGTTGAGACACCTCATCAATAACAAGTGCTCTTATATGTTGGTGGAAATGCGGTTGTGCTCCGTCTTCTCCGAAATAAAAACGCCGTCGATTGTATGCTGTCGCCATCACACGCACTGGATAATCAGCTACCGAGTTAGCGAGCTAACTGCACCAGGGAGACCCCTAATGACAACCACAAGATCCGGCAACTTGCAACTTACAAACTTTGTCTTCTAGGCGTAAGTTAAAATTCTGCATAAGTTTCTATCCTCATTCAAGCAGAAGATAAAATATTTTGAAACATCCAATACATCAATGTTACACTCTTGCCGTACTTTTACGAGTCCGACTAGTGGAAACAAATGTGGAAGAAACGCAAACATAACGAGTCACGCTCGTGGTAACAAAATCGGGCCAAAAATTCCTTTGAGTGTGTCGGATGTGGCTCTATCCAATATTCACATTATCCAAAACGTAACAGACGGTCAGAGAAAGGAAACATATATCGATTATCGAATAAATATAGCAGAAGTAACGCTAAAAAATGTCCAATTGCCGGACTGTGAAAAGCGTTGAAAGCCATCCCTAGGTGAAAGAAGCTCTTCGACTCCAAGAGCAATCTTGAGCCCATTTCCCAAAAGACATCGATCAGACGCATACAAAAACCAACAAGGATGTGCAAACTTCGCATGAAACACAAATTACCAAGTGAAACGGTGTGGAATCTGTGGAGTGTAAAGTGGCATTACATCTACCACATTGTTTTCGAATCTACCATGTCATGCAGGGCTACTAAGTTGAAGAGATGTAGATATTTTCCCGTTCGAAATTCGTTCAAGAGGACCATTTCTTCTTCTCGGCCACAGATTTCGTCGAACTAAGTAGTACGGCAAGGGGTTACACGCCTAATAAATAAATTGTTCAGTTTTATTTGCTCAACACGTTGTTAGTAAAGTTCTTTTTACATCTTTCAGTTGGCAACCTGTGGGTACACTAAAAACAAAGAAAGAAAAAGGTCACACCACGCAGTAATTATTCGCGAATGGTCCGGAAATCGGCAGATATCGGTAGATGTAATGTGATGTACCTGTGCAGACAAACGATTGGTTACAATTTCCACCTCTGAGCGTTATGCTAGCAGTTATTCTGCTTGGCATTGATTGACAGGGTTCATGGATGTCCTGAGAGATCTCGTGCCATATTCTGTCGATTTGTCGCATTATATCGTCAGAATTCCGACATGGTTGGAGGGCCCTGCCCATAATGCTCCAAACGTTCTCAGTAGGGGAGAGATCAGGCGACTTCGCTAGGCAAGGAAGGGTCTAGGAAGCACGAAGCCGTGTGTGCGGGCGGGCATTATATCGTAGAAATGTAAGCTCAGGATGATATGCTAGGAAGGACAACAAAGCAGGACGTAGAAAATACCGTCTTCAAATACGTCCTCGACCTATAATCAGCGAAGAGGCGTCTGGAGACTTCCCGGAATTCACTGTCGTCCTCCATACGGCCGGACAACAAGGAGTGACTGTCTGGGGTGCCCTTTCTTTTCATAGCAGAATCCGCTTGGTCGTCATCCACGGAAGCCTTATAGCTCAGAGATACGTCGCCTCGTCTTCTTGCCCCTCATGGCAAGCATCGTGGTTGCCAAGTTTCACCTTGGCCAGCAAGGTCACCAAATATCTCCCCAAACAGAACTTTTGGATCATTATAGGCAGGACCCTCAACTATCTCTGGATTTGATGGTCTAATGCACCAATTGGATATAATTTGGCGCGATATCTCTCAAAAGGACATTCAATAACTCCCTCTGCCAGGTACTTAAATGTGATTGGCAGAATATTCATGTAGCTGAACTCCATCAATCAATGCCAAGGCGAATAACAGCTTGCATAAGAGCAAGAGATGAATCAACGCGTTATTGACTTGCTCAATTTGTGAAGCTCTTCTTCTTGAATAAATCATCCAATTTTTCTGAATCTGTAATCATTTGTTTGTCTGTACATGTACATCACAGCTGTCTATTTCCGTCCCATTCGGATTTTTCGTTCTTCATGCCTCGTTTCTTTTTTTCTGTATTTTTTGTCTTGTAGTGTAATTATTTTCCTCACATATCTCTCTGCAATAAAACAGTTGTAATGTGTAAAATGTTCAGCAAGCGGAACACGTTGTACTATATCTCTTGTCCTGAATGTTGGTAAAGAGTGAAAAATATTGACTGTAATGTAAGCAAAGTTGCATGTAATTTTTGAAAAACTACTCCGAAATGCAGGTTCGATGATGCGTAAGAGACGTAAACCAACCAGGTAGAAATTTCGGTGAATTACTGTCTGTAATACATACTGTTCTCATTATGATCCTTCTTTGACCACTAAAAATCCTTCTTTAAGTATCTGATTTGAGTATTAACTTCGATTGTGAACACCAACTCGAACAACTTAACTAAATATCTTATTTATTAATTCATTCAAAATACAACAGCAGCACCTATCAAGAGTAGCAGTCATTCGAATGATGGCTACAAATTGTTTCTTTTAATGTGTTATAATCCTTTTTATTAGTTCGTCATTGCAGCGAATAGAATAGAATAGCAGCAAAGAGACTTTAAAGATCGAGCGCATATAGCTCTTTTGGATACTTACTTGAACAACAGCAGAGATGAAAATAAGTTCGCGAAACGCGCGATCATACCATGATGCATCACACAAAAACCGGAAGGCTATCTAGAAGAGGCTGCACTCCGGGGCCGCGGGCGCACGCCAGTGTGCAAATCTTGACCAGATCTGTCTTACGAATTCTTTGGCCGTCTGTATTGGCCTGACACAGACACAACATTTCCGGTACTGCAGAAAACGAATGTCCGTAAGAAACCCCACATTGTCAATGGTCTGCGCCATTACATTGTAGCTCAGAGCCGGCCACGACGTGCCAGATTTCACGAAGGACAGGTGTGTGGGATCGCGTGCGGGCCAAGACTCGGCCTGTATAAGTTTTGGTCGTTACTTCCCGGATGTAGTCACTACAGGGTTACGTGTCGTTTGGTATTGCGGCGCGGCACCTTTCGGTCGGCACAGCCCTCCTCACTTCGGCAGAATCGCGGTGTCAGCGCAGTTCACCTTTCGCTATTTGCTCGTGGTATGGAAGGACATTCACAGGTCCAGGGTCTAACAACCCTACCACAACAAAGGTCAAAAATTAATTATGATTGTAGTGTTGCTCAAGCTGCTAAATATTGCATTTTCGGGCAACAACAAAGTTATATTATGTGGCAGATGTCATTAGAGCACAGTTAATAAAGCCATTTCTTGATATAACGGATAAACTAGGCACTCATCTTTTCGTGTTTCCCACGCTGGTCTCGTTGTGAACTCATGGCTCAATCGTCGAAAATCTAGGTAGTGGTGATTCCAAGCTCGGATGCAAAGAGGCCTAGGTGTTATTCAGCGATATTCAAAAGTTTAATAGATGTGTTTCATAAACCATTCTTGAAGATTAAACTTTTGCAAGTTAGGACAATGGTGATGTAAAAAAGTAATCAACACTCCGAATTTAAATTCTTTTTTATTACTTTTGTTGCAATATCACGTAACTTGTTCCAAAACATCACTTCACAATATAAAATATACTTGAAAATATCTTCCTCACTGTTAATGTTCACATTTCATAAACTAACTACAATTTGCGTCTTTTTAACATGACGACCAAAGCTTCACTCTCTAATAACCGCTTACGCGCCCAAAAATCAGAGTTACAAATACGTCAAAGATCATAGTGACAAAAGAAAGAATAAACATAAGATTAATATCATTGAAATATATACATAACGATGTATCGAAGTACCTCTACATTAATGAAATTAAATCTGAATGTTGTCACAGAAATATGTTAACTATTTTACAGAAACACAGTAGAATATTGCTGGTATCGAAAGGTTGAGGTCAGGTGCCGCAATGGTTACGTAATTCAAGTACCATTACAAGGGACTGTTTACAGAAAAGAGGCAGTCTAGCGATCTACCGTCACAAGCCTTCAAAAATGAATAAGAATCACACAGGAGAGGGAAGAGAATTCTTGATATATTTAATGCAGTCGTATAAGCGACGGTTAGAACAATTTCCGTACGAAATGCTTTAACAATACTGTAAAGAAAGAATTTAAAAACTTAGTTGACAATGAAAGAGCGAAAATCTACAACGATCAACAGACGGGATTCTTTGTTCTGAACAAGGTGTTTTAAAAAGTACTTTGTGCTAAATTTACAGACACGTAGGATGTGCATAAATTGGTGGTGCCAGTAGTAAAATTCCTGAACTCTCACGCATTATTCCGCAGTTGCCGATGGGAATGCACTAAGAGTACGGAGACTTTGTATATTACTGAAGAGAACTTCCATTAAACGTGCATTTAAAACTCGCTATTGATGAATTTATGAAGGAAAAAGAAGTGTAAGAATGAAAATTAGAAAATACGGAGTGGACTGCAAACCTCGCATTTTAAATGGCCTTGACTGCACACTGCCTATAGTTAGACAATGAATTGTGAGAATCAATTTCTTTCTGATTTGATAGGGATGCGTTTAAAAAGAAAATCGCGTTATAGAAGGGACAGATTCTGACAAACACAGTCCAGTTCCATAATCTCACTGCCGTTGAAGAAAATGCAAGGGCTGAAGAATTCATTATGGCCTTGAAAGAATTAAAAAGATAGTTTCACTTGTTTTTAAGACCCTTTGCCGTTTAAGTTGAAAGCGCCCCAGTGCATGTGTGGATGTAAGTGATTGATTTGCAAGGTAATACCCACGGTCAGGAACAATTGTTTTACGTTAAAACTGTCCACAACTTCTATCTTGCTTTCTCAGGTAGAGTTTCTGGGTGTCCATAATGAGGTTGGAAAAATGCTGCAATATTTCGATCGACATATTTGTCTGACATTCTTTTTCTCGATTATGAAACTAAATAAGTAACAATCTCGTGGTAGCCTGAATGAAATTTTCTGCGCCTATCGGTGTGCCGACAGTTTGTGCCAAGTAAACATTGTATTATGTCTTCAACACGCCAAGATTAATTAAATAATACTGAGAATTTGTTTCGTGATCTGTGTTGTTGTGAAATGTGAAACATAAAACCAAATTGTATGCAGTGCGAATGCACTGCCATATAAGTGCGGGCCGTTCGTAGTTAACCCCTCTTCAACTTCCTCGGGCTCTGACAGTGTGGCGAGGCGGTATGGAAAGTTTGCACCAGGGCTGAGCACTTTGACACTCATGCCAGGGCATGACCTGTGAACTAAATTCTTGGTGCCCCCATTTTAAATCCTCTAGCGATGTGGAATGGAAATGTGGAATGGGGGTTTCAGCATATACCACGCCTGCAGATAAAACTTGACACCTAACTTAGTTTTTCGAGGTGATGATTAAAACCTCTTGACTACCCCACCTACAACAACGGCATGTGAGGTCTGCAGCTTTCACAGCCATTAGATTATTGATGGAATGCTTTCACTGTAGAGACAATGAAAGTTTATGTGTTTAGCCATTCCATAATTCTGCCCTTTTTGTGTTATGAGCCAGTGTGATACATCGCAGAAATATCGCATTGTTTGCCCATGTCAGGGGTGCGAAGAAAGGGTGCATGTAATTAATCACTTCCTTCATGTACCTAATTTTCCAGTATACTGCATCATGAGATATGCAGTGTTGACATGATTTCTATGAGGTGTTCATAGTAAACCGACGTGGAGGGCAAATTATACTACATAAGAAGTCTATTGAGCGAGGTGGTGCAATGGTTAGCACACTGGACTCACATTCGGGAGGACCATGGTTCAAATTCGTATCTGTCCATCCGGATTTGGGTTTTCCGTGATGTCCCTAAATTGCTGCAGCCAAATGTCAGGACGGTTCCTTTGAAAGGAGATGACCAATTTCTTTCCCGATCCTTGGAACAACTTGAGCTTGTGCCAGTCTTTAACTGACGTTGATGTCGACTGGCTGTTAAATCCTAATCTTCCTCCTTTCCTCTAGGAAGCCGACCTTTAGCAGTAACTAAATATTTAAGTATGCATCAAAATGTCTATTAACAATTGGTAATAGTATAGTTTGTGAAGAAGATTTACCCCTAACAATAAATCTGTTTAGTTCTGTTGTCGTTGTGGTCTCCATTCCGAAGACGGGTTTGATGTAGCTCTCCATGCTTATCTATCCTGTGAAAGCCTTTTCGTCTCCGTGTAACTAGTGTAACCTACATTCCTCTGAATCTGCTTACTGTATTCAACTCTTAGTCTTCCTCTACGATTTTTTGCGTGGCCCCTCCCGCCGGAGGTTGGAGTCCATCCTCGGGTATGGCTGTGTGTGTTTTTCTTAGCATAAGTTTGCTTAAGTAGTGTGTAAGTCTAGGGACCGATGACCTCATCAGTTTGGTCCCTTAGGAATTCACACTCATTTTTTACAATTTTTACCCCTCATGCTTCCGTCCTGTACTAAATTGGTGATCCTTGATGACTCAGAATGTGTCCTTCCAACTGATCCCTTCTTTTGGTCAGTTTGTACCACAAATGTCTCTTCTCCCCAATTCTGTTCAGTACCTCCCCATCAATTACATGATCTATCCATCCAATCTACAGTGTTCTTCTGTAGCACCACATTCCAAAAGTTTCTATTCTCTTCTTCTCTATACTGTTTGTCGTTCATGTTCCACTTCCATACATGGCTACGCTCCATGCAAATACTTTCAGAAAGGACTGTCTGACTCTTATATCTATATTCGATGTCAACAAATTTCTCTTCTTCAGAAACGCTTTTCTTGCAACTGCTAGTCTACATTTTACATCCTTCCTACTTCGACCATCATCAGTTATTTTGCTTTCCAAATAACAAAACTCATTTACTACTTTAAATATCTCATTTCCTAACCAGCATCAAATAATTCGACTACTTTCCATTATCCTTGTTTTGTTTTTGTTGAGGTTCATCTTATATCCACAAGATACTGTCCATTCCGTTCAACTGCTCTTCCAAGTCCTTTGCTGTCTCTGGCAGAATTACAATGTCATCGGCGAACCTCAAAGTTTTTATTTCTTCTCCATGGATTTTAATTCCTACTCCGAATTTTTCTTTTGTTTCCTTTACTGCTTGCTCAATATACAGATTGAATAACATCGGGGATAGGCTACAACCCTGTCTCACTCCCTTCTCAACCACTGCTTCCCTTTCATGCTCCTCGACTCTTATAACTGCTGTCTGGTTTATGTACAAATTGTAAATAGCCTTTCGCCCCCTGTATTTTACCCCTGCCAGCTTCAGAATTTGAAAGAGAGTATTCCAGTCAACATTGTCAAAAGCTTCCTCTAAGTCTACAAGTGCTAGGTTTGCCTTTCCTTAATCTATATTCTAAGATAAGTCTCAGGGTCTGTATTTCCTCACGTGTTCCAACATTTCTACGGAGTCCAAACTGATCTTCTCCGAGGTCGGCTTCTACCAGCTTTTCCATTCGTCTGTAAAGAATTCGTGTTAGTATTTTGCAGCCGTGACTTATTAAACTGATATTTCGGTGATTTCCACATCTGTCAAGACCTGCCTTCTTTGGCATTGGAGTTATTATCTTATTCTTGAAGTCTGAGGGTATTTCGCCTGTCTCATACGTCTTGCTCACCATATGGTAGAGTTTTGTCAGGGCTGGCTCTCCCAAGGCTATCAGTAGTTACAATGGAATGTTGTCTACTCCTGGGGCCTTGTTTTGACCAAGGCTGGGCGCTATGACACTCCTGACGACTATTGACAGGATGTTGATGTTAGCCTCAGGATACTTGGCCAATATCTCTTCAGCATGAGTGGTCAGCAATGTCATAGGTTCACCTTCAATTGCTCTTAGTGGGCTAGCACCGAGCCTGATCCCAGAGAAAGTATGTATCTGTCACACTAACGTCTGAGGACTCTGCCCTGGTCATTACCGCTGGGGTTCTCGCCTTGCTAAACGCAGCCGTCGTTCCTTGTTGAATAACTTCAACGAGGACAGCAGATGTGATCTTAGTAGTACTTGGAAATGGGCTCTCCATACTGAGAAGACATAGACAGAACACCAGTACGTCTGTTACCATGTCACTTGGAATACTAGTTTAAACGTAAGGTCTTCACCTTCAGAGACCTGTCTGAACATTTTTCCAGTTTCCATATGTTGCAATGCTCCCACATTTTTTGTCAATATGAAATGCCACTTCTGTCTTTCATTTCAACCATCCTCTGTACTGTGGGAGCAGCTTACCTTACACCACGCGATGTGCAGCTTGCTGTGAGAGCCGATGGATCAAAAT
Source organism: Schistocerca serialis cubense (assembly GCF_023864345.2). Taxonomy (NCBI): domain Eukaryota; kingdom Metazoa; phylum Arthropoda; class Insecta; order Orthoptera; family Acrididae; genus Schistocerca; species Schistocerca serialis. The sequence goes on along the minus strand of NC_064644.1, from coordinate 329,746,331 downwards.
GTATTAGTGTCGATTTAGCACATGACAGGGACCTCAAATCATGGTAGAAAAACAAAATGTATAGAGGTGTACAAAGCTATAGTCATACACTGCTTGCATGTGTTTAAAAAAGAAAGTATCGAACTGCTTATGAATGAAGAACATTGGAACCTTCTGTTGTGACTAATAGACTGCGGGATATGGTCTTCCTACAGTACAGGTGATAAAACTTAACACAGGTGAGAAATATAGGAAGAGGGAGACGCCATAAAATCTGACCTAGTTCTCTGCTAGTTGATGTTAGTGAAGTTTCTATAAGTTGCAGATTTACTCCTTTTACTCTGTAGGTATGTGGAAATGACTCCGATCACTGGCCACTTTCTCCTAAGGACCAATATGTATATATTTAATGGGATCACCACACATGGTCGATGTTAACAAGCAGACGTTATTTGTTTTCGAAATATAGGAAGAGGGAGACGCCATAAAATCTGATCTATTTCTCTGCTAGTTGATGTTAGTGAAGTTTCTATAGGTTGCAGATTTACTCCTTTTACTCTGTAGGATGAAATAAAAATAACGATGAGAGAGAGAAACTCCGGTGTCAGTGCAGACTCTGACGCCAGTACACTGTTGTATTTCTACGTAGTAAACATAGGGATATGATAAAGGAGATTAGGACATGTACAGGGGGACATTTATAGACAATCATTCAATATCTATGAGTTGTAGGTTTTGTGCTTCTGAATTTCTTTGTGCAGTCTGCGTATAGTCAGAATGGTCATGAATTTCCGCCGGTACGTTAGTGAGCTTATTTCTAGTTGTGATAGCTATCTACCCAGTCAATGATAGGTGGAGAACTAGACCGCTTTCTAACTAATGGAACAGTACTGTCACAACGTGATGGGACTTCAAGGGAAATAGCAAGGGTCTGTGACTTGGTGGGGGACATCTCTTACTCATTGGATCAGGTGGATTCAAATGCTATATTCTTAGACTGGAATATTCGTGAGAACACAGCAGATAAGTTATACTCCGACGAAGGGGAAGTTGAAAGTTGGTCTGTATTTTGCTTCTAAATGTTGTGGGTAAACATGTTACAACCTCTCAAATATGTATCGTGAAGTGAGTGCAATAAGAAAATTTGTGGCTAATAAGGATACTTTTAACAAGCGACAATCACCAGCAGAAGTTCCATCTTTTATTTTCTTGATAAATAAGAGACAAAGTTCTTCTGTGAGTTTTGAGTGGCTGTAAATGGATGGAGTGATAAAATTTACATTTACATCTATTTGCTTACTTTGCCAGCCATTGCACAGTTTGTAGCAGATGGTACCCTGTACCACTACTAGTAATTTCCTTTCCTAACCCACTCGAAAATAGAGCGAGGGAAAAGGAATGTCTATATGCCTCCATATGGGTGCTAATTTCTCTGTTCTTATCTTGGTAGTCCTTACTGGAAATTTATGTTGGTAGCAACCTTCTGCAGTCAGCTTGAAATGTCGGCTCTCTAAATTTTCTCAATAGTGTTTCTTAAAAAGAAGATCGTCTTTCCTCTAGGGATTCCCATTTGAGCTACCTGGCGAGTGTAATCCGACTGCAGGAAAAAAATTACTCACCATGCAAAGTGACTCCCACGATCAATTTAATTAATCAGTCAATCAATCTGATAGCAATGACGTGCTGCTGGGAGTTAAGAGGCAAGGGGCAGAGTGTCACACATATGATTCGCCAGTGGGAACGGTAATCGGGCGTCTTTTCGTTTCGGCAGGATCTTTCAACGAAATTTCAATCTCCCACCTACATAGCGAGAGATCACTATCGTAAGAAAATCAGCTATAGTACCTGATTTATAAAGTGATAAGTAGTATAAACCTGATATTTACAACTCCTTTGTGCTGCTACCTTAAGAGACTCCATAGGTGGCGATCCATTTTGGTTAGTTTAAGAGAGTTTGAAAGAGAGTAGGCATCCTGTAACAGAGGCAGAGCATGCTCTTAGCTCTCCGTCATGAGCCAAGAACGAGTTTACTATTCTAGTCCTGTGATGTAGGACATAGCCGATATTAAGCTGATAAGAACTTTTTTTTAAATTTTTTTTTACCTCATGAGAGAACACTTACAGGAAATATGCACTATGCCATACAGTTCAGGATTTTCACGACAATTAACTATACCTGAGTGATGTGAACACGTGTGTATGCTCTCATTTCTTTTATATTAGAAAAAAACTCGTATAAAACGGAGGGATTTGTACCTGCTTGTCTCACCGAGGCTGCAGCCAGATGCTGACCGGAAGCTGCGGCTTAGTACGTGACGACTAGCTGATTACATAGAATGCTCCAATCTGTTGGCTGTTGCCTGCAGCCGGCCGAAGTGGCCGCACGGTTCTGGCGCTGCAGTCTGGAACCGCGAGACCGCTACGGTCGCAGGTTCGAATCCTGCCTCGGGCATGGATGTGTGTGATGTCCTTAGGTTAGTTAGGTTTAACTAGTTCTAAGTTCTAGGGGACTAATGACCTCAGCAGTTGAGTCCCATAGTGCTCAGAGCTGTTGCCTGCAGCCACGGGGGCAAGTCCCAGCGGCGGCACCTTCTAGATGGCTGAATAGTGAACTAGCCAGTATGCTGGTTAACCGGTGACGGAAGTGGACATGTGTGTTGTGTGAGAAGATTTTGGTTGACTGCTTGTCGGTCACGGTGACAGTCCGTCCACCCTCTGAGCGTCTTGTACAGCTGGAGATATGCACGCAGATGCCAGCATGGGCGATGCATGTGCGAGTCACTTCCTACCGGCCTGGAAATGAAGATATGATATCCTGGCTGTCGCTGTTCGCGGCACTCCTGCAATCAGCGCGCGCTTCGTGATCGCTAGTGAGTGCGACTGGAAGGCTTTTTTCGCTAGATATGTTTCGTGTAAGATGGAAACGTTCTAGTGGAGGAAGGTGCTTGTGTTCTCAAACGTTGGTGCATACAAGACCTCATATACAGGGTGTTTCAGAAGTGATGGCCAATATTCAGAGATATGACAGGAATGATCATTCGAAACAAAAGAAGTCAAGTAACCATGGGCTCTAAAACGCATACCTTGAGAGCTATGAGCAGTTCTTAATCTTCGATACTGTAAAACAGATCTCTTCTACTGCAAGGTCTTTGGTCTCCGTATTTTAAGAAGTGGTTGTATGGACCAAAACAAGAAAAAAATGTCCAGTAAACATGTGCTCTAAAATGCGGACCTTAAAAATTATGAGCACTCGTTCATTGGAAGAGTTATCTCTCAATGTAGCATAGATGAACAACTACGCATAGCTCTTAAGGTATGCGTCCTGGAGCCCATGTTTACTAGACTTTTTTGTTTCGAATGATCGTTCCTGTCGTATCCCTGAATATTGACCATTGTTTCTATAACACCCTGTATATTTAGCGCTACTATCTATTTGTGTCGGAAATTTAATTACTTGATTTACAAGACGTTTGCGTGTGATTCTCAGGTACTGAAAATACGTTTTATTAAAAAGAACAATCACCATAAGTTAGTGGTAAGTGTTTTAAGCGATCTATTTGACTCCTGTAAATTGATAAATAATTAATTTGATGTGGTAGTGCAATGGACTGTTTACTGCTGTCTCTGATATCGCAACTGCACCAGCTCTCCCTTCGTTCCAAGCATTAGCCCATAGGAACACAGTATTCTGAGGAGGGATGAAAACCTACATTTGCCTGTTTGGACACGTTGATTCATGCATCTGTTCACATAAAGAGGAAGTAGCCACTTGAGAGAGATAGAGACAAGGAGCGAGTCTGGCATCTCCAGATCAACATAATGCCACCATATGATACTTTGTTGGGGGCTGCAAGATCAAAGTAAGCCGACGTCCGGTCCGCGGTCGGTGTTGTTCAGTACCGTGATCTGTAATTACGACATTGGGCGGTTTTTGACATCCAGTGGCGGCGCCCGGATGACAGACACGCGCGGAACGGCCTAAAACGGCGCCTAATATACCTCACTTCTTTCCATTCCTCGGTGCATACAGTTATTACGTCTTCGAAAGCGGGGGCGGGGAGTGTGGACATGAGCTCTACCCAAGTGGGGGGAGGGGAGCACTGTCTCTCACAAACTGATGAAATAAAGAATATCCAAACTGAATTGAATAATATATTATTATGGATATTGATCAGAATTCCATGTCGTGAGATCCTCCTCTGCAGCACAGGTTGAGCCTTTTCCCACCAATGGGAGGGGAAGTGGGGGAGAGGGGAGTGGATACTGTGTGATATCTCAGAGGGAGGGGTAATTAATTGTTCAATTTAATTAATTAGTCAATTAAATTGATATCACACTGTATGGCATGTAGCACAATGTTTTGAACGAGAACACTTTGCAGTGGATATCGTATCATTTGAGTGTAATCAGTAATTAGATAAGCATGTCAATGGAGCAAATATGTTAGATTATGATGTCTGAATTTGAAACAATGTTTCGTAGGACAACACTTTAGTGCATCTAACTGGATTAGCATGTCTAGTTAATAAATTATGTCAGGTCATGATCTTTGTATCTGAATGGTGGTGTAATTATAGGGGCAATGTACAAAAAAGTTTGTTCATGAAGCATTCATGACCAGTAACACAAAATTGTTTAGAATTACGTAAAATTCTTGAGAATCCGCATTTCAAGTGTTCGTCCTCTGTGATTTATGACAACAGGACTCGTATGAACGGATACGTACTTTGAGTACAGGACAAGGCGATTTCAAGGTGGTCGCGCATGACGAGGTGTCATAATGATTCTGTGCCATGAGACGCTGTTTTAGTAGGACTACATAACTGTTTTTTACAAAACTTATTGCCTAAACCAACGATATGTATTGTTTTTAAACGTTTCCTACGTGTAAACTGTTTATGTATACAGGCTGTTGGAAGACAATCATCTGTATTTTAACGCAAAGTCTATAATCGAGAAACGAATATCATTTTTATTTGTTTCATTGTACTTTGTATTAAATACGTCCTGTTAATAAACACACTGGGAATCCCCCTGTTTTACTCCGTCGTGCCCATTGATTGTGGACGCGCACCTGGACATGAAATGCTTGTCTTATGTTAAAATGTGTAGCGGGTACATGTGTCATTTCTATTTTTGTAATACTTGTACATTTGTTGTCGTTATTCACTGTATGGAAAGGTGCTTGGACGTATCCACATTTAAAACGCGACGTGCCCATTGGCTACGGACGTGCGCTTATACGTGAGGCGCGACTCTAGCGACTTGGAAATTTTCCTGGTGCAGTTTGCGATGTTGACCTTCAGTTTGATTTTGACTTGGTAAGATGCACGTGTGGCATTCATTCATTCATTCCTATTCATTCATTCATTCATAAAGCGTGCGCTGCGACTTTGACGTTTATTATTGAGATCGGGCACTGTCAGTGCACATGTTTTTCTATTCAAATAATTAATTTTTGTTACATTTTGAACTTTTTATTGTAATTCCACTTCAGTATTCACTGTTTACCGACAACTACGCACTGATTTTTTGTAATCTCAGTAGGACAAGCTCGTAAATGAAACTGTAAGGTTCGAAGCTAGTCGCCTTATATATACTGGAAATTTTGACAGAATCACTAATAAGCGCTCCAAGAAAAACATGTAAATCGCGTGGGGAGAGATCGGAACTTTATGGATGTGTAAGCGCTTCCCAGCGAAAAATCTGCAGCGTGTGCGAAAAAACATTGGCAACATGTGGGCGGGCCAACCTTTTGCCAAGGTTGTCCCTCCCCATGCGATTTCCATATTTTTGTTGGCCTGAAGAAAGACATTTGTGGCTGTTGATTTGCTTCGAACGAAGAAGTACACGCCTGATTTCAATAGTGGTTCAGTCGGCAACTGCAAACATTTTTCCATGAAGGCATTGACCGTTCCGTCTCGCAGACGAATAAAACTATCAACGCTTATGGTGATTACTGTTCAAAATAAAGAAATTTGGTTACTTTTTTGCGTCTATCTCGTTTTCATTTGACTGCCCCTTGCAGATGCATTTGGTGTCCAGACAAGAAGAAATATCTGGATTTGCAGTGGGTTCTACAGTGTTCGCAACTGATGTCCGGCCTATTTCAGATGCTGGTATACGGGCGTATTTGATACAACAGCTAAATGGCTCTCCATGTGGCAGCAGTGTGTACTGTTGTTAACGGACGGAATGTGTGCTAAAACCGCCCGGAACTCCCGGAAAATCGTGCTGTCAGTGAGAGTTATTTACACGTCCGTCAGAAGCTGACATGGAGTATAGTGGTGAACACGGACCACGATTTATGGACTCAGGACACAGCGCTGCTTTCTGTCGCCGTTTGCCCATTTTTGCTCTTTCCAAGAGGACGAGGGTCGCTTTACTGAGTGTCTCTCGTTACGTTTGTGGTGACCCCATTCTAAAAAAAATGAGGATTATATCCCGAGCTCTAAAATTCGTGTAAATTTAATTACTATAGTTTGTCTAGGGTAAATAACCGCTGTAAGGAGGCTACCATAAAATTCCCATAGAAAAAATTATTTTGTGTTATAAAAATCGTATAAGCGCCCTAGAATTCGCAACTGATTGCTATTAGTAATGTTCCACTTCTCCCGGGCGTCCACAACGGTTAATACTCATTTCACAACACTTCTTGCAAACGTGATGTCAATTTGACGTCAGTCGCAGTATCGACTACCGCAGGATGCCGTATCGACTCTCGTTAACGTTCTCTACGGACATCTGACAAGACCAAGCACGCTTATCGGAGATGTATAAAAACCCGTCATTCTTTGAAAGATTTATTATAATTATTGTTATAAATAAACGTCACATAATGACTTATCGCCGGTTAGTGCCTTCATATAAGAGTTCTCTCTCTCATGAGTGGCTTGTTTTCGTCAATAATTTACAAATTTAGCATACAACACACTTGTATTATAATTTGCAGAAAGCCGTTTCAGGATTGCAGAGCATCGAAAATTTTCTCACGAACACGTGACCATTAGCATGAAATGTCAACAAATTATGCACTAACGATATAAACCTTCAAGAAATAGTACGATAACCAAGACGAGAAAAATATACCATCAACGGAATGGCAGCGTCATGTCCAAGGTCGTGCATTCTGGAATCGAAAGATGCAGGTTAGCATTTTCGCGGCATGCAATTTTTTTGCTAGCGTGATTACAAATTCTGGGACTTTACTATGAATATAACACCACTATGTTCTGCAATATCCTACGTTATGTACTTTTCCGTGTGACTAGAGAAGGAAGGATGAAATAAATATTTAGTGATTTCCGAGAGTGTGGTTGGGCAGGAACCTAAAAGGACAGCTTAAATGCCCACGATTGAAAAGAAGAGCAATAACACTGATATTCTTTCTTCTCACAAAGCCGATAGCATATCGTGTGGTGGTCGATATTGCACGTGATGCTAAATAGCAGCACGATTACAGGAAGTGTGAAATGAGTGTTACCCGCCCACAACCACTACAGAGTACTAAAGGACTAAACAAGGAATAAATAGCTGTCTCAGTTCCCCGCAACAATGTAAAGGTAACTGAACACTGTTCAAATTATAAAAAATAAATAACACTGTCATACACATAAGCGATTGATCAGTGAACGAAAAATATGAAGATATTCCGCAACTAACAACAGAGACATTGCGCCTTCTAATAATAACTTACAGACAGTGTGAAAAAGAATGAAGGACAACTGCAGTAGCTCTGACGCAAATATGCCGGCCTGTCTAGGATGGACACAAAGCAATGACCGAGTTCTACACCTATAAAGTTTTTTTTGTTTCTGCACGGTAACTGTGTGGGTTGTGAACACCACGTGTTTGAGGCCATTGTTCCGCGTAGTGCAATCAACCGTGAGAAGTTCAGTCTTCCGTGTTCTGCGTACTCGAAACTCAAAAAATGGTTCAAATGGCTCTAAGCACTATGCGACTTAACATCTGAGGTCACCAGTCCCCTAGACTTAGAACTACATAAACCTAACTAACCTAAGGACATCACTCGCATCCATGCCCGAGGCAGGATTCGAACCTGCGCCCTTAGCAGCAGCACGGTTCCGGTCTGAAGCGCCTAGAACCGTTTGGCCACAGCGGCCGGCGATTCGAAACTCAAAGCTGGGTGGTGGCCTGACAGTTCTCACTCAATTCAAGTAACAAATTTTTCCGAAAATCATTAATAAAAGGTTTTCCCCCCACTTGCGTCCCTTGTCCTGTCACCCAGCAATAATTTGCAAATAATATTTTGGTAACTTATATTTAAAATTGATATTTTAGCAGGGAATAAAGATACATACGAAACTGAACTATTACATTTTGTTATATTGTTTCTTTAATTTTTGCGAGTTTAAGTTTAGAAAAAATTGCATTTAAGCTGCTTGGGCGATTTTGTAATGCACGTTGTCGTCCAATGAGGGATTGAGTAATTTCAGTTTTACGCAGATGCTGCATCTGTATCGAGATCTACATGGATTCCCGGCATTTCACCGTACGGTACATGGCGGAGGGTACCTTGTACAACTACTAATGATTTCCTCCCCTGTTCCACTCATAGATAGAGCGATGGAAAAACCCCTGTCTAAAGCTGACCGTACGAAACTTAATTTCTCGTTACACGAAATTTACGGTGGCGGCTGCAGGATCGTTCTGCAGTCGGCTGCAGATACCGTATCTCTAAGTTTGATCATTCGAGTCTTGCGGAAAGAGCATCGTCTTCCCTGCACGGATTCCCATTTGAATTCACGAAGCATCATCGTAATACTTGTGTGCTGATAAAATCTATCGGCAACAAATCTAGCAGCACGCCCTGAACTTCTTCCATGTTGTCCTTCAATCCGAGCCGTTGGGAATCCCAACAGTACTCAATAATGGCTCGTTCTAACGTTCTATACGCCGTCTTCTTTATAGATGCCCTAAACTTTCCAGAATTATCTCAATAAAACGAAGTCGAGCATTCACCTTTCCCACTACCAACCTGACGTGCTGATTTCATTTCATATCGCTTTGCAACGTTACGCCTATATACTTAATGGAAATGACGGTGTACATCTGTACACTACAAATGCTGTATACAAAACTGCTTTTCCTACTGAACCGCATTAAATCACTTTTTTATATTTAGAACAAGCTGTCGTTCATCACACCAGCTAGAAATTTTGTCTAAGTCTAAGTCTTCTTGTACTTCTATCTCGTATCTTTCTACTCTCACTCAACGACACCCTTCCGTGTACCACAGCGTGATCAGCATACATCTACAATTTGCTCCTCACTCTGTCCGTCAGGTCACTGACATATATAGAGAATAAAAGCGGTCCTAACATACTTCTCTAGGGCAGTTCTAACGATATCCTTGTCTCTAACGAACATTCGATGTCGAGGGAAGCGTACTGGGTTCCGTTACTTAAAAAGTCTTCGAGCCACTCACATACCTGGGAACCTAAACCGTATGGTCGGACTATTGTCAACAATCTGCAGTGGGGCACCATGTAAAATGTGCACTGTGATGATTACGACCTCTTAATTCAGGCAGATAGGGAAACCGGAAAGGGACAAGTGGGGATTTTACACACTTCAATCACTGGTGGAACAGAAATTTATTTTACAACTATGTATACCCGGCGAACTTCGTTCCGCCTCTGGAAATCTTTATACGTTATAGCTGACCCAGCAAACGTTGTTTTGCCATATAAATTATCTCTAGTCTATAAGAATAATGTATACGTGTAACAAAATGTATACGTGTAACACGATAGCCGTAGTTGGCGGGAACTCGTGACACAAACAATAATAATGGCCGAAAACTGTGCAGGGAATGAGAAAAGGCTTAGGTGGAAGTCCGGCAGTATCGGCCACTATTAGTTCTAGCGTTTCTACGGTATATCGCTAGGATTTAACAATTGCAGCCTATACACGGTTCGTTCATGAACATACAAACATAGCGGCAATTTCGTGTCGAAACGTGTTCGCCAGCATTATGAATAAGGCCAAGCGCACACGCATCGATTTTTATCGTACGTAAAAATAGTGTACGGTTAAATTCTTTTAGAGGAACAAAGGAGAGCATAGGAACTTCCTTGTTCCACTAAGACAATTTGATAGTACGATATATTTCCGTACGATAAAAATCTATGCGTGTGCGCTAGGCCTAAATGTCGGTTTCTCGATCTAGTTACGTCGATTCAAAGAGGGATATTCGAGTCGTTGCTTTTGGTACGTTTTCTTCAGTTACCTATCTATCGACTAGTGAAAGACTATCACCGGTAGACAACTGGCAGGAATAACTGATCAAGTGATAATTGATCAGATATCGACCGGGGTTGAAAACCATTAAATTAATAAAATCGCTATTAAAAATGGGGGTTGGTGGTAGAAGGGTGAAAATTTAGGGTTGTGTGTATTTTTAATCCCACATCATAAAAAAATAAAAATAAAAAGTTCTGTCCAAAAAATAAGCAAATTTTTTACGTGGACCACCCTTATCACTTAGGGATATGAAAAATAGATTACGACCGATTCTCAGACCTACCGAATATACATGTAAAAGTTCATCAGAATCGATCGGGCCGTTTCGGAGGAGTATGGCTACTAACACTGTGACACAATAATTTTATATATAAGGATTTCACGCACATAGCAGCCAATTAAGCCTTTCTGTTAATTAATTAAGAGCCCAAGTACTGAGAATCGTTTAATATTCCATACCAACTTAAAAAATGTGCAGAAAATTTAACCCAAAATGACTTAATATTGTTTTAGGAAGACACATCCTGTATAAGACACAGAATGAAATGAGGGTATAGTCGTAATAAAGGCAGACATGAATCTAAATAACATTACCAGAACAGATCAGAAGGGCGTTAATTACCAAATGGTGAGAATAAAGTATGATTTAAGATTGACTGATAAAAGACTAAAACTATACTTGAACAATGGGAAAACAATTTAACACGAATATCTAGGGAAGATGATTTTAAAACCAGAAACATACATCAATTGAAGATTTAACACATTTTCCAATAACACAACAATAATTAAGTTGCAACAGATTAAGGTGTCTGTTGGGATCACAACGAACATTAAAATTTGCTTATTCTAAGGCCACAAGCTGACGGATACAAATTCAGAATTATTCCAAGCATAAAATTAACTTGAGCAGCAACATTAAGTAGTGCGGCTGTGGTTGGAGGAAACAGCGCGAAAAACAGTCAGCGGCGAGAGCTGCCGACTGTATAAGCTCCAAATGACGTGAATACCCTGCTAAGTAAGCCGACGGGCCGTCAGTAAGCAGAGCCCAATCGTGGGCAACATGTAATACCAATGTGGTGCAAAAGATTAACGACTGTTTTCTGCAGCACCAATAACTTAAATAGAATTAAAACACACAGCCGTGCATCAAATAAATAACTCTTAGGGTGGAATTAATTAATGTGAGCTCTTACCAAAAACCATGGCAACCAAAAGATTTAAGAACAAGCTACAAATATTTTAAAAAATAATTTCAACAACAAAATATTAAATATCAGAATTTTTTCTCCTTTTAGCAAGCTATTGAAGCAGCCGCAAGGACACTCATCCATACATACATTAGTCCATAACGGTTCGGAGTGAACAAATTGTTCCTCGAACAGACTAAAATTTATCTTAACCATTTAAGTAGAACAGACGCACTATATAAGTTCTTGGACAGCGTAGGCCTTTAGAATTGGCTTCAAAGAAACCAGAACAACAAACGTAAATAATAAATAGGCCAATAAAATAGCAAAACCGACACTCTCTGACTTGAACAATTATACATCGGTGGCAACTGGTAGTACTTTACATTTCACTGCACCTCCAATTGAAAACTATATGACCAATCACTTACTTTGGCTGGTTGGTTGCTTTGGTGGAGGGGACCAAACAGTGGGATCATCGGTCCCGTCGGATTACGGAAGGATGAGGAAGGGTGTCGGCCTTGCCCTTTCAAAGGAACCATCCCGGCATTTGCCTGAAGCAATTTAGGGAGATCATGGAAATCCAAATCGGTCGGACGCGAGCTCGAACCGTCGTCCTCCCGAATGCGAGACCAGTGTGCTAACCACTACGCCACTTCGCTCTAGTTACTTTAAAATTCAGAAGAATCTGTGGGAGGTGGACAAGAACAGGTAACGCATACACTAATGTACACCGCAAACCTCTCAAATGAGCTTTCCGCTTGAACATGGCGGGCCGCCCGCGGTGGTCTAGCGGTTCTAGGCGCTCAGTCCGAAACCGCGTGACTGCTACGGTCGCAGGTTCGAATCCTGCCTCGGGCATGGATGTGTGTGATGTCCTTAGGTTACTTAGGTTTAAGTAGTTCTAAGTTCTAGGGGACTGATAACCACAGATGTCAAGTCCCATAGTACTCAGAGCCATTTGAACAATTTGAATTTGGAACGTGGCGCTAAAGGTTCACAAGCACCACAGGTGCCTAAGGTTAACACATAAAACGAATTATAATAAGATATTAGCCAATGAATCAGTCCAAAATGTCTAGAAGAACATGGAATCTCATTGCCTTTCTAGTACCATAGAGGCAGGCTCATCCGCAACCAACAAACAGAAGAAAGACAGACCAAAATGAACGCGGTGCCCTTCTGATGAACCACTGTGCAAGCCACGTCGCTAGTTAATAACTTACACGGTATAACATGATCTTAATATTGGTGGCCCGCCAACAGCTAACACTTCGGCGAAGAGGCCCCATGGAAAACCATCACACCCGGAGCCGCCGAGCCAGTGACGTCGATACATTGCGATAAAGCCTCCGCGGCAAAAATGCTCTCCGGTGATCTGGGAATACGGAATCTGTATGTTGCCATCCATTCATGGTGTGTAGGACATTATGTGAGAAAAAGACAAGCTGAGTTTGCAGTGACGCAGGTATACCGTTCAGCTAGCTATTGTTGCTTTCACATAATTAACCTTGTTGTGTTAATATTTATTTAGCCGATCTGCATCTAATGGAAAGGGTCTTGGAAGGCCAGGTCCTCTCGTTGTAACCATTCTTGGCCTTCCTATGTGGTGTAGTCTTGTGCTCCTTGCATGTAAGCCTTCTGGTGCACTCCTTGTGAGGAGGCAATTCAAACTCTTGTTTACTTAACGGAAGCTGTTATTGTTGAAGTTCTGCCTGTTTTGCATTTGGTAATTTTATTTAACTGAAGTGGTTGCACTGAAGGCCTGTCTGTTTTCTATTTGGTAATTTTACTTAACTGAAGCTGTTATTGTTGGGAGCCTGACTGTTTTCTATTTGGTAATGTTAACTGACAGAAGCTGTTTTGTTGAAGGTCTGCCTGTTTTCTATTTCGTGATTTTACTTAGCTGAAGCTGTCGTTATTGAAGGCCTGCATATTTTGTATTTGACAATTCTATTTAACTGAAGCTGTTATCATTGAACGCTTGCTTTTTTCTATTTTTCTTAAATGAAGCTGTGATTGTTGAAGGCCCGCGTGTTCCCTTTTTAAATAAATTAAGAGCTATTTCATAATTTGGATAAGCTGAAACTCTTATTAATCAAGGCCTACCTGCTTTTATAGCTCTATTATTGAGACCTAATACCTTACTCAATCTGTGACGTAATTAACTGAAATCGCAATTGCCAAAGTCGTAACTGTTTCAGAGGCATTTATGTCAATAAGGTGGTGGCAGGAAATTACAAATGATGGCACATGGACTTTAACCTTTCACCTTACATCCCTTTATCCAGAATTGTAGGTTTCAGTCGTGCAGGATCGCACAGCCAAGTTACATACATTGAGTGAGGAATTTATCGACAAAGACAGAGTGACGAAGACTAGAACTCTACCGACTAGCAGAATGACCATCTTTGCAGGTTTCCTAGATGCAGTTGCAGAGTGAGGTGGGTCATCTGTGGGTACAAGAGTGGCCTCACGTCGCCTTTCTTGAGGAATCTCATTTCTGCATACAACCATCACCATGTAAACCTGTCAGTGTATTGAATAATAAAGAAAATAAATAAAATTGAACAATGACCGTGTTCTATTTCCAAAATCATACGGAATGGGGCACATATCCATACTAAGTTCTTTGCTTCAAATGATCACTCCTGTCATACCCCTGAATACTGACAGTTCCTCCTGGGACAACTCGTAACAGGAAAGATTACGCAGTGGCCTTCTCATTTAGGAATCACAAGTGTTTGTTCTTTGTGATCATCTTATGCTCATGTAAAAAGACGACACGTCTTCCAGAACATCTTGGAGGTCGACAGCGGCAGAATCGTGGCCTGCCAAGACTGTGGTTAATTCTTCCAAGGCACTGCTACTCACTTTGGTTATGCTTCCACCGCTGACATACCGATCTGCAATCTTTGGGTTCGGGACGGCGGGCACACGATGCTATGCAGACTCTCAAAGGCCACACGCTACTAGTGCTGTAAAGGACATACATTATATGATCAAAAGTATCCGGACACCCCCAAAAACGTACGTTTTTCGTATTAGGAGCATTTGGCTGCCACCTACTGCCAGGTACCCCATTTCAGCGACCTCAGTAGTCATTAGACAACGTGAGAGAGCTCAATGGGGCGCACCGCGGAACCCGCGAACGTCGAACGTGGTCAGGTGACTGGGTGTCACTTGTGCCATACGTCTGTACGCGAGATTTCCACACTCCTAAACATCCATAGGTCCACTGTTTCCGACGTGATAGTCAAGTGGAAACATGAAGGGACACACACAGCACAAAAGCGTACAGGCCGACCTCGTCTGTTGACTGACAGAAACCGCCGACAGTTGAAGAGGGTCGTAATGTGTAATAGGCAGACATCTATCCAGACCATCATACAGGAATTCAAAACTGAATCAGGATCCATTGCAAGTACTATGTCAGTTTGGCGGGAGGTGAGAAAACTAGGATTTCACGGTCGAGCGGCTGCTTATAAGCCACACATCACGCCAGTAAATGCCAAACGACGCCTCGCTTGGAGTAGGAAGCGTAAACATTGGACGATTGAACAGTGGTAAAACTTTGTGTGGAATGAGGAATCATGTTACAGAATGTGGCGATCCGATGGCAGGGTGTGGGTATGGCGAATGCCCGGTGAACGTCATCTGCCAGCGTGTGTAGTGCCAACAGTAAAATTCGGAGGCGGTGGTGTCATGGTGTGGCCGTGTTTTTCATGGAGGGGGCTTGCACCCCTTGTTGCTTTGCGTGGCACTGTCACAACACAGGCCTACATTGATGTTTTAAGCCCCTTCTTGCTTCTCACTGTTGAAGAGCAATTTTGGGATGGCGACTGCATCTTTCATCGCAATCGAGCACCTGTTCATAATGGACGGCCTGTGGTCGAGTGGTTACATGACAATAACATCTCTGTAATGGACTGGCTTGCAGAGAGTCCCTTAGAACACCTTTGGGATGTGTTAGAACGCCGAATTCGTGCCAGGCCTCACCGACCGACATATCCTCAGTGCAGCACTCCATGAAGAAATGGCTACCATTCCTCAAGGAATCTTCCAGCACCTGATTGAACGTATGCCTACGCGAGCGGAAGCTGTCATTTAGGCTAAGGGTGGGCCAACACCATACTGAATTCCGACATTACCGATGGATGGCGCCAGGAACTTTCAAGTCATTTTCAGACAGGTGTCCGGATACTTTTGATCACATAGTCTATTTGATTGCTAAATGTGGAGTTTACATACCAGCATACTCTGGAAGGAAACTAACTGATATACAATGTGGACCTTCGTTAAGTGGTTTAAGCTGCTTCGTTACTCCGAGAGTGTCCATTTTGTCATGGGTATAAGTACAGATGGAGTATTTTAATACATATATCAGTGTGTTTTTTTTTCTATGCCTCAAAGATATGTCTCACGAACACGTCACATACTTTACTATCAGATCTTTTCTGTACGGTCGTAACTGCACCACTAAGTGGACTATGCCTGTCAGTACAGGCGAACCATTCCACACTTCATTACCTGACGAGCTGCCCAGGGGTAAATGAACATTAGTGGCTTCTTCCTGCCAAATTTTTTTTTGATGTACCAACTAACCTACAAATATACTACTGAGTATAGCTGTAATTATTAGACTCCAAATGAAGTATATGTTTATGCAATGTTGTTCCGCACACTGTTCTCAATCATTAATAAAAATGTCTGCAATTATACCTGATACACACTGTATAATTATAAGTTACTCGTACTGGCAGCTGTTGTTGGTTCGAATTCTTCTGGATATTCCCTCAGATCGTGAGAGTGGAGACAGGCAATGCGTCCTGGAACATTATCGAACATGATAGTTTTGGTGGCCCAGGTGTTATGGCCTGGGGAACCTCAGATCGTGAGAGTGGAGACAGGCAATGCGTCCTGGAACATTATCGAACATGATAGTTTTGGTGGTCCAGGTGTTATGGCCTGGGGAACCATAATGCTTCATGGGTGTATTGTTCTCCAAATCCAGGCTGCTGGTACACTCACTGGCCAACGCTGTTGTGACGTGGTATTGCTGCCGAAAGTGAGTCTTTTCGTGATCGCATTCAGCCATTACTTCATTAGTATGAAGACAATGCGTTACCACATCTAGAAGCACGGCTGGAGGAGCTCTTGGAACGAGACGGTGTTGGCGAACGGTCTGGCCTGCCCATTTTCCCGCTTAAATCCCATCGAGCACGTGTGGGATGCGTTGGGGAGACGTGTTACAGCGCGCCCACATGCACCAACGACCAAACAGCAGCTGCCATCCGCGCTGGTGGAAGCATGGGGCACCATGCCATAAGGGCTCCTTATCAACCTTGTGACTATCACTGTAGCACGTTTCGGAGCATGCGCGGCATCGAAATCCCTACAAAGAAGGACCACTATGATAGCGCTGAGATCAGTGCATTTGTTGTCCTTCAATAAAAGTATAATATTCGTTCGTCTCATTTTGCAATTCTTTCAGTTACCTTCTGTACAACACTGTAGCAGTTCTTCAATGCATGGTTCTAGTTTCGTCGATCTATATGTATATGATGTCTGTCCTATCAGCCGTCAGGGGCATTTTCTTCTGTGTTTTGGTAGATATTTGTAATTTCGATTTTGCAATATGCTGCTGGACTCAGTCTCCCTCCACCTCCCCCCCCCCCCCCCAAAAAAAAAGAAAACAACGACTTATCATATCTTTCATGCGACACCCAGTGTGGGTTTGCTTCCCATTAGAAACAAAATTGCCGGCCGAAGTGGCCGTGCGGTTAAAGGCGCTCCAGTCTGGAACCGCAAGACCCCTACGGTCGCAGGTTCGAATCCTGCCTCGGGCATGGATGTTTGTGATGTCCTTAGGTTAGTTAGGTTTAACTAGTTCTCAGTTCTAGGGGACTAATGACCTCAGCAGTTGAGTCCCATAGTGCTCAGAGCCATTTTTTTAGAAACAAAATTATTTTTAAAGTGAAACTTATGTTCCCATTGCTTAGAGCGGTTACAGATTAGTTTAGTGGGATATTAGGTTTAGTGATAGGTATTAAAAAGGACAATAAAGCACGAAGAATAACCAGAGCTCCAGCGGCGGGACTGAACAGCGCAGATGCACGTCGGCAGCTGTCATCGTGGGTCAGGACGACGTTGTCGCTGCTGAACTGCTGTTTGTTCTTCGTATTTTACTGTCCCTCTTAATATATATTGACGAGATGAATATTGCACTAGATAATTTGCAACCGATGTTTCGAACAGACATGTAAAATTACGTTTTAAAAATAATTTGGTTGTAAGGAGTAGGTATTAAAATCCATGGAGAAGAAATGAAAACTTTGAGGTTCGCCGATGACATTGTAATTCTGTCAGAGACAGCAAAGGACTTGGAAAAGCAGTTAAACGGACTGGACAGTGTCTTGAAAGGGGGATATAAGATGAACATCAACAAAAGCAAAACGAGGATAATGGAATGTAGTCGAATTAATCGGGTGATGCTGAGGGAATTAGATTAGGAAATGAGACACTTAAAGTAGTAAAGGAGTTTTGCTATTTGGGGAACAAAATAACTGATAATGGTCGGAGTAGAGAAGATATAAAATGTAGACTGGCAATGGCAAGGAAAGCGTTTCTGAAGAAAAATTTGTTAACATCGGGTATTGATTTAAGTGTCAGGAAGTCATTTCTGAAAGTATTTGTATGGAGTGTAGCCATGTATGGAAGTGAAACATGGACGGTAAATAGTTTGGACAAGAAGAGAATAGAAGCTATCGAAATGTGGTGCTACAGAAGAATGCTGAAGATTAGATTGGTAGATCACATAACTAATGAGGACGTATTGAATAGAATTGGGGAGAAGAGGAGTTTGTGGCACAACTTGAGAAGAAGAAGGGACCGGTTGGTAGGACATGTTCTGAGGCATCAAGGGATCACAAATTTAGGATTGGAGGGCAGCGTGGTGGGTAAAAATCGTAGAGGGAGACCACGAGATGAATACACTAAGCAGATTCAGAAGGATGTAGGTTGCAGCAATTACTAGGAGATGAAGAAGCTTGCACAGGATAGAGTAGCATGGAGAGCTGCATCAAACCAGTCTCAGGACTGAAGACCACAACAATAACAACGACGGGAAATAAAACGATACGTTGACTCAGGACCTCCTGTGAAAGACGTAATGAGTAATTTTTGTTTGGGTGTCTCTAGCTAAACAGTGCAAAAACCTAATTGCATATATCTGACAAAATACCATAGATAATGCACCTGATAACTCTTAGGAGAAACACAATATATTTGGAACAATCTTACGTTGAAACTAAGTACATGCAGTCATATTTTACTCTCCTCAAAGTAGCCTCCTTTAGCTTCAATCACTGCTCTGCGCACGCGAGGCACTCTTGCTGTCAGCTTCATCAGGGTTTCCCCGGTGATATGCCGCCATTCCTCTTTTAGTCTGTTTCACATGTGATGAACTTTGTAACAGGCCTTGATGTAATTGCTCTATCGAATTTCTACGTCCGTAGTTCGTGGTCTGGCGGTAGCGTTCTCGCTCCCCGCGGACGTGATCCCGGGTTCGATTCCCGGCGGGTTAGGGATTTTTCCTGTCTCGAAATGATTGGGTGTTGTTATCTCGTCTACATTATCATCATTCACTGCCATTACGGTCGGAGGAAGGCAATGGCAAACCAACTCCGCCAGGACCTTGCCAAGTACGGCGGTGCGGGTCTTCTGCATCGTCCCCTGCGCTCCTCAGAGTATGGGACCTCATCGTAAGTTATACCAAAGCAGTTCAATAGGATTACAGTCGGGGGATTGAGGCGGCCGGATAATATTTTTCAGTTCCTTCGTTTGTTCTAAATTTGCCAAATACGCTTTACACAGTTTTGTAGTGTGTTTAGGGTCCTGACAATGCTGCAGGACGAAACCATTGGCAAGCAAACGTCTTCCACGTGACTTTGCATGATACTGTAGAATGCGATGATAAACCTCCTCCTTCACTGGTTCGTTTATTTGTACTAGTCTCACCACCTCCAAAACATTCCCAGACGATGAGGGAATCCCTACCATGCTTTAATGTTGGAGACACACATTGGTGTAACATTCGTTCACCGGGTGAACAAATTTGAGTCATTTTGTACCAAATACCTCAAATTTGCATTCCTCTGTGAACTGTAGTTTTTTCCAATGATTTACTACCCAGCTTTCATGTTGTCTTGTCCAGTGTAGCCTCTTTTGTCTATTAATAGCCATCACTAACGGTTTCTTAGCCTCTACACGGCCATTAAATGTTAACTGCCTGAAAACGTTGAAAGACGTGCGATTCATTCTCATTCACTATACACGCCTTTCATATCTTATTAGTTTTACAATCTTTCATCATCTTACAATTTCAGTGGGATGATGCCTATACGACTAGACAATATTCTACAGCAACATTACACTGGTCAGTGATAGAGGACGGGCGCAGGATGAAGGACCACCAGTATCCATATAAGCTGTATTTTCTACGATCGTAGCTTCCTGGCCAACTGACGAGACATCATCTACTCCCTGCTGGGTAAATGCCTTTCTCAAACTGCCCCATGCACTACAGTCCTCAGCTACACGTACCCTTGTTGTTTCTGTACAGCCGTGGCTCAGAGTTTAAAGTTCTGAGACGGAATCACCGCAAAACATAGATCAAAAAATACAAAGGGCATTTGAAAGTCCTAGTATCAAATGTCTACGGGTGATAAATCACATCATGGAGAACGACTTTTGGCAGAAGGAAGATGTTCGTTGACGTTCCACGGCGGCGCCAGACATTCTTCAGTATTTTCCGGCCTTGGGACGACGAAATTGAACCGAACTGGCAGCGTATACTAACCTGGGTCTCTGCTTCCTAGCTACCCCGTAAGTTGATGGAGTGATTTTCAACAGGAAGATCATAACATTCTCTCTAAGCAGAAAAAGATATTTTAAAAGCGAATCAGTAATTTTCTCCGTCTTCGTAAAGAGGGAGGCAAAAGAAGAATCACAGAGTAATATAAATATTTGTTCTATTACATCGCAGGTAAAAGGATTTCTTTAACATTAAATATCTATATGAAACTCGCACACTGGAAGCACAAAATAAGACTGAGTTACTACACAGGGATGAACAATGGTTGCGCGATTTAGTATGACGTAATTATAGCACCTTCCTTTTTTGTATCTTGAGATGCTGCTACTGTTTGCTTTTCCCTCGTTGCACAAGTAGCATTACATTGCTACTTTCCCAAAAATGGATGCATCACCTAAATAGTATATGCATATCCGTACCTATCTTCATACACTAATTTTCCTAGATGGTGGCGTGTTTACGTTTCACGACACTTTGACCTCCTATTCCTAACATAACATTTTTTGGTCTCTCATCTGTCGTGTTATATCAAGGGTAGAGTCGAGAGAATTTGCGTACGAGGGAATGGTTGTTTAATACGAAGGCTATTTACATGATTACATAGACCATTCTTGTGATGTTGACTTTTGCATGGACTGTGATTAAGTATTAGTATAACCATATTTCAGTTTCTTGTATATTTTTGTGCTAAGGATAGAAGTTGTGTATTGGATATTGAACCTCGTGAACACGATTATCAACGGTTTACCTATGATGTCTGTGATGGTACTGAATATCATCTGCATCGAAAAGGCATGGAGGTATACTTAGACATGGGTTTCTTTGTTGTGTATTAAATGCTGCTGTTCTTAAGGAGCTTTTGATCCTGTTTCATCTCTCAGTCATATTAACAGGAAATATAAGGAAATCAAGCAATTGCTTCACGGAAACTATACCGTGAGGTGAAAAAAGTCAAGTGATATCTCCTAGCATCGTGTCGGACCTCCATTTTCCCTGTTTAGTGCAGGATCTCAACATGGCATGGACTAAGCAAGTCGTCGAAAGTCCCCTAGAGAAATATTGAGCCATGCTGCCTCTATAGGCGTCCGTAATTGCAGAAGTGTCGTCGGTGCAGGATTTTGTGCACGACCTCTCGGTTATCTCCCATAAACGTTCGATGGGATTCACGTTGGCCTATCTGGGTGGCCAAATCATTCACTCGAACTGTCCACAATGCTCTTCAGACCAGTCGCGAACAATTGTGGCCCGATGACATGGCGCACTGTCATCCACAAAAGTTCCATCGTTGTTTGGGAACGCGAACTCCGTGAATGGCTGTAAATGGTCTCCAAGTAGGCGAAATAATCATTTCCAGTCAATGATCGGTTCAGCTGGTCCAGAGGACCCAGCCCACACCATTATGGCTCCACCACCAGCTAGCACAGTGCCTTGTTGAGAACTTGGATGTATGCCTTCGAGGGGTCTGCTCGAACCCTACCAGCACCTCTTAACAACTAAAATCGGGACTCATCTGACCAGACTACGGTTTTCCAGTCGTCTAGTGTCCAAAGGATATGGTCACGAGCCTAGGAGAGGCGCTGAGGGCGACGTCGTACTGTGAGCAAAGGCACTCGCGTTGGGCGTCTGTTGCCGTAGTCCTTTAACTCCAAATTTTGCCGCACTGTGCTATCGGATATGTTCATCGTACATCTCACATTGATTTCAGTGGTTATTTCACACAGTGTTGCTTGTCTGCTAACATTGACAACTGTACCCTAACGCCTTTACCCTCGATCGTTAAGTGAAGACCATCGGCCACTGTCTTGTCCGTGGTGGGAGGTAATGCCTGAAATTTGGTATTCTCGGCCCACTCTTGAGACTGTGGATTTCAGAACACGGAATTTCTCACCATTTCCAAAATGGAATGTTCTAAGCGTGTAGCTCCAAGTACCATTCCTCGCTGAAAGTCTGTTAATTCCCGTCATACGGCCATAATCACGTTGAAGACGATGAATCACCTGAGACAATTGACAGTTCCACCAATGCAACTTTGTGTGCGCGGTACTACCGCGATTGGTATATGTGTATATCACTATCCCACGACTTACACCACCTCAGTGTACATTAATACTTGCCCCAAATTTACAAAAAAGTTTTGATAGTTAGGGACGTTTTGCCACTGAATTATGAGTTACACTTAGAACAGAATCCTAATTGAACTGTTATGCAAAGGTTTGTGAAGAATCGCTAGTTGAGATTCGTGCAAAAACTACTTCGAAGGAAAATTTACAATGTTTTTCCCCTACGGTCTGTTTATCTTCGCATACGGCTGCGTTAAATCATTCGTGAGAGACAGAGAGTGCTTACCTAAAGTTAGTAGTAGCTTCTCGACGTTATTAGAAGACCAATACATGTATGGAGCCAGTAAAGTGGCCCGCGGTGTAGCGTGACTTAAGATCCTTCCAGGCAGATTATGAAGCTTGGCGTTGATTAGCTCGGGATCACCTCCCAGCCGCTGGAAGCTCTCGTCGATGCTTTCGTGTAGTTTCACGAAGGCCTCATTTGCATCCGGAAACCAGCGACCTCAGGTCGATAGACCAGTACTCTCACAACTTCTTTAACCCCTCACACGTGGCTTTCTTGTTGCTAAAACACAACATAGGTAAAAAGTGGAGCAGAGTGTTGTACCTAGAGAATAGCGTACTAGGAATGCATCACGTTGTTTGTCGGTACTTCAGTTTAGTGACAGATTTTAGAATTACACGAAGGGAAGCACAGTAGTGAACGCCATAAACAGTTCCAGTCATTTTCTACAGTATCTGTTGTTGTTGGACATGAGTTTGTCTTTTGTGCAGCATTTGTAAATTTTTCGCGTTCCACACATTTAAGTATTGTGCTATACAACATATTGTAGCTACGTGGAATGCATTGTTAATTTTACACATACAGAATTTTATGGTGAGTATATGTTCTGTGTTTTTGGAAATATTTATATAACATGCCGACAGTCAAGTCACTATTCATCTGCCGTACACCATCTTGTATCTTGAAACAGAAGTAGGTCTTTTACAATGGAACATGAGGTACTTACAAACTAACTGTGTTACATTAATGTCATGACAAATTAACGTGTCTTGAAACTGGAAATTTGTGTTAGTTTCTTATATCTTCTATTTGATCATGTATTTAACTTGTAACTTGTAACTGTGTCAGTTTAGAATTGCACCTAGTGGAAGTTATGTGAGGTGCCCAATCTTTATCCTGGTCTCCCAATTGGCATTTGAAGTGCAAATGATACGACGTCCTCAGTAACTTAGAAACTGGTCGTCTTTGGTTCCTTGTCCTGAATTCACCACATATATAACAAAATGAATCGGGATGGTTTGTACATCCACATTTTGATTTCTTCATGTCGTATTTTCAGTGCCTACAAAACACTTTTTTGTCGAATGAAGTTGGCTCGATCAGTTCCTGAAAAAGAAAAGAAAAATTCAGACTTTAAATAATATGGAAAGAAGAGTAAGCAAATCTATGTGACTGGAGAGTTTAAATACATAACGTAAAATACACTGATGTTACATATTACATTTAAAAAGTAGTTCACATTAAAGTTAAGAACAAAAAAGGTCACTACACTAACTTTTATCACACTCCTTTGAAACATAAAGCACTTAAAAATTATACAGTAAATTCAACTATGTTATGTAAATTACAAGTCATAACTTTTAATCATGACGTGATGAACACTTTCTAATTTCACATTTTATGTCTCATTACACTATAAAATTAAGTTTTATATGCACTTTGGTGTACCAAATCACTGTTGACTAGTGTTATCAATCAGAGATGATTGGCACTGTCGGTCTACCACTTGCTTTCTCTGATTCATATTGCTTGTTGTCATTTATATTCGAGATATTATTGAAGAAATTGTTTTCACTATGAGCACTTTCAAAATTAGTAAACATTAAACTATACATAACGTATCACTATGTAACGCTGTTATCGATATTACCTATGTTTGTCATACCTAAATTCTTTGCCTGTTTTTACTTAATGTTACTTCCGTATAACCACTCTCTTTGATATAACATCTATGTAAAAGTATTATTCATTATTTGTGATCATTTATGTAATTGCAATTAATCTATGGGTGGAATTTCAAAAGTAATGTACTGTAAAAGAATGAGAATGTTAAAACAATTTATAATTCTGGTTCAGGTATACTAAAAGTAGCTTTGTAATCATGGAAAACTCGAAGGGATGTCCCTCCAGAACGAAATTAGCTACGCGGGAATAGAAAAGATGGATCTGATGGTCTAACTTTGTCTTAATTTGATTTCACTTCCTGAGTGTTGATGGGTAGTAGAGTAATAACAGATCGATCATTAAGTACAGTATTTGCAAGAGTTGCTCCATTGCAAGGCTTTGAAATACCAATCTGATATTTGTTCTTACGTAAATGACAATGTGGAGCAAGCTTTCGCCTTTGCGAAAACATTTATTTTGCTGATTAATTTTTGTAATTCGAGAGAGAGACTGCAGCTAATCATTAAAAAACGGACAAATGCGAGTAGGACTCCCGCTGTGAATGTTCCTTACAAGCTCGGTTGTATACGTGGGTATTAATGCCAGTTTTGTGTGGCTCAGTGGCCTGCTGCAAGTCTTTCAATTGGAAGACGCTTCAGCGGCTTCAGTGCCCCTAACCTACCCCAGGTTACCCACCTGAAGAAAGGGGACCTATAGTTTATAGTGGCCGAACCAGGTGTCATTTCGGGCGATTCCTCACATCGTTGAGAGGTGAAGGCAAAGTTGAAACCAAGACTGAAAAATCCGTGGTTTGACCGAGATTCGATCTAGCAACCTCTCGGTTTCCAGACATTCGATTGACAGCTGGGAATTATTCGTTTAGATTAATACCGGAGGTAGAGATAATCACAACAAATAGATTTATTTGTGGTACGTGTGGTTCAAGTGGCTCTGAGCACTATGGGACTTAACATCTGAGGTCATCAGTCCCCTAGAACTTACAAATACCTAAGCCTAACTAACCTAAGGAAATCACACACATCCATTCCCGAGGCAGGAATCGAACTTGCGACCGAAGCCGTCGCGCGGTTACAGACTGAAGCGCCTAGAACCGCTCGGCCACTCCGGCCGGCGGTACATGTGGTCTCTGACTGCAATTTC
This sequence comes from Schistocerca serialis cubense, assembly GCF_023864345.2. Taxonomy (NCBI): domain Eukaryota; kingdom Metazoa; phylum Arthropoda; class Insecta; order Orthoptera; family Acrididae; genus Schistocerca; species Schistocerca serialis. The sequence goes on along the minus strand of NC_064644.1, from coordinate 329,720,852 downwards.
TGATGCTAAGGACGATTCACAAAGAAAGTAATTTAGCATGCTACTTGCAGCAGTGGCATTAGAGGAACTGCTGGAATGTGCGAGCACTGGCCTGCATGCAAGCAATACGTCGTCGGACCGTTGCTTGTCGTGTCCGCAATAGGAGCGATGGTAATTCCAGCGACGGGGTCTTCTTCTGTCTCCACAACGGTTTCATACGAAAGCTGATTACTGAGCCCTCAGAGGAAGAAATCCAGACACGTGAGGTCAGGTGACCTGGGAGGCCAGGCCACATGGCTACCTCTTCCAATCCACATATTCCCGAAAGTTGCTCTCAGATAATACCTCACAGAAATGCTGAAATGGACTGGAAGTATATGCTTTGTCTAACATTCAGAGGTATATCCTCCAGCAGTTCCGGCTAACATGTTTCACGAAGTTGCGCTATCTCCGCCGTTGAAACGGAATGGGAGAATGTATGGTCCAGTTAACCTGTCACGAGAACGCCGGCCCACACATTAGCGTCGAATCGCTGTGGAGCACGACGTCGAATATCTCTTGGTTTCAGAAGTGCCCAAGCATGCGAAATGTGGGTACTGAGATATCCTCGTCGGTTTCACGGTACCTCTGCCGGAAATAAATGATATAAAGCAGGCCGTTGTAAAATCCATTGCACGAAGTGCACTCGTTGGGGAAAATCTGCAGGTGGTAGTTTTGGAACGCACAGATGATAGAAAGAATGTAGCTGCTTATAATGTAACGCATTGTCTGAGGCCAAAGATGCATGCAATACGTCCTTTACTAGTAGATGCACTGTTGTCAACATGTTGCAGAATCTCTTCTTCCATTTCGGGAGTTCGCACTGTGCGATTCCGACCTATATCACGCATACATATGTGGCAAGTGCCTGTTCCATGTAGTATGCGATACAGACGTCCAAATGTTTGGTGTTGTGGACCCCGTCAGCTGGCAAAGCACTGTCGATGCTCGCTCTCTGAAGGTCGTCCATTTCCATTCACAGGCCCGTGTACCAGATGCATGTTAGTCATTTCAGCACGCGTAAGGCGCTCCAAGTTCACTGCTGACGTCACAGGGCGGTAATGATTGCGACTGATTCGGTATGTTTACAAGGAAGTCACCGTCGTTGTCACGAGGCGGTGATGCTTCCGAATGAACTGTTGTGTTTCCAAGCAGACCTTAGAGCCAACCACCCGCACACAGAATAGTTTTGAATGTCAGCACTAATTCTGTCAGTGACACCGACACAACAGCTGACGTCTGCGCCACTAATAATAACGTGTTCCATAAGATTAAAAGTTGACTTCAGGAACTATACGTTCCTAATCGAAATATATTTGTTCCGATGTTCTCTATATCCTATATTAATTCATCCTCTCTGTTTCCAGACATTCGATTGACAGCTGGGAATTATTAAAAAAAAAAATGGTTCAAATGGCTCTGAGCACTATGGGACTCAACTGCTGTGGTTATCAGTCCCCTAGAACTTAGAACTACTTAAACCTAACTAACCTAAGAACATCACACACACCCATGCCCGAGGCAGGATTCGAACCTGCGACCGTAGCAGTCCCGCGGTTCCGGACTGCAGCGCCAGAACCGCTAGACCACCGCGGCCGGCGGGAATTATTCGTTTAGATTAATACCGGAGGTAGAGAACATCACAACAAAAATATTTATTTGTGGTACGTGTGGTTCAAATGGCTCTGAGCACTATGGGACTTAACATCTGAGGTCATCAGTCCCCTAGAACTTACAAATTTTAAAACTACTGCAATACAATTAGTATGGTAGCAGATAAATATTGTGAACTATGCTTAATAACAATGTTTTCGGAACACCCTGTAAGTAGTTCATCGATAGTTCCATGAGTTTTTATAGTCAAGTTCGTGAGTATCAAAGTATGTGACGTAATTGGCTGTATCTTTTCAGTGCTTTGACTTAGAAGCTTAAATTTTTTATACTGGAAATAGATTTTAGACCTTAATATGCTATAAATTTTACCTTGATGCCTCAGTCCGTTCCTGAGAAACGGGGACTGACGGGCAGACGGCCAACAAATTGATCGTATAAGGTTTCCGTTTCTCCTGACTGAGGTACAGTACACTAAAAATGGCATTAGAAAATGTATTAAACACTAGAACCGCCGGAACTAGTACTATACTTAGAACCGCCGATGTGGTCAAAGTGGTCACTTTCTTTGTAAGTACATGCTGTGCTGTTTAATGTAAATATTAATGACCTTGATATCAATGTATCACTTTAATTACGTTTAATAACAATATCACTGTATTTTACAACAACAGTGGGAACATAATATTACTAATATTAAAGAACATAGTTCACAATATTTATCTGCTACCATACTAATTGTATTGCAGTAGTTTTAAAATTAATAGAAATTAATCTCACTGGAGAAACTAAGTACCCATGAATATGTTAAGAGAAAGACCAATCATAAAATATGACCATGTATAGTACCTAATCCTACTTAAAGCATTACAATCTACTGTCTTTATTACTTTATAAGTACACGGCCCACAAACATATCTCTCGCATTTACTGCACACTTCATTTGCCTTGTTTCTGCATTTCCTCGTTTATCATAGTTTTCTTACTTTCGCAGGGATTTCCGCTTCTTATCTTTCTTCATCACCATCGTCCTTTTCTTCCTTTTCTTTTACATCCTTTGGCATCCTTTCCTGATTTCTGGTTTCTATATAGGCTCTACGTAATTCTTCTGCTAGATTTAGGATGAAATTCCTCCTACTTATTTTGATCCCTGTCACTAGCTTGAAAATGATCCATGCATTGATGGCTTCTAAATCAAGGATATTGTGAAATACGTGTACAGGCCATCGACGAGTACCAGAGCGGACAGAATATTTCCTCCTCATCTGGTCCAAAACATCTACAGCAAATTTTGTGCTATTGTAGAAGCTCACTGTTTCGTGAAGACGTTTCGAATTATTTTGTATTTCAACATCGGTGTGTATGGTGCTATACAGAAGAACATGATTGTTCTTTTTCCCTTGGTAAACTGTCAGAGTACCACCTTCCCTTTTCAGGAGAACAGACGTATAAAGAGGAGTTTTCATTTTTTTATAGTGTTCGGGATTTCTTTTCTTGCACGGTTGGTAGTGCCGACAAGACTAGTTCTCTCTTTTTCCAGTCTCTCCCCAAGTGTGACCGTAGTGAAAAAATTATCAGTAGTCACATTTCGCCCCTTATTGCGATATGGAGCTACCAACTTCATTACTACTTGTTCTGGAAATTTCCCATTGGGTGCCCTCTGTTCGTTCTTTCCTACATAAGGGAACCCATTACAAAGATATTTTGTTTCTACATCCGCTAGAAGCCAGAATTTGATTCTGAATTTATCAGGTTTATTCGGCATATATTGCAAATACGGACACCTGGTTCTGCTGGGGCAAAGTTGTTCGTCCACAGTGACATTTGATCCAGGTATGTAATTCAACTGACAGTTTCCTATAAAATGGTTCCAAGCAGTTGATATAAGTGCAAATTTGTCACGTTTCAAACGTTGACCGTGTATTTTTTTTCATCAAAACGCAGATATTTCATAATTTCTCGAAACCTGTTTCTGCTCCTTGTGTCAGTGAAAACTGGGGCTCCCCACTTTTTCGACCACAACTCATTTACTTCAATACATCTGGCACCTAGTGCACCACGAACATATAATAAAGCAACAAATGCATCTAATTCTTCTAAATGCAAACTCCAGGAATCATTTCCAAGAAGCCGTTGTGCCTCTGCTTCTGTGCATTTCTTTATGTGTTTCAACATTGACTGATCAACTAAAAGGCGCCAGGCACTCGATACATTATCATTTGAGACGTGCCGCTTTGCGTGTGGAGTAGGTCCCCGTGTTTCTTTCAATATATTCTGTTGACCTATCCTACCTGGAGTAGTAACATCGAAGTCTGCTACAGTCCACTCCGTGATCCCGTCCTTCCCCAGGAGTTTTGAGCCAGGTTCTGGAAGTGAACCCCCACTTCGTTCTCCTCTTCTACGTCGATTCTGTATTGGTCCACTTACAGGAGGTGCAGTTCTTTTTTTACCCAGGATAAGTCCTTCTCTAGCATTGTTTATATTACTGCTTGGTCCTGGTTCATCAACTGCGTGAGGAAAGAGACAATTAGAAAGCTACAACTCATTATAAAGATAACATACCACACAATAAAATAGCAGTAACAGAAGTAGCAGTAGAAGTGTCAGCTCTATTATAAAAGTGATCATTATTCATAAAGTAACAATAATAATAATAATAATAATAATAATAATAATAATAATAATATAAGGGAATGTAAATTACCTTCATCTTCAGTCTCGGAGCTGTCACTCTCCGCATTAGCGACAGGTTGGTAATCTTCATCTGTAGAATCTTCCACAAGGTCCTCAACTTCAGGATCATTTTCAGCATCCGAATCATACAAAAGTGTGACAATTTCTTCATCTGAAAGTGGCCGTGATTTGTATCGCTGTGACATCTGAGCCATGTCTACTGCTCTGAGACCAGTACTCAAATAATCAGTCTTGTTTATGCGAAACCCAATAGCAAACAATAAATGACATATTGCATTGTTGAGCTTTTAAATTCAAACAATGCGAATAAACTTCAGTAACCAACATATTTAGTACAGTGTTGACGAGTGCTGAAAATAAATCCGGGGAGTGACGCACAAAAATCTTTAAATAATCTGTTTTCAAATATACATGTAATGTGGTCAAAGTGACCACTCGGCGATTTTAAGTATAAGTGGGCATTCAAAGAAAACTAATGAAGATAAAATAAATATTGGACTATTTATATGATCAACATAAACATTTAGGAAAAGTCATTAACTCACAACACAGATTAGAAATTGACAGAATAATAACATCTTAAAATATAAAAAGTGGTCAAATTGACCACTCGGCCGTCCTAGAGTTAAACTTCTGTTACGGGCACTTGTCGGAGAAGTAAAAAGTGTATCAAGGTACAACATTTTCCCCTACTAATTGACATTCTTGATAAAATTTACTTTATTACTGTTAAAAATTCTCCGACAACGTTCGGTTTAGGAATTTCACTGGTCTAGAATAACTTTTATGATATCGCTCCACGTTTTGCAGGATGTTTCAGGTGGATTTAGCAAATATTTTAGACGGTAATTGTGTAGTAAGGAAAACCACTTCAAATAACACTTGTTCAATTTTTGTCGGTTACAAATATAGCTATTAGAATGTAACCAGACAAATAGCCGCAGAAGGTGTTAATTAAAGGCAAATAATTCAGTTGATGGTTGATTTTAAGAAATTACATCTCCGTCTCCAAGGCATTTTCCAAATCTCTTGACAACACCGCATGTAGCTTTTTTAGGAGTTCTTTTATGATAGCAGCATTATTAGTAATTCCAACCATCAGTTCGTCCTTCATTCCTGGCAGGAATGAAGACTGCGACTGGTTTCTCAATGACTTCTAAGACAGTGGAGATTCTGCTACTGTCACTAAATGAGAGCAGACAAAACAGATGGAAAGAACCTCTAGCTTCCTTGGATCATACTCACTATAGCAGGAAGATCTTGCCCTTAATCAGAAAGCTGGATGCAGCAAATACCACTCGAAAAAAATTTAACGTAAATTTAGATGATATGGGCAATTACATGACATCCATCTATAAGTCAACAAGACATAAATATATCAAAAGAGAAGTGAGACATCTCTTAAAAGTAAAGATAAGGTCAGTTCCACAAACATCTGAGTTTTCCGTCTATTTCAATTGGAAGAGACCATAGAAGCTATAAAGAACATGAAAGTTAGGAAGGCAGCAGATGTTGATGGCATTTACCCTGAGTTTCTGTTGCACAGTTGTCCTGCTGCTGTCAAGTGGCCGCACACATTCTTTCCAAACATTGTCAGAGTCAGGCTATCTGTCTCTTCAAGAAAACTAAGGTCATTGCTTTTGTATCCTGCTGGAAGGCGGCGCGTGGGTAGGAACGGGAAAAGGTAATACAAGTCGGTACTGCAAGAACATGGTTTACTGGTGCAAAAACAAGGTGATAAACGATTACATAACTTTGTACGTAGGTGCGATGCTGAAGCGAAGTGTCCGGGCTAGCTGCACCTGATCAAATGGGCTGAAGCAGTAGCGGAGCTCGTAGACCTCGACAGCGCCGGCTAGAGGGCGCTGTCGTCGGTGTCTGTCGTAGTGCCAACCTAAGCAGTGGCATCGTAGCTATCAATACCACAATTGCTGTACTAAAGCCAAACAAGAGATTCATCCAAAGCTGAAAACTACCGCCCTACCGCTCTCCTTAGTGTCAAGGTCAAGCTCCTGGAGAGGATCATTCATAACAATCTGCTCAGTCACTTGTCGATAGAGCAAACAGGGTTACACCAGAAAGAGGATGTGAGAAATAGGCGCTAGCAGTAGCAACTCATATTGAAAACAGCTTTGAGAAACAGAAGATAGACGTTCATCAGTATCATTCCATGTCGGAAACTAACTATTCTAATTGGCAACATGTTGTAAAATATGAGGGCGAGTCAAGTGAAAATCTTAAATATTTTTTTAAATATTATTTGTTGTGCAGAAATGGTACAAAGCTGTAGCACTTTTCAACATAATCTCCCCCACGCTCAGTGCAAGTTCTCCAGTGCTTACAAAGTGCATAAATTCCTTTAGAAAAAAATTGTTTTGGTAGTCCGCGCAACCACTCATGTGCCGCCTGGTGTACCTCTTCGTCCCAAAAGAGAGTCAGCATAACCTTCCCTGCTGATGGTTCTGTTTGAAACTTCTTTGGTTTTGATGATGATGAATGGCACCATTCCTTGTTTGCTCTCTTCGTTTTTGGTTGGTGGAAGTGAACCCAGGTGTCGTCCCCAGTAACGATTCTTGCAAGGAAGCCATCACCTTCTCGTTCAAAGCGCCGAAGAAGTTCTTCACAAGCATCAACACGTTGTTCTCTCATTTCAGGAGTCAGCTGCGCCGGCCGGAGTGGCCGAGCGCTTCTAGGCGCTACAGTCTGGAACAGCGCGTCCGCTACGGTCGCAGGTTCGAATCCTGCCTCGGGCATGATGTCCTTACGTTAGTTAGGTTTAAGTAGTTCTAATTCTATGGGACTGATGACCTTAGAAGTAAAGTCCCATAGTGCTCAGAGCCGTTTGAACCATATTTTTGAGTCAGCTGCCGTGGCACCCATCTTGCAGACACTTTGTGAAACTGGAGCACATCATGCACAATGTGGTGTGCTGATTCATGACTAATCTGTAAACATGGTGCATTGTCATTCAGTGTCACTCGGCGGGTTTCCTTCACTATGGCTTCAACTGCTGCAATGTTCTGTGGAGTCACAACTCGTTGTGCCTGACCTGGAGGAGTAGCATCTTCTGCTGAAGTCGCACCATTTGCGAACTTCCTATTCCATTCGTTGACTTGCTTCTGTGACAAACATACATCACCGTACTGAACCTTTATTTGTCGATGAATTTCAATAGGTTTCACACCTTCACTACGCAAAAACCGAATAACAGAATGCTGTTCTTTCCTGCTGTAAGTCGCAAGTGGGGCGACCATCTTTGTACTGATACTGTGGCGGTATGTGTGCATCTGCACTATGCTGCCACCTACAGGCCATTCTGCACGCTTACCAACTTACAGGATAACGGCGCGAAATTTCGATTTGTTATTACAAATTTAAGGTTTTCATTTGACTCACCCTCGTAGATACTTCCAGATGTTCTCAGCGAACCCCGAAAGAAGAGTTCACAAAATATATAGCCCACACGGTTTTGGTTTGGCCCCACACCTTTTTAATTTGTATGCATACGACCTTCCGGAAACAAAGCCCAGAAATTAATTTATGCTGATGATATTGCAGTGATCGCTAAGGATCAAAGCTTTAGGGGAGATGAAGCAAGACTAACATCAGACCTGAGGACGTTGGATGAATACTTCAAACGTAACTCCCTCCGACCAGATTCTCGAAAGACCGTTATATCAACTTTACACCTACGAAATAAGCAAGAAACCTATCATCACATTCAGAGACCAGACTCTCCATTATTGCATCACTCCCAAAATCTGCGTGTGACCCTAGACAGGTCTTTGACTTACAAAATCCATCTCCAGAATGTGGCAGGTAAAATCAATATTCAGAACAATAGACTCCAGAAGTTAACAGGAACCCTCTGGGGTGACACAGCAATAGTCCTCAGACAATCAGCTCTAGCTCTTTCATAACCCGGTCGCAGGATAGTACTGTTCCACTTAGGTAAACAGTGCTCAGACTAAAATAATGGGGACATAGCTCAATGAAACAATGCTCCTCATCACACGGTGTATTCGTCCCACAAACACGCACTGGCTATCGATACTTAGCAATATTAAACCAACGTTGATTAGAAGATCACATTCATTGGTGAGCGTGGGGACGATCATAAAAAACAACAAAGAATTACCAGTTCATTCAGAAATTTCGCCATCAGAACCCCAGCGACTGAGATGTAGAAAAACATCGTGGAGCACAGCAATCAGCCTACTGGACGCTTACTTCAACATGCGTGAAGCCTGGAACTGTCAATGGCAGCAGAAGTCTCCCATGAAGCATCACCAATTAATAAAAACTACCTGGGAGTGAGCAGCAGGTTTTAATCTACTATCAAGAGACTTGTGCACACGAAATCGGACCAGAACTGACCGAGACAGAGTCGGAGCATTACTGCACCAATGGAGATGCAAGTCCTCCCCTGAATTTGACTACAGTGAAGAACACAGAACATTCCCTCAGACCTTCATAGGGACACTGAACCTTCACATATTCTCTGAAGAAGCTTCTAGCTGGATTTTCGACCTGGACTTAGAGCTATGAACCGAACACGAACTGGAGATTGTTTTTATCCGTACAGATATATACATATTTGTTTAAAAAGTTGTCTATATTTCCCTTTAGTCATGCGATAAATAAATAACCGTTCAAATGTGTTCAAATGTGTGTGAAATCTTGTGGGACTTAACTGCTAATGTCATCAGTCCCTAAGCTTACGCACTACTTAACCTAAATTATCCTAAGGATAAACACACACACCCATACCCGAGGGAGGATTCGAACCTCCGCCGGGACCAGCTGCACAGTCCATGACTGCAGCGCCCTAGACCGTTCAGCTAATCCCGCGCGGCAGAATGTAACCCCAACAAATACTTACAGTAGGTGTAAAGCAATGGAAAACAAGCTGAGGTTGTCAGTTAGTCATCATTTATTCCGGGGAAAAGTAGCATGGTCATCAACAGTAACAATTTTTTTCGAGAACAAGTTACTGTCTTCATATATATAGTTAAAGGCTACCCAACCATTGACCTTCGTCTGTGCGAATGCGCACAGGTTGCCCAAACTCTTACGGGAATCGCCAAAGCGTGCGCGAGTAATGAGTGGGTAGGCAAATGTCTATAAGGTACAATACATATGTAGAATTGTGGACAGTTGGGAATGTGAGTCTCACGGGAAGCGTGCAAGGGATAAGTCCCTGCAGTTGCGCTATTCATCTGTGTCCTCGGTGGCTCAGATGGATAGGGCGTCCTGCCATGTAAGCAGGAGATCCCGGGTTCGAGTCCCGGTCGGGGCACGCATTTTCAGCTGTCCACATCGAGGTATATCAACAACACCTGTCGGCAGCTGAGGTTGTCAGTTAGTCATCATTTATTCCAGGGAAAAACTGCATGGTCATCAACAGTAACTATTCTTTCGAGAACAAGTTACTGTCTTCGTATATGTTGTTGTTGTTGTGGTCTTCAGTCCTGAGACTGGTTTGATGCAGCTCTCCATGCTACTCTATCCTGTGCAACCTACATCCTTCTGAATCTGCTTAGTGTATTCATCTCTTGGTCTCCCTCTACGATTTTTACCCTCCACGCTGCCCTCCAATACTAAATTGGTGATCCCTTGATGCCTCAGAACATGTCCTACCAACCGATCCCTTCTTCTGGTCAAGTTGTGCCACAAACTTCTCTTCTCCCCAATCCTATTCAATACTTCCTCATTAGTTATGTGATCTACCCATCTAATCTTCAGCATTCTTCTGTAGCACCACATTTCGAAAGCTTCTATTCTCTTCTTGTCCAAACTGTTTATCGTCCATGTTTCACTTCCATACATGGCTACACTCCATACGAATACTTTCAGAAATGACTTCCTGACACTTAAATCTATACTGGATGTTAACAAATTTCTCTTCTTCAGAAACGCTTTCCTTGCCATTGCCAGCCTACATTTTATATCCTCTCTACTTCGACCATCATCAGTTATTTTGCTCCCCAAATAGCAAAACTCCTTTACTACTTTAAGTGCCTCATTTCCTAATCTAATTCCCTCAGCATCACCCGACTTAATTAGACTACATTCCATTATCCTTGTTTTGCTTTTGTTGATGTTCATCTTATATCCTCCTTTCAAGAAACTGTCCATTCCATTCAACTGCTCTTCCAAGTCCTTTGCTGTCTCTGACAGAATTACAATGTCATCGGCGAACCTCAAAGTTTTTATTTCTTCTCCATGAATTTTAATACCTCCTCCGAATTTTTCTTTTGTTTCCTTTACTGCTTGCTCAATATACAGATTGAACAACATCGGGGAGAGGCTACAACCCTGTCTTACTCCCTTCCCAACCACTGCTTCCCTTTCATGTCCCTCGACTCTTATAACTGCCATCTGGTTTCTGTACAAATTGTAAATAGCCTTTCGCTCCCTGTATTTTACCCCTGCTACCTTTAGAATTTGAAAGAGAGTATTCCAGTCAACATTGTCAAAAGCTTTCTCTAAGTCTACAAATGCTAGAAACGTAGGTTTGCCTTTCCTTAATCTTTCTTCTAAGATAAGTCGTAAGGTCAGTATTGCCTCACGTGTTCCAGTGTTTCTACGGAATCCAAACTGATCTTCCCCGAGGTTGGCTTCTACTAGTTTTTCCATTCGTCTGTAAAGAATTCGTGTTAGTATTTTGCAGCTGTGACTTATTAAGCTGATAGTTCGGTAATTTTCACATCTGTCAACACCTGCTTTCTTTGGGATTGGAATTATTATATTCTTCTTGAAGTCTGAGGGTATTTCGCCTGTTTCATACATCTTGCTCACCAGATGGTAGAGTTTTGTCAGGACTGGCTCTCCCACGGCTGTCAGTAGTTCCAATGGAATATTGTCTGCTCCGGGGGCCTTGTTTCGACTCAGATCTTTCAGTGCTCTGTCAAACTCTTCACGCAGTATCATATCTCCCATTTCATCTTCATCTACATCCTCTTCCATTTCCATAATATTGTCCTCAAGTACATCGCCCTTGTATAGACCCTCTATATACTCCTTCCACCTTTCTGCTTTCCCTTCTTTGCTTAGAACTGGGTTTCCATCTGAGCTCTTGATATTCATACAAGTCGTTCTCTTATCTCCAAAGGTCTCTTTAATTTTCCTGTAGGCGGTATCTATCTTACCCCTAGTGAGATAGGCCTCTACATCCTTACATTTGTCCTCTAGCCATCCCTGCTTAGCCATTTTGCACTTCCTGTCGATCTCATTTTTGAGACGTTTGTATTCCTTTTTGCCTGTTTCACTTACTGCATTTTTATATTTTCTCCTTTCATCAATTAAATTCAATATTTCTTCTGTTACCCAAGGATTTCTACTAGCCCTCGTCTTTTTACCTACTTGGTCCTCTGCTGCCTTCACTACTTCATCCCTCAAAGCTACCCATTCTTCTTCTACTGTATTTATTTCCCCCATTCCTGTCAATTGCTCCCTTATGCTCTCCCTGAATCTCTGTACAACCTCTGGTTCTTTTAGTTTATCCAGGTCCCATCTCCTTAAATTCCCACCTTTTTGCAGTTTCTTCAGTTTTAATCTACAGGTCATAACCAATAGATTGTGGTCAGAGTCCACATCTGCCCCTGGAAATGTCTTACAATTTAAAACCTGGTTCCTAAATCTCTGTCTTACCATTATATAATCTATCTGATACCTTTTAGTATCTCCAGGGTTCTTCCATGTATACAACCTTCTTTCATGATTCTTAAACCAAGTGTTAGTTATGATTATGTTGTGCTCTGTGCAAAATTCGACCAGGCGGCTTCCTCTTTCATTTCTGTCCCCCAATCCATATTCACCTACTATGTTTCCTTCTCTCCCTTTTCCTACACTCGAATTCCAGTCACCCATGACTATTAAATTTTCGTCTCCCTTCACAATCTGAATAATTTCTTTTATTTCATCATACATTTCTTCAATTTCTTCGTCATCTGCAGAGCTAGTTGGCATATAAACTTGTACTACTGTAGTAGGCGTGGGCTTCGTATCTATCTTGGCCACAATAATGCATTCACTATGCTGTTTGTAGTAGCTTACCCGCATTCCTATTTTCCTATTCATTATTAAACCTACTCCTGCATTACCCCTATTTGATTTTGTGTTTATAACCCTGTAGTCACCTGACCAGAAGTCTTGTTCCTCCTGCCACCGAACTTCACTAATTCCCGCTATATCTAACTTCAACCTATCCATTTCCCTTTTTAAATTTTCTAACCTACCTGCCCGATTAAGGGATCTGACATTCCACGCTCCGATCCGTAGAACGCCAGTTTTCTTTCTCCTGATAACGACATCCTGTTGAGTAGTCCCCGCCCGGAGATCCGAATGGGGGACTATTTTACCTCCGGAATATTTTACCCAAGAGGACGCCATCATCATGTAACCATACAGTAAAGCTGCATGCCCTCGGGAAAAATTACGGCTGTAGTTTCCCCTTGCTTTCAGCCGTTCGCAGTACCAGCACAGCAAGGCCGTTTTGGTTATTGTTACAAGGCCAGATCAGTCAATCATCCAGACTGTTGCCCTTGCAACTACTTAAAAGGCTGCTGCCCCTCTTCAGGAACCACACGTTTGTCTGGCCTCTCAACAGATACCCCTCCGTTGTGGTTGCACCTACGGTACGGCTATCTGTATCGCTGAGGCACGCAAGCCTCCCCACCAACGGCAAGGTCCATGGTTCATGGGGGGAAGGTCTTAGTATATATAATTACGTTAAAAGTTAATTTTAATAAATTCCACCTCCGCCTCCAATGAACATTGGTGAACATTCGAATTCCCTTGAGTGGTGCTTTCATGATAGCAGCACAACTCGTAATCCGATCGATCAATTCGTTTCTCGTGCTTACGTTTCCTTACTACACCTCTCACCCATGTTCTCAGGCCAAGACTCATGGAGTAAGGTCCGGGAGCCTCCGCTTCAAGTGAATCAGATCAACGTTTGTTTTAAGAACAAGAAGGTATGTATTGATTTAGTTCAGTGTGTTATCGCTAGTCATCAAACGTTGACCACGTTAATTTGTTTAAAACTGCATAATACGTGTCTGCATGTGATGAGATTTAAAATATTTACTGTGAAGCTGTTGTAGTCTCTTTTTGTCTATCATTTGAGACATGATTGGTATTGGTGATACTTGTTCTGAACGACCTGCTATTGCTTGAGCATGCGGTAGCAATTATTTCAGAACGCCAACATTTTTAGTTTAACTTCCACGGGAATCATGAATATGAATTTAAAAACGCTTTGGCCACGCTTTATACGAGCGCTTAATAAATCGCCATCCCCCAGGGAGCGGGTGGCGCGTTGGCACAGGGCGCGCGCGCCCCGCTTGATTTATGACGTGCACGATGTTTCGGAAACGAATAAAACTGGGTCATCAATCTGCAAATATTTATCGACACAGAGGTACAGCGGTAACTCTGTGTGCTAATGGACGAATCCGTTGAGATGCTTTATTTGGAAGGTCACGATCGCCGTAAAAATCCTTTCGTTATTGTGCTTGTGTGTTCTTTGATTCATGTACCGTTTAAAAATTTCACACTGTTTCGCAGTGGTACAAGTGTTAATATTCCTTCTGCACCGTGACAAATTTGACAACTGCACGATCTTTCATGTTCCAACACTGAACTTTACGCTTCTTTCAGCGACGTTCGGCGCTCTATCGGTGGAATTGTTTAATGTTCACATTTATTACACGCTGTTTATGTTAAATATCTGATACAGGATGTAGTGACGCCCCGCTCGGATAGCCTGCGGCGAGGCGGGTTTATTAAAAATCTTTACTCGTTCGTCGCACTGTTCGATGCAAAAGTTCCGCCTACCTTAGTACGGCGTCAGTTCACCATCCCGTTTCTCTGCAAAGGTAGGTACCATTAGAACGTCGAAAAAGCAGCGTTGATAAAACGACGCCTATACTTACGTCACAAGGTCCGCGTAACACTAGTAACCAGCTATTTTGTAAATATCTCATAATAATTTTCGGGCGGAAGGTGGTTGCTTCATTCCTTTAGTAAAATGTCAAAATTCTAATACATGTCTTTTAATTTCCTTTAGCTCAAACGAAAAAAACCTGCCATCAAGTCCAAATGCACTTAACTAACAAGACCACAGTTCTCAGTTAACAATTCATGCAATCCAGATCACACGCAGAGCAGCCAAAAATATACATAAATTCGACCCGAATAATTACGCGATTTCAAACTTACAGTTCCGCTACTAACAGTGAGTTTCACTCTCGATCCTTTTCAGTGCATTTCTTTAACAGAAACTGCTCGCCAAATATTCCATTTATGAATACGAAACATGCCACGCGGGATTTACACACAGGCCGAAAGTTCACACGCAGCTAACTTTTCAACAAAACAATCCACCAAAACTTTCAACTTTCAACGAACTGTTCGTAAATGCAACTGCTTTCACGGCAACACAATCCAGACGCGATAAACCAATTACTTCTTCATTTTACACGTAATGAAGACTGAAACGTTCAACATGACCTGCACGTCCAAAAGCTGACTAGCGACGCCTTGGATGCTGCTTCTACCACAGAATATCTATCTAGCAGTGCGCGAGAACTGCTTAACTCTGATCGGCCCATCATTTTGGCTGGCCAATCAGAAGAATTGTTCGAGATCATTCTCACAGCAAAACTGGCCTGTGCCAATCATCATTCTCAGATGCATTTACGTCATTCCAACATGCAAATACTAATATGAGATTTAGTAAAACCAAACGAAAAGAAAATTAATCTTGAAAAAAATTTAGAATAAGATTTTACTTTCTAGTGATATCCTGGCTGCTTCCTTACAAAAGCAAGTACAATAAAGACCTACGTCATCAGCAATGTGGGTTAAAACATCTTTCCTCTGCTATGATTGCGTAATGCGTTACATAAAATTAATCTTGAAAATTAGCATATGCTTCTCATACACTCTGACATTTACTCTCACTTATTTCCACAACATAAGACACAAATAATAATTTTATCTCACTTTTTATGTTACTAAATGAAAAGTAGTTAAAGTTTTTAAATTAAAATCTCAATTAAATAATTCTGCCATTGAGAGTTCTGGTTATGTTTTCAAATGATACCAAAAGATAAACTGTTATAGTTCCTAACTATATTGAATTCCCTGAGGGTCTGTTTTAGACTTTTTAAGTACTTTTCTCTATCTCCGAAACCACGATAGTTACAACGTTGAAATTTTTGTACAATCTTCTCCTGAACAACAAAAACTAGTATATTGACTTTGAAAATGCTGGAATAATATTTAATATAGTTTATTTAGATTCGTAGGGCGTTTGAATGTACGGCCTCAACTAAGTGACACGGATACCGTTTCTCACAGGTGCGAATGACTCATGGCTAAGACACAGTTTGCTGTCTCCTTCACAGCCTCCGGCTCCAGTACTGCGTGCTGGACTGCAATGTGGCTTACTGCAATAAATGTTATCACGTAACAACTTGCGACGTCACGAGCGAAGCTTGTTAAAGCGCCGTTCCCGGGACGGGGAGGTGTGCCGGCCCCGGATCAAATCCGGTCGCTTGTTTAATATCGAGGGTTGATATGCTGGCTGGCCTAGATGTGGCGTTTTACCACACTCCACTAGGTGAATACTGGACTGGTCCTCAATTACACGATTCACAAACATCTAGGATTCGTTCGCTCACTTTCAGGTGACTAACACTACTGGCAGACCGTGGGAGGGGGAAGCATATGTTGTCCGGAGGACGGGGGGGGGGGGGGGGGGGGGGGGTTACTTTCAGTAATGGGCATTCCTGTAAATTTTCCTATTTCTGTTCTGGACACTCTTCCATACAGTTAACATATAAGTTATTTAGGCTTGTTTATAACTTTTTTAATACTCAACAAATTTTTCCTTAAAGTGGTGGAATTGTTATGCATTGCTAAAATTCAAGTTAAGCACCAACATTATGTACCAATTTCCGCATGTTTGCGACAGACTTTTTTAGATAATGCAGCGATACATTTCCAAGAACTTGGCGAATTCGCTCCTTTTGAAGAACTTTTGGTTTTCTGCTATGAATCTTTCGTCCCCCCCCCCCCCCCCCCCAGGAAGAACACATAAGGCGATAAGTCAAGACTCCCTCCTGGCCTTCCAAGGGGCCACAGGGTCTTAACCAACCCCTTGGAAAATGGGTGTAGAGCCATGCTCGGACAGTAATTTTCCCATGTGAATACAATACCATGAACACAATTTTCAAGCGTGTCAAGATACCGTTGTGCATTCATTACATCGCGAGTGAGATATGGACCCACAGTGAATACAATACCATGAACATAATTTTCAAGCGTATCAAGATACCGTTCTGCTTTCGTTACATCGCGAATGGGATATTGACCTACAACTTACGTGGATGTCATGCTGCAGCACCCTTTGACCTTTGAGCGATGTTGGCTTTAGTCAGCAGTCACCCTAGAATCTTTTGTTGCCCAAAAATTAAAACTGTGCTCACTAACAAGCCTCCCCCCCCCCCCCCAACATTAAACACGTCTTCGTCTGACCACAGGATATTACCAGTCTTCAGACCAAACATGCATTATCACCCCATATTCCAACCGATCATCAAAGACTTCCGGCGGTAATTCATGGCAGTTATGTGATTTGCGTAGACGAAAATTCAATTCATTCTTCAGAACAGTTCGGATTGTGAGTCGGATTAAACGATTTTCGCGAGATGCCTGCCTTTGTGATTTCTGACGACTTCGAGTGAACACTTCTGAATCATCTGCATATTTCCCTCCGTCACGGATGCTGAGGTTCGACCTCTACTAAGATCTGATACAGAACCTGCCTCTGTTTGCTTTAGGTGGCAGTTACTTATGGTCTTTGCATGTATGGACGGACGAGGTCCTTTCAGACTTCGCCACCATCTCTGTAATTGTACCATCGATCGCCACACTCTGTACGGCAACCAACTGAACCCACCCACGCAGAGTTAGACGTTGCGCCGTGGTTAGTCACTGACACCGGGAATGACAAAAATCAGATATAGTGCAATAAATTCTACCACTGTAGGGAACAAATTGCTGTTTGTTTCACGGAAGTTAGTTGAGTATTAAAAAAGTTACAAACAATTTTCAATAGGGAGTTAATTCTCGCGCGCACTGTGGTGATACTATTCAGCCCTCTCCTGACACAGCAGATGATCTTTCTCTGTGGGAAATAGCTTCAAGCGTTGACATATGTCAGTCATTAGAGATGGAGCTACTAATACATTTTAAGACAAAAAATGCGACGCACCCCGAAGATAATATTCGAATGATGCGGAAATCGGTAGATGCGCTGTACATGTGCAAACATACAAACGCTACAGTTTCAGAAAAAGTGGATGATTCATTGAAGAGAAAGAGTTCACAAATTGTGGAATTCAATAACACGTTGGTCCATTCTGACACTTACGCACGCAATTATTCGACCTGGCATTGTTTGACAGAGTTGCTGGATGTCCTCCTGAAGCATATCGTGCCAAATTCTGTCCAGTTGGCGCGTTAGATCGTCAGAATCGCAAGCCGAGATTTGGTGATCTGCCCATACCCCTCCAAGCGTTCTCAGTTAGGGAGAGATCCGGCGACCTTACTGGTCAAGATAAGGTTTGGCAAGTAAAAAGACAAGCAGTAGAAACTCTCGCTGTGTGGGGACAGGCATAATCTTTCTGAAATTAAGGCTTGCCATGAAGGGGAACAAAACGAGCGTAGAGTACTGTCGACGTACCGCTGTAGGGATGCCGTGGATGACAACCTACTATGAAAAGAAATGGCACCCAGACCATCATTCCTGATTATCGGGCCATATGGCTCGCGACAGTCAAGTTGGGATCTCACCACTGTCGTGACATCTTCAGACACGTCTTCGCTGGTCCTCAGGTCTGTATTCGAAGCGCGACTCATCACTGAAGACAATTCTTCCCATGGAAGTGGTATTGGCCAACTTTTTCAGGATGAACTAGGATCAGAATACCAGGAGACCAATTTTTTTTAAACCTAGTGCCGATCTGGAGCAGGTGACAGAGGATTTATGATCATTTTGCAAATATTTCACTAAGGAAGACACCACTGTTATTGTGGATGGGGCAAGTAATAGTACTGACAGAGATCCTGGGTACAGTATAGAGTCCGACCTGGCAAAGATTGCATCAGCATTGAAGCATACTAGTGTTGAGTTTGTATCTGTTCTTAGGCGCCATGACGGACCTCATCTGAACTCTTCTGCCAGGAGAGATAATTTGGAGTTGGAACAGCTGCTTATGTTGGGTGCAGGGTCACAAATTGGTGTGGTTCCTGTTGATTCTCTCAGTAGGTGGGACTATACCGTGCATGGCCTTCACCTTAACAGGAAAGGGAAGGGTAAACTGGCTGGGAAAATAGCAGGAAAGTTAAAGGGGGGAGGCACTGTCATGAGTGATAAAATAACAGTGGTTATTGGGTTCAGAAAAGATCCTTTTTTTAGGGTAGGAAGGACAGAAAGAAACCAAGTTTTAAGAGAGGTTTGGATTGAGACAAACCTTCAGTCTGAGAAAGGAACTAAAAAACACAATTCCAGCTTATTACATCAGCATGAACAGCCATTGGTTAAGAATTTTCACAATCAGCAGAAATTTCAACTCTAGCCAATTTTAACTCAATGTGAAATATCAATGTGAATTATACACTCCTGGAAATGGAAAAAAGAACACATTGACACCGGTGTGTCAGACCCACCATACTTGCTCCGGACACTGCGAGAGGGCTGTACAAGCAATGATCACACGCACGGCACAGCAGACACACCAGGAACCGCGGTGTTGGCCGTCGAATGGCGCTAGCTGCGCAGCATTTGTGCACCGCCGCCGTCAGTGTCAGCCAGTTTGCCGTGGCATACGGAGCTCCATCGCAGTCTTTAACACTGGTAGCATGCCGCGACAGCGTGGACGTGAACCGTATGTGCAGTTGACGGACTTTGAGAGAGGGCGTATAGTGGGCATGCGGGAGGCCGGGTGGACGTACCGCCGAATTGCTCAACACGTGGGGCGTGAGGTCTCCACAGTACATCGATGTTGTCGCCAGTGGTCGGCGGAAGGTGCACGTGCCCGTCGACCTGGGACCGGACCGCAGCGACGCACGGATGCACGTAGGATCCTACGCAGTGCCGTAGGGGACCGCACCGCCACTTCCCAGCAAATTAGGGACACTGTTGCTCCTGGGGTATCGGCGAGGAGCATTCGCAACCGTCTCCATGAAGCTGGGCTACGGTCCCGCACACCGTTAGGCCGTCTTCCGCTCACGCCCCAACATCGTGCAGCCCGCCTCCAGTGGTGTCGCGACAGGCGTGAATGGAGGGACGAATGGAGACGTGTCGTCTTCAGCGATGAGAGTCGCCTTTGCCTTGGTGCCAATGATGGTTGTATGCGTGTTTGGCGCCGTGCAGGTGAGCGCCACAATCAGGACTGCATACGACCGAGGCACACAGGGCCAACACCCGGCATCATGGTGTGGGGAGCGATCTCCTACACTGGCCGTACACCACTGGTGATCGTCGAGGGGACACTGAATAGTGCACGGTACATCCAAACCGTCATCGAACCCATCGTTCTACCATTCCTAGACCGGCAAGGGAACTTGCTGTTCCAACAGGAGAATGCACGTCCGCATGTATCCCGTGCCACCCAACGTGCTCTAGAAGGTGTAAGTCAACTACCCTGGCCAGCAAGATCTCCGGATCTGTCCCCCATTGAGCATGTTTGGGACTGGATGAAGCGTCGTCTCACGCGGTCTGCACGTCCAGCACGAACGCTGGTCCAACTGAGGCGCCAGGTGGAAATGGCATGGCAAGCCGTTCCACAGGACTACATCCAGCATCTCTACGATCGTCTCCATGGGAGAATAGCAGCCTGCATTGCTGCGAAAGGTGGATATACACTGTACTAGTGCCGACATTGTGCATGCTCTGTTGCCTGTGTCTATGTGCCTGTGGTTCTGTCAGTGTGATCATGTGACGTCTCTGACCCCAGGAATGTGTCAATAAAGTTTTCCCTTCCTGGGACAATGAATTCACGGTGTTCTTATTTCAATTTCCAGGAGTGTATCAAAACATTTGAGTACTGAGAAATAAAATTAAAGCATTAATTATCTGCATAGATGAACTAGAGTCCTCATACCCAGCTGACATAATCTACCTCTCTGAACATCTTGTGACAACTGGTACAGAACTTTTAAGTACTACAGGATTTAGGTTAGCATCTCACTTTTGTAGAGGAGAAATGGAGAAAAGAGGAGTTGCCACATTTATCAGGAACTGTCATGAATTTGAGAACATAGACATCCATAAATGTTGCGTAGAACAGCATGTGCAGCAGAAGTAGAATTTCATAAATAATCCTTCATAATATTAAGTGTACATAGAGTACCTGCAGGTAACTTTAATCTGTTCATAAACCACCTTGAAGCTGTTCTGGCTCATTTAAAAACCAAAAACAAAGAAATATTGGTTGCTGGTGACTTCAATGTAGATTTCTTTAAAGGCTCTCCCAATAAGAACTTATTTGAGTTAGTAACACTATCATTCAGCTTAATTCCCACTGCAAAGTTCCCAACTAGGGTAGCCAATTGCTCACAAACAGCCATAGTTAATATCTTTATAGAAAAGTACAATGGACAATTCTATATTACAAAACCAACAGTCAATGGCCTCTCAGACTATGACATTCAGTTCCTTCTGTTAAACGTTAATAATGAACAGGATATAAAACCTGACTACATCTGAACTCAAAAAGGTAAGCAATAAGCCAAAAATTGATTATTTTAGGACACTACTCAGAGGTATTCACTGGAGTGATGTTTACAGTGCTCATGAAATGAATGAAAAATATAACACTTTTGCTAATAAAATGCTTACCCCCAAAACTAACCAAGGTTAGAGCAACGTCTACAAAGAAGCCATGGATTACTCAAGCAATAGGGGTATCTTGTAAAACAAAAGGAAAACTGTATCTGTCAATCACAAACAGTTCTGATGTTGATGCACATTACAAGAAATACTGCAAAATATTAAAGACTGTAATACAGGAATCAAAGCAATTATATTATAAGGAAAAAATAGTGCTATGAGTTAACAAAATAAAGACAATATGGGATATAGTGAAGAAGGAGACCAGAAGAATCAGATATGAAGAGGGGCAAATAGCATTAAGAGTAAGTGATACATTGGTGACATGTGTATAGTGTTCCAGAACTTTTTAACAAACATTTTATAGCTGTTACCGAAAAGATGGAGTTGTCAGGTTCTGTAGATGCTGCCATGGTTTACTCACACCAGACATTTCAAGTAACTTCCATAATATGAATTTGACCCTCACTACCCCAGCTAAGTAATGTTCATTATAAAATATTTAAAATCAAAAACATCTAGTGGGTATGATGAAATATCAACAAAGCTAATTAAAGTGTATGATTCTGAGTTAAGGACCATATTAAGCCATCTGTGTATCCAGTCATTTATCAGTGAAATATTTCATTAATGGCTGAAATACGCTGAAGTTATGGCACTGTTTAAGAAAGGAGATAAAGAAATAGCACAAATTTGTGTCCGATTTCAATTTTGCCAGAATTCTCAAAAATTTTAGAAAAGGTAATATACAATCGGATTTATAACCATATTATCACAAATAACATAGTCAAAGACGCAGTTCGGATTTCTAAAGGGTTCTGATATTGAGAAGGCTATCTACGCATACAGTGAAAATGTACTTAATTCATTAAACAAAAAATTTCCTGCAACTGGTATATTTTGTGATCTGTCAAAGGCATTTGACTGTGTAAATCACAATATCCTTTTAAATAAATTAGGATATTATGGTGTAACAGGAAATGCTGCAAAATGGTTCAAATCTTCAATGTCTGGCAGGAAACGAAGGGTATTATTAGGAAAGAGACATGTATTAAGCTCTCAGGCATCATGCAACTGCGAACTAATTGCATGTGGGGTCCCACATGTGACTAGCGCTGACTACAGGCAAATTTCCAAACTACGCTGTGGCGGTATACATGACAAAAAACTTTCAGGGTTTCTCTTCAAAATGACATATGTATGATATCTGTACAGTGTTTGGTTCTTGGGCAATAAATAATTGAAAGCGTTACATATATATATATATATATATATATATATATATATATATATATATATATATATATATATGTGTGTGTGTGTGTGTGTGTGTGTGATCAAAAGCATCCGGACACCCCCCCAAAAACATACGTTTTTCATACTAGGTGCGTGGTGCTGCCACCTACTGCCAGTTACTCCGTACCAGCGACCTCAGTAGTTTTTAGATATTGTGAGAGACCAGAATGGGGCACTCGTCGGAACTGACGGACTTCGATCGTGGTCAGGTGGTTGGGTGCCACTTGTGTCATACGTCTAAACACGAGATTTCCAAACTTGTACACATCCCTAGGTCCACTGTTTCTGATACTATAGTCAATTGGAAACGTAAAGGGACATGTACAGCACAAAAGCGTACAGGTCGACCTCGTCTGTTGACTGACAGAGACCGCCGACAGTTGAAGAGGGTCGTAATGTGGAATAGGTAGACATCTATCCAGACCATCACACGGGAATTTCAAACTGCATCAGGATCCTCTGCAAGCACTATGACAGTCAGGCGAAAGGTGAGAAAATTTGGATTTCGTGATCTGACAGCTGCCCATAAGACACACATCACACCAGTAAATGCCAAACGAAGCCTCGCTTGGTGTAATGAGCGTAGACATTAGACGATTGAACAGTGGAAAAACGTTATGTGGTATGACGAATCGAGGTACACAATGTGGCGATCTGATGGTAGAGTGTGGGTATGGCGAATGCCCAGTGAACGTCATCTGCCAGCGTGTGTAGTGCTAACAGTAAAATTCGGAGTCGGTAGTGTTCTGGTGTGGTCGTGTTTTTCATGCAGGGTGCTTGCACCCCTTGCATTCCGCATGGCACTATCACAGCACAGGCGTACGTTGATATGCGACTGCATATTTCAACACGATCGAGCACCTGTTCGTAATGCACGGCCTGTATCGGAGTAGTTATACTACAATAACATCCCTGTAATGGACTGGTCTGCACAGACTTCTGACCTGAATCCTACAGAACACCTTTGAGATACTTTGGAACGCCAGCTAAGTGTCATGCCTCACCGGCCGACACCGATACCTCTTCTCAGTGCAGCACCCCGTGAAGAATGGGCTGCCATTCCCCAAAAAACCTTCCAGCACCTTACTGAACGTGTGCCTACGAGAGCGGAAGATGTCATCAGGGCTAAGGGTGGGGCAACACCATATTGAATTCCAGCATTACCGATGGAGGGCGCCACGAACATGTAAATCATTTTCAGCCAGTTGTCCGGATGCTTTTGATGACATGGTGTATATACACTCCTGGAAATTGAAATAAGAACACCGTGAATTCATTGTCCCAGGAAGGGGAAACTTTATTGACACATTCCTGGGGTCAGAGACATCACATGATCACACTGACAGAACCACAGGCACATAGACACAGGCAACAGAGCATGCACAATGTCGGCACTAGTACAGTGTATATCCACCTTTCGCAGCAATGCAGGCTGCTATTCTCCCATGGAGACGATCGTAGAGATGCTGGATGTAGTCCTGTGGAACGACTTGCCATGCCATTTCCACCTGGCGCCTCAGTTGGACCAGCATTCGTGCTGGACGTGCAGACCGCGTGAGACGACGCTACATCCAGTCCCAAACATGCTCAATGGGGGACAGATCCAGAGATCTTGCTGGCCAGGGTAGTTGACTTACACCTTCTAGAGCACGTTGGGTGGCACGGGATACATGCGGACGTGCATTCTCCTGTTGGAACAGCAAGTTCCCTTGCCGGTCTAGGAATGGTAGAATGATGGGTTCGATGACGGTTTGGATGTACCGTGCACTATTCAGTGTCCCCTCGACGATCACCAGTGGTGTACGGCCAGTGTAGGAGATCGCTCCCCACACCATGATGCCGGGTGTTGGCCCTGTGTGCCTCGGTCGTATGCAGTCCTGATTGTGGCGCTCACCTGCACGGCGCCAAACACGCATACGACCATCATTGGCACCAAGGCAGAGGCGACTCTCATCGCTGAAGACGACACGTCTCCATTCGTCCCTCCATTCACGCCTGTCGCGACACCACTGGAGGCGGGCTGCACGATGTTGGGGCGTGAGCGGAAGACGGCCTAACGGTGTGCGGGACCGTAGCCCAGCTTCATGGAGACGGTTGCGAATCGTCCTCGCCGATACCCCAGGAGCAACAGTGTCCCTAATTTGCTGGGAAGTGGCGGTGCGGTCCCCTACGGCACTGCGTAGGATCCTACGGTCTTGGCGTGCATCCGTGCGTCGCTGCGGTCCGGTCCCAGGTCGACGGGCACGTGCACCTTCCGCCGACCACTGGCGACAACATCGATGTACTGTGGAGACCTCACGTCCCACGTGTTGAGCAATTCGGCGGTACGTCCACCCGGCCTCCCGCATGCCCACTATACGCCCTCGCTCAAAGTCCGTCAACTGCACATACGGTTCACGTCCACGCTGTCGCGGCATGCTACCAGTGTTAAAGACTGCGATGGAGCTCCGTATGCCACGGCAAACTGGCTGACACTGACGGCGGCGGTGCACAAATGCTGCGCAGCTAGCGCCATTCGACGGCCAACACCGCGGTTCCTGGTGTGTCCGCTGTGCCGTGCGTGTGATCATTGCTTGTACAGCCCTCTCGCAGTGTCCGGAGCAAGTATGGTGGGTCTGACACACCGGTGTCAATGTGTCCTTTTTTCCATTTCCAGGAGTGTATACAGGGTGGTCCATTGATCGTGACTGGGCCAAATATCTCAAGAAATAAGCGTCAAACGAAGAAACTACAAAGGACGAAACTTGCCTAGCTTGAAGGGGGAAACCAGATGGCGCTACGGTTGGCCCGCTAGATGGCGCTGCCATGTCAAACGGATATTAACTGCGCTTTTTTAAATAGGAACCCCCCTTTTTATTACATATTCGTCTAGTACGTAAAGAAATACGAATGTTTTAGTTGGACCACTTTTTCCGCTTTGTGATAGATAGCGCTGTAATGGTCACAAACATATGGCTCACAATTTTAGGCGAACAGTTTGTAACAGGTAGATTTTTTAAATTAAAATACAGAACGTAGGTACGTTTGAACGTTTTATTTCGGTTGTTCCAATGTGATACATGTACCTTTGTGAACTTATCATTTCTGAGAACGCATGCTGTTACAGCGTGATTACCTGTAAATACCACATTAATGCAATAAATACTCAAAATTATGTCCGTCAACCTAAGAGCATTTGGCAATACGTGTAACGACATTCCTCTCAACAGCGAGTAGTTCGCCTTCCGTGATGGTCGCACATGCATTGACAATGCGCTAACGCATGTTGTCAGGCGTTGTCGGTGCATCACGATAGCAAATATCCTTCAACTTCCTCCGCAGAAATAAATCCGGGGACGTCAGATCAGGTGAACGTGCGGGCCGTGGTATGGTGCTTCGACGACCAATCCACCTGTCATGAAATATGCGATTTAATACCGCTTCAACCGCACTCGAGCTGTGTGCCGGACATCCACCATGTTGGAAGTACATCGATATTCTGTCATGCAGTGAAACATCTTGTAGTAACATCGGTAGAACATTACGTAGGAAATCAGCATACATTGCACCATTTAGATTGCCATCGATAAAATGAGGGCCAATAATCCTTCCTCCCATAACGCCGCACCATACATTAACGCACCAAGGTCGCTGATGTTACACTTGTCGCAGCCATTGTGGATTTTCCGTTGCCAATAGTGCATATTATGCCGGTTTACGTTACCGCTGTTGGTGAATGACGCTTCGTCGCTAAATAGAACGCGTGCAAAAAATCTGTCATCGTCCCGTAATTTCTCTTGTGCCCAGTGGCAGAACTGTACACGACGTTCAAAGCCGTCGCCATGCAATTCCTGGTGCATAGAAATATGGTACGGGTGCAACTGATGTTGATGTAGCGTTCTCAACACCGATGTTTCTGATATTCCCGATTCTCGCGCAATTTGTCTGCTACTGATGTGCGGATTAACCGCGACAGCAGCTAAAACATCTTTTTGGGCATCATCATTTGTTGCAGGTCGTGGTTGACGTTTCACATGTGGCTGTACACTTCCTGTTTTCTTAAATAACGTAACGGTCCGGACACTTGGATAATGTCGTCCAGGATACCGAGCAGCATACATAGCACACGCCCGTTGTGCATTTTGATCACAATTGCCATACATCAACACGATATGGACCTTCCCTGCAATTTATAAACGGTCAATTTTAACACGGGTAATGTATCACGAAGCAAATACCGTCCGCACTGGCGGAATGTTACGTGAGACCACGTACTTACACGTTTGTGACTATTACAGGGCCATCTACCACAAAGCGAAGAAAGTGGTTCAACTAAAACATTCATATTTACTTACGTGCTACACAAATATGTAGTAAAAATGGGGGTTCCTACTTAAAAAACGCAGTTGATATCCGTTTAACCTATTGCAGCGCCATCTAGCGGCCCAACCATAGCGCCATCTGGTTTCCCCCTTCAAGCTAGACGAGTTTCGTTCTTTGTAGTTTTTTCGTTTGATGCTTGTTTCGCAAGATATTTGGCCCGGTCACTATCAATGGACCACCCTGTATATTAGGCAAGTGTATTCAGATACAGGCAGGCAGAATACGGAGCTGCGGTCGGCAACCCCTAAGTAAGACAACAAGTGTGTGGCGCAGTTACTAGATCGGTTACTACTGCTACAGTGGCAGGTTATCAAGATTCTGCGTCTACGATTCCAAATGGCATCATTAAGTATTCCTGGCTTTTTTGAACTTCCCAATGCTTCAATGATACCGTTTGGTATCGATTCGTGTCGTTCCAAGTTTGGAAAACAGACCGTAGTGGCGTTTTCTTTCGTGATTCACTGTTTGTTTGAATTGCAGAACAAAGAGGCGTCGTAAGCTATGATACCACATTTGTGAGTGAATAACGACTGTTATGTTTAGTTTTATTCTGTGTATACTGCAATGCTTGGTTATGGAACCAACTTTACCTAGTTCCTCAAGGGCAAGGGAAAGAAATACGGTAAGTTCACAATACAGCTATGTATACATTTTTTGAGTAATTATTAGATAATTTCTAATGACGCCATTTGGAGTCATTGATGCATTAGTATGTATCTGGTATGCAAAAATGAATTTGTATCATAAGAGTGAATTGCGTTTTTTCTTATATAATATTTCGTAGTTTTCATTCTTGCATTATATTTTCTTTATAGGTTAAGCGTGGAAAACATGACTCTCTACGGGATGATGAAATTCTTCTGTTGCGTTGCGATGACTCTGAAATACCTGTGACTTTTTTCTGTGGGGACACATTAAAGATCTGGTGTATGTACCGCCTGTAACACGTGATGTAGCAGAAATCCGAGAGAAAATACGGGATGCGACTGCCACAGTTGATGATGCCATACTGAAAAGGGTTCAGGAAGAATTCGATTACCATATTGACATCTGCCGGGTAACTAGGTTTGCATATCGAATGTTTGTAAAAAAAAAAAAAAAAAAAAAAAAAAAAAAAAAAAAACTTTCAGAGTTTTTTCCCTTCAAAATGTAATATGTGTGACATCTTACATTGTTTAGTTCCTGTGCAGTAAATAACGAAGGTGTTCCCTTCGCGGCTGCCAGCAAACAACAAAACAGTGAGACAAATGACTATCAACGTAAATGTGGAGCGAAATGTGCGTAAGGCACATGACGTAATAACGCCCAGAATTCGCGGTGAGTTAGAGGAAACTTAAGCAAAACACTGTTTTATAATCCGCAACGCATTCTATAAACAGAAATCACATCAGAATAACATACGAAGTTTTACCGCTGTGTATAAGTCTCTTTAGACATAAAGATAATAGCAGTGGACACAATCAGCAGACATATAATGTCATATAGTTTAAGACATGTCTTATAGCGATGGTAAACGCCAAAACAGAGGCCTATTGCGATATTTTACCAGAATACGCAGTTTAGTGGTAATATTCTAAACAAAAATTAAATACTGAAGTTTCCGTAACACTCCTGTGTTGTACGTGACATACATTATTAAAATAGACTTCTAGATGATTTCTGTCGGCGTCCAAAGAGCGCACATAATGTACAAATATACGTATGTAACTTAATCAACAATAAAAACTAATTTTTAAACTAAGTTCTTAACTTCTATATAACTTGAATGTATACAGTGTGTCTGTAAAGGTACTGCGCAACTTTAATATGTTGCAGCATCCAAACCAACTAAGATATTCACGCCATGTTCGGCTTATATGATGTGAAATAAAATCTCTCAAAGTTTGTATGCTATTCAGTCAATTTCAACGCGTTCTCCTTGGGTGGCACGCACGGCATTCAGCCTGCATTCAAGCTCTATCTTCACTCGGTGCAACGTATCCTCATGGTAATGGCAGCAACGATTCGTTTCTTTAAATCGTTGATGTGATTGACAGGAGTTTGATAGAATCTGTCCTTGACATACCTCCACAGAAAGAAGCCCATCGGTGTAATGTCAGGCGACCTAGGAAGATAGGGAATTGGACACACCTGCCAAGAATGTCTATAGACAACTGCATACGTTGTGGCTTGACGCCTGGTTTCAACGTGTGCGACAACTATTGCAATTGGTATGGACACATCTGTCAACTTCATATAGAATGGAACTAAAATGAACCGCAAGACAGCTCTAATTCGTGATTTCTTTATTGTCACAGCTGGTTTCGCTTCATTAAAACAGCATCCTCAGGTGAACTACAAAAGAAGGAAATGATCCCATGTAATATATATGGTTAAACTATTACAAACATCCTATAATTTTTTTAAAAAAAAATTGTAAAGTTTGCGAGAATTTTCTGTCTTTGGAGACATTTTTCCACTGTTAAGACGCTCTCCAAACTTCCGTATTTAAAAGTCTTACTGAATTTACCTTCTTTCATTGCCTTACCATCGCTCACTATCGCCTTCCATTGTATGTGATCTTTCCTTGTTAGTACACACATGACGGCCTTTCATTCTGCACCCTTGCAATCACAAAAGGGTTTGTATAGATTCTCGTTTTATGTTACTTCAAGTCATCTTCGTGCTTTGCTGTCTTATTGTCATAAATGTCTGTCATGGTTCTGTGTCGTTTCTCTTGATATAGTGTGCGTGACACAAAAATTTTTAACGTGACAATAACTATATCAGTATGTTGCGGTTTTAATTTAGTGTACTCCATTTTATGGATTCCACACGGATACACTTATCGGCTTGTTGCTCAATCAGTCTTACAGTCTTGACAATTATCAATAAGGTATGGGGTGAGTAAAGGGGAGAAGGGGGTAGGGTTTGAGCAAATGCCGGTGGGGGGGGGGGGGGGTGGGGGTAGTTGGTTATTTAGCTCGCTGGAGACCCCAATTTCAATCTTTTCTTTTCATCTCTTTCGTTTTCACTCACTGTGCTTATATATGTCTCTTTTTATCGTAATACGCAACCGGAACATTCTCCCCGATGTCATCGTTTATTTATTTTGACAACTTCTCCTCTTCAGCGCCTTGAGTTTTGAAAAAAATGTTCAAATGTTGTAAGTAGGCTGTTTAGGTTTTCTTATTGGTAACGCCACGTAGCGCTCTGTATGAAAATCACTGGCTGTGCTGTGTGCAGTCTGTGGCTAGTTTGCATTGTTGTCTGCCATTGTAATGTTGGGCAGTTCGATGTTAACAGCACGTAGCGTTGCGCAGTTGGAGGTGAGCCGCCAGCAGTGGTGGATGTGGGGAAGTGAGATGGCGGATTTTTGAGAGCGGATGATCTGGACGTGTGTCCATCAGAAGCAGTACATTTGTAAGAATTGATGTCATGAACTGTTATATATATGATGACTTTTGAACACTATTAAGGTAAATACATTGTTGTTCTCTATCAAAATCTTTCATTTGCTAACTATGCCTATCCATAGTTAGTGCCTTCAGTAGTTTGAATCTTTTATTTAGCTGGAAGTAGTGGCGCTCACCGTATTGCAGTAGTTCGAGTAACAAAGATTTTTGTGAGGTAAGTGATTTGTGAAAGGTATAGGTTAATGTTAGTCAGGGCCATTCTTTTGTAGGGATTAGTAAAAGTCAGATTGCGTTGCGCTAAAAAATATTGTGTGTCAGTTTAAGCACAGTCATGTATAAATTTTTCAAAGGGGACGATTCTTATGTCGACCCTTAGCCGAGGATACCTCACTTGAATCTTCTGATTTTTTTTTGTAGTTTGTGTAATTAGTGTAGCTTTTGTTTATTGCTAGCGTGTAATTGTAGAGAGAATCTCCTTTGTAGTTGCAGTCTTTCATTGTTGTACCGTAAATCAGTTGTGGCATGCATGTAGATTTGCACCAAGTATTTCGCAGCTGCGCTTGCGGTTAACTAGATATTATTTTCAGTGCTATGTTAATGTGTTTTCTTATTTTTGCTCTTCAAATTGTGCTTTTCTGTGTTATCGTGTGAAATATTGTGACAATTATGGCGTGTGAAAAACGTAATACTAGGCTGCAAAGTAA
This sequence comes from Schistocerca serialis cubense, assembly GCF_023864345.2. Taxonomy (NCBI): domain Eukaryota; kingdom Metazoa; phylum Arthropoda; class Insecta; order Orthoptera; family Acrididae; genus Schistocerca; species Schistocerca serialis. The sequence continues at coordinate 329,689,866 of NC_064644.1, read as the reverse complement.
ACTGAGAAATGACAGTGAAGCCGAAAACATTGTGTTAGCGCCACCGTGTAATGAATTAACTAATGTTCAACATAGTAATTTGGTAATCGTGCATAGGGAAATGGAGTGGGCGGCAAACAATGGTGTAGACAGTGAAACAATTAGTGAACAGGGAAGCATTATCGGTCGATCGGTCGGCAACAGCCCGCCTCAGGAATCGGTAATGACAGGACACAATCTTGCAAATACTGCAGATTCAGGTTTTGGGTCCTCACCGTTTTCTCAACTAAGTCAAGACACATTTTCTGCTTGTCAAAATGTGAATGTTGCCGGTGCAACTTCACTGCCGAAAAGCAGTGAGGAACATGTTTCAGACACCAGTGAATTGCTATTACAGTTAATGCAACAAATGGAACAAAGACTACGAAAGTTAGACACAACGCTTGAACAAAATCAGAAACAAATGGGACAAAATCTTCAAAAGTTAGCCACAGTGGAACAAAATCTTCGAAAGTTAGACACAATGGAACAACACCAGAGACAAACACAGCAACAGTTAGACGCAATGGAACAAAAGCTTCAAAACTTAGACTCAGTGGAACATACGCTTGAACAAACACGTGAAGATTTAACTACTGAGTTACATAAAATCGAATCGAAATGTCAAAAAGTCTGTAATGACGTAAAAACACAAATTTGTGAGCATTTCCAACCTATTTTTTCGCGGCATGAAAATACATCTCAGAATCACGAAGCAGCCATAAAAGAACTGCAAACTATTGTTCGTGAAAATCATGAGACCTTGCAAGCTAAAATTGACTCAGTTGCATCTACCGATTCGGTTACGCAACTTGCAAAAACTCAGGAAAACTTAAAGGACACAGTAGATACGATTTCAACACAAATGGACACTCTGAAACTTGGTTCAGAAAAACACACTGAGGAAATAAGTACACTATCAGAGAAAGTAGCCGAACTTTCGTATCAGTTCACTAACTTATCTGCAAAGGTAGATGATGATCTGAATGACACAAGACCTATAGCCATCACTGACACAGAAGAGTATGAACAAATTAAGAAATTCAAACAAAATCAGAATCAAATTAATACGCAACACAAAAGAGAAATCCGGGAAGTACAAGATCAGTTGGCACAAGTAATACAAAAATTACATATTTCAGAGGACACTCGCGCTCCAACACGGGAAGAGGGACTTAGAAATACGGAAAAGCCACAAAATAATAACACAGGGCATTTCGGAAATCATGAAAGAAATTGGCAAGGTGCACCGAATTTTGAGATGGAACCGCCGACACGACGTAACAAAGACCGATATGCTACTCGCCGACCCGATGATTTTGACTATAAGCTGTTCATTACTAAACGTAAATTCAAAACATTTGAGAAATCTGGCAACGACATTCATCCACAAGCGTGGCTCCATCAATTCTCTCATTGTTTTCCTCCCAACTGGTCATTAGAGCACAGATTAGAATTTATGTGTGGCTACTTAGAGAATGAACCAGCTGTAAGAATGCGATCGGTCATTCACGATTGTCACAGTGAAGGAGAATTGTATCACGCCTTCCTCTCAGCATATTGGTCTCAAGCTACACAAGACCGAGTAGAACATAGCATCATAATGATGAAACATTTCGAAAAATCTGAATTTTCCAGTCTTGTGAAATATTTTGAAGACATGTTCCACAAGAATCAGTACCTGACAAACCCATACAGCCCCTCAGAACTCATCCGCATTTGCTTAATCAAATTACCTGCACATTTACGACATATTATTTTGGCAGGACGTTGCAAAGACGACATTGAAGCTTTTCAGGGACTCTTACAAGAATTAGAAATTGACACTGACAATCGCGGAATGCGAAAAAGGGAACACAACAATTACAGGTCACATCCCTCGCAATTCCGCGATGAAAGAAATAATAACTGGACACGACAAGGCTATTCTTACAACGCAAATCGTGAACAAAACAGACACCACCCGTATGACAAGCGTTGGCACAGTAGTAAGAATTACAGAGAAAGATCGCACTTCCGTAGTAATGAATATGACAGAGATTATCATAGAAACAGACAATATGGGAACCAAAACAATTACTATCAAGGGAGACAGAATAACTTCAGACGCAATAATTCAGCACGCAGTTACGATTCAGGGAGAAATTCTCTACCACATGACCGACTAGAAAGAAACTATGGAATCTACCGACATGACGACAGACGATATAATCGTAACGACAGACCTGAATTTCATCTGAACTGGCGAGATTCAAACAGGGCAGGGCCTTCTCGACAAGGTGAATTTGTAGAAGCTAGACCTCCAAATCCCAATAATGACGTGCGCCAACAAAGAGACAGACAATGACTTGCACCGCAGGCAGCCATGTGCGCCGGCTGGCTCAGAGAAAAATAACATAGACGCTAACCTTGTGAAAAATTTTAGCATTCCTTACCGACATATACCGCATGAAGTTGAACTTCTGCACACTAGGAAGAGTAAAGGATTGCACCACATTTCACATGTAAAACCGTTTATTGAGAGATAATCTGTTTTTTAACTTAGTCTTTGCTATAAAATTTTTCCCTTCACGTTACTAGTACTCTTTGTCACACTTAGAAACTGTTAACATGCAACTATGTTTTAAAATTAACTATACAGTCTAGAACCTAGGGAACATATTTAGACAGTAATTACGAATGCATTGTTATAGCGAACAGACGACACAGTGTTATTGTGTGTGTACTTTCTTGCTCGTTAGTTGCACGATTACGTAATGACTATAAGGCTCACATACTTAGAATATATACCGGCACTGCTAATGAGATTTTCATGCAACATTTTGGTTTACTTGAAAAGACACTCTTTCTTTGAAGTACTTTCTGTGGGATTAAAGATGACTTAGTATTTGGTTTCTTTGACAGCTACAAGATTATATCACGACACTACTAATGTGTGACACAATTTACATTGTTGCTTTTGTGCTGTATCTGCTTTATATCTGCACAGTGTTTCTGAATTCTTCTGGAAAGTAAAACATGTTTTAGTAGTAACTTTTGTGGTATAGCTACAATGACAGCCTTTTCTGTAGCACAACAATACGTTACAGTACAGTACTTTCTTCATCACGGCAATAAGCGTAATAACCATGATATCTATACTCAAAGCATCTCACTATTGTTTATGATGAGGTGAGTTCATTGACTTCAGCAGAACTTTGCTTACAGAGGACGATAACTACGACACTTCCACAGAATTATCTTATAGCAAGACGCACATTTAGCACCACAGGACATGCATTTGAGTGATTAATTTTGTACTTAAATCATTTATTTTTAAAGATGTTTGAATTACAATGATACAAAGGTTTTCCGTGATACATTTCATTCCATTGCTGTAATCTGTAACACCTGAGGATATAATTACATTAATCCTCAGGGCGGTACACGCTTACTTTGTGTACCATGTGTTTGGCAAGCACAAGGAGCTCTAGCTAATATGGTATTTGCTTATACAACTTTGCACATTGGTACCATATTTCTCTAACACATAAATTACAGAGCTATCTGATCATTTAACTGAGAGAGACAAACATTTATTTTACTACATCAGTGACAGATGTTTACGTAATTACACCGTTGGATAACTTCACAATTGTATTTTCTCTGTTCTTTGTGAACTGTTCATATTTTTTTCGGAACCATTGTGATACTATGAGAGCTTTGAATGATATATTTGCTATGGGATCACGATTTTTAAAGTACGATTGAGGTAGATGACACTATTGAAATGAGCAGAGAGTTTTTTTAGGTTTTGAAATTTTTGCAGAATGCTACGACGTTTTTGAGATTTGGCTGAGTTTTTACGATGTCATTATTATGATGACAATGTGTATTATGCTATTGAGGTATGTTTATGATCAATAAGCTGAGAATCATACTTTAAGAGTTATGAAATGTGTGTAAATGTGTGAATGTATCACAATGCAGGCGAAAATTTTTTCACACTTTTATATTCATAGCATTTTGTTTCTACACATTTGCAACGCAAATTCTCGACCTGTGAAATTTTTTATATGAGACTGTCACTGTAGTGCAAACTGGTGTCGTAAATATTTCAGTAAGAAAGCTAAGTGACCTTGACGTAATGCGTTATGGACGACCAGCTGTGTGAGTCGCCTGGAGAAAAAGCCATTAGGTGAAAAAAAAAGAGATCATTAAGCTCGCTATTGACATTCCATTGTAGAAAGCATCGCAAATACAACATGCTCATTACTTGGAAACATATCGTACTTTGTGCTACTTACTGAAATGCTTATGAATTGATGGGAGATATTCTTACATCTGCAAACCTGATTATGACAAGTGTCTTTCTACGAAAGTTTAGAGAATTTCTACTAACTTATGAAATGCCACATGACTATCGAATGACATTTTTATGCTTTACTTTGTACATAGTTGCTTAATTCATTTGACATCTGGTTTCCAGCTGTGTTACAGCATTGGTTTTATAAAATAAAATTAAATGCATTTGCTAATGTGAAAACTTTCTGACAACAGATCTATTAAATAATAATTTTATGATCCACGTTCTTCGAAAAAGGAGCACTTGGAAAGGAAAGAACAATAAGAAGGGATTAATAACAGTTACTGCATCCATAATTTTCTTTTCAATTACTTGGTAATTTTTTTTGGTAGAATAAATTCTTGTGGTGCACCACTTTAATTACATAGACATTAAGATGTGAATATACATTTCCCTTATCTGCATTGTTGACTTTAGTGTACTATTTTTTCTGATTGTTGGTTTGTTATGTCTGCTGCTTGCTTTGCAAATCTGCATTTTTTGTCATTGCTGTTTGTGTTAATTGTTTTGTACTGCTGCATTGCCTCGTCCCTCAGTATATATATCTGAGCTCAGTAGATTTAAGTTAGCTTAATATGGGGTAGGCTATATAAGAGAACGAGTTGTGATGAATTGGAAGAAATGTATTGAGAAGCTATGAGAAAATGATTTGGCCAAAAAAGTAGTGTACAGTGGAGAAAAACTATTTTTGAAAGAGGATATGAGCGAAAAAGTAGGGTTTAGGGACAACAGGTTTAGGTAGGATTTTCTTGGAAATAAATAATGAGGTAAGATAATGGAAAATAAATAATGAGGTAAGAAATATGTGAACATATAAATACAGAAAGCATGCTTGGATAGGATTTTTTTGGTGGAAACAGATGTTGAAATACGACGGAAGATCTATGGAATGACGTTTTGGGTTGGACTGCAGTACCAAATGTTACACTGAAAACAAACCCTGTCCTTTTCTCCTGTGTTATTCTGCTATGTGTTTGTGTACCCTTATGTATTTGTCTTTTTCCTGTCTTTATGTGTTTAGCTAATAAGATTTATGTTGTAGAATTTTTCAAATACTATGTTATTTTCTTTGTAAAAACGTTTAGACATTATTTATTCTGTTCTGTTTCAATGCCCATATGTGAAATTAATGTTTCGAAAACTATTCTCATTATTTTATATATTTGCTTGTGTCATAATTCCTGTAACACTGATGTATATGTCTATTTCTATTCTTTTGTAAAGCCTGTTTACTACAAATGTTATCTGTATTGTTATGTTCTTTAATGATGTGTTTTTTACCTTTGTAATTGTATTCTTATGTTCTAAATTTATAATTGTATAGACACCAGTTCTTCAAATTAAGTATCATTTCACTGCACACGTTTCTGTTGGTCATAATATGTGCACAGTATGTGAGAAGTTGGGACTGTTAGTGCTTGCACGTGTGTTGATAATTCAGCAAGGGACTGGTTAACAGCATTGCTGGTTCTAAGGACAATTCCAAAAACTTTGTGAGTGCACAAGTGGTGGTTTATGGACTTGCTATATTCTCCGCAAGACTCTTCGATGGTGATTGTGCACCTGCACAGTTGCAACAGATGGCTGCTGGCCGTCTCTACAAGGACTACAGTGGGTCTGCATCTTTGATGGCCCACCATTACCATTATTTCTACAAGGACTGCAGTGTGTCTACACCTCTGGTGGCCCACCAATACCATAATCTCTAAGAGGACTACAGTGGGTCTACTCTGTGATGACCTACCTACCAATATTCTTCAAAACTCCGACTGACTCTGCTGTGGGTTTTCTCTGTTGTGGCCCATTACCTGTCTGCATGTCAGGTGTCAGCACTGTCTTTCCCTTGGAAGAACAACACTACTTCTTCAAGACTGCATGGAAATCCACTACTTACGTGTGCATTTTCTTTTACTGCTCAGACTTTGAGAAAAACAGTGCTATTTTACTGTGATGAACGATCAGGACTGTCTTTAAGGACTGTGAGAAAATTTTAGCTTTTGACCAACATTGTATCAATAAGTGTGTGCATTTGATTTCTTTGTTATTGTAATTGTGAAAAAATTTTAACAAATATGTATTGGCCAGTGCCCATAACAATTAGTAAAATTTTTTGTGGGGAGCATGGGGGCTATGTAAGTAGGCTGTTTAGGTTATCTTATTGGTAACACCAAGTAGCGCTCTGTGGCTGTGCTGTGTGAAGTCTGTGGCTAGTTTGCATTGTTATCTACCATTGTACTGTTGGGCAGTTCGATGTTAACAGCGCATAGCGTTGCGCAGTTGGAGGTGAGCCGCCAGCAGTGGTGGATGTGGTGAAGTGAGATGGCGGATTTTTGAGAGTGGATGATCTGGACGTGTGTCCATCAGAAACAGTACATTTGTAAGAATTGATGTCATAAACTGCTATATATATGATGACCTTTGAACACTATTAAGGTAAATACATTGTTGTTCTCTATCAAAATCTTTCATTTGCTAACTACGCCTATCAGTAGTTAGTGCCTTCAGTAGTTTGAATCTTTTATTTAGCTGGAAGTAGTGGCGCTCACCGTATTGCAGTAGTTCGAGTAATGAAGATTTTTGTGAGGTAAGTGATTTGTAAAGGTATAGGTTAATGTTAGTCAGGGCCATTCTTTTGTAGGGATTATTAAAAGTCAGATTGCGTTGCGCTAAAAAATATTGTGTGTCAGTTGAAGCACAGTCATGTATAAATTTTTCAAAGGGGACGTTTCAATGTATGTGAATTCTTAAGGAACCAAGCTGCTGAGGTCATCGGTCCCCAAGCCTACACACTACTCAACCTAACTGAAAGTAACTTACACTAAGGAAAACACACACACCTATGCCCGATGGAGGACCGTGACAAGACGCCCACGACCGCGCGGCTACCCCGCGCGGCTTGTATTTTGGGCGTCTTGGTGCGGAAATGTGACATTGTTGCAAGTACGTTTTAATCTTGATTTCTTCTGAATGTTTAAGTACCCTACATAAAATCTATAAAAATATTTTATTAAGAACTCGAAAAATGTAAAATTTTTAAAAGATTCGTGTATTTTGATCATATGTATTATTACGGTATCCTTTCCTGCTTAGGTAGTTTACCTCAGTTTGCCGTTTCGCTGCAGTGAAACGGGTTGTGACAGTAAATAAATCACCAGCGACAGCTCTCTTGCGGTCTATTTTTCTTCCAGTCATCGTAAAGCTTAACGGCTGTGTCTGGCCGCATTACGAAGCACTATGTGACGTCTCTAAACGGTTTGAAATACACCGTGTTCTTCAGAAACCAGAAGAGAAAGACCCACTGAAGATACTGCAACTGTGGTGAAACATGTTTGAGCATGAAACAAAACAAAAAAAAGTGTTGTTGCAAGAACGCTTCACTTCATTATTTCAATCTGTCAACGTTCATTCTAACTGGAGCCATTACACATTTACATATATGTCTACACAGGCACTCTGCAAGCCACCGCTCGGTGCGTGGAATAAATACATACCCCTGTACCACCACTAGTCATTTCCTCTCCTGTTCCACTCCTAAATAGAGCGAGGGAAAAACGACTATCTGTATGTCTCAGTATGGACCCTAATTTCTTGAATCTTATCTTCGTCATCCTTTCGAGCATTGTATGCTGGGACCAGCAGAATCGTTTGGCAGTCAGCTTCAGATGACGGTTTTCTAAATTTTCACAATAACGTTTCTCCAAAAGAACGTCGCCTTCCCTTCAAGGATTCCCAGTTGAGTTCCCGAAGCATCTATTTAACACTTACGGGTTGTTCGAGTCCACCAGTAACAAGTCTAGCAGCCCGCCTCTGAACTGCTTCAATGTCTTCCTTCAATCCGACCTGGTACAGACCCCAAACACTCGAGCAATATTCAAGAATAGCCCGCACCAGTGCCCTATATGTGGTCTCTTTTAAAGATGAATCACTTTTTCCTAAAATTCTCTTAATAAACCGAAGTCGACCATTCGCCTTCCCTGCCACAGATCTCATATGCTCGTTCCACCTCATATCGCTTTCCAACGTTACGCCCAGATATTTAAACGACTTGACTGTGTCAAGCTGGACTAGTAATGCTGTATCCACACGTTAAAGATTCCTACTCATCGACATTAACTTGCATTTTTCCACATTTGGAGCTAGCTGCCATTCATCATACTAACTGGAAATTTTGTCTAAGGCGTCTTGTATCTCCCTACAGTCACTCAATTTCTCAATCTTGCCGTACACCATGGCATCATCAGCAAATAACCACAGACTGCTGCCCACCCTGTCCACAAAATCATTTGTGTATATAGAAGAAACAGCGGTGCTACCACACTTCCCTGGGGCACTCCTGACGATACCCAAGTCTCTCATAAACATTCGCCGTCGAGAACAGCACACTGGGTTCTATTACTGAATAAGTCTTCGAGCCACTCATCCGTGTGTGAAGTTATTCCACATCCTCGTACGTTCATTAACAGCCTGCAATGGGGCACATTATTAAATGCTTTCCGAAAATCGAGAAATATGGAATCAGCCTGTTGCACTTCATCCATTGTTCGCAGTATATCATCTGGGAAAAGGGTAAGCTGAGTTTCGCACGACCGATGCTTTCTAAAACCACGCAGATTCGTAGACATAAGCTTCTCAGTCTCAAGCAAGTTCATTACATTGGAACTGTGAATATGTTCAAGGATTCTGCAGCAAACTGAAGTTAGAGATATTGGTCTGGAATTTTGCGGCTCCTTCCAGTCGCTTAGATCTTTGCGCTGGGCGAGAGATTCGCCATAAATGCAGTCTAGGTAAGGGGCCAATGCCGTCAACTAATCTTTGTAAAATCCAACTGGGATTGCATCCGGATCTGGTGATTTATTTGCTCTGAAATCCTTCAGTTGCTTCTCTACGCCACGGATGCTTATTACTATGTCGCCCATATGAGAGTCTGTCCGATGGGCAAATGACGGTATGTTTTTGCGATTCTCCTGTATAGACGATTTCTTGAGCATGTATACATTCACATTGATGCTGTAACGAGAGCTGATACTCTTCTTAGAAGACGACGCTGTGCCAGTCCTGCGCTCAGTGCTGTTTCTGGGTGCACCACTGTTGACACATCTCTTTTTGCTGCCACGTCCAGGCAAGCTGCTACCATGGTCACCATGCTGACAGCCCATGGTAGTCCAGACGTCGTCGAACTGTTAGTGCGGGTACACATGTTGCTGTAAACAAAACCGGTTCCTGATTTCAGGTATATGTCGTGGCTGAACGTCGTGCACGTCTGATCGATCGGTACGGCTGTACTCCGGTGTGCCGTAGCGTGGGGCCAACTAGACTTTGCATGTGTCGAGTATGGCCTCCCGTAGCCATAGATTTCTTATTTCCATGACAGTCGTGGGATTCCTATCAACACGGGCAGTAATTTCGTGGAACGATTGACCACGACACAGCCAATGTCGAATTCCGACAAGTACTGCTATTCATTTCTCCTGCTTAGACGAGGTATAACACGATCTTCTCACAAACGAACAATATTCAAACACATTTTCTGAATCAAAAACCCGCTGTGTAATCTTTCCTGAGTACCCAGTGTTTTTCGGATACGTCTTTATTCCAATCTTCTATTAGTCCATCTCCACCTTCCCCCTTTTCCACTCCATCTCTTTCTTCGCCTTTCCACTCACTGTACATTTTCTTCACCCCCTCTCTCTATCCACCAGCTCCACTCCCTGCAGCCCTCGTCCTCCCCCTCTGTTTCTCTTCTCCATCTCCTTCTGTATTTCTCTCCCCCTCCCCCCACTCTCTACGTCCATCTCCTCAAAAAAAAAAAAAAAAAAATGGTTCAAATGGCTCTGAGCACTATGGGACTTAACCTAAAAACATCACACACATCCATGCCGAGGCAGGATTCGAACCTGCGACCGTAGCGGTCGCGTAGTTCCAGACTGAAGCGCCTAGAACCGCTCGGCCACACCGGCCGGCTCCATCTCCTCCTCCCCCCTCTTTATCCCTCTGTTCACCACTCTCTCTGTGTCTCTCTCCTCTTCTCCTCTACACACCTGTCTGAGTTACTTATTCCACCCCAATAGCAAGTTGCTAGTTTGTGGTGCGGCGGTTTAATAATAATAAGTAAGTAGGTAGCAGGAAAATATTAATCGCCTTCTTTTACGAGAGCCTGAAAACTATGCCTGTGGTCAGCCAGAAAGCGACGGAGAACATACTGACCATAGTTCCGTCTGCAAGTCCACATTCTTGTCCAGCCCCCTTAAAGAAATGTTTCTTTTCTCTATTTGCTCAGCGGGATCACGACTATGCTTATAAATGAATATTTTGAGTTCTAATTGATAGAAATATTTGGTAAAGTTTCACACGCACAACGCTGTAACATTCATTATGTTAATCTAATAATAAATCTCTCTATTCCAAACAGCAATATGAGCAGTTCGGAGGCGACCTCTACGGTAAGTTCGTATTAAATTGTCTTTCGCCCTGACTTCTGATAATTAAACTAATTGCTCGCCACAAAAGTGAAAAATAACTGTCACCACTTGCCAGGCGGATTTGTTAACATTACGGGCGGCACACAAACAGTTACTTCCGTGAAATCTAAACTCTCCAGGACGGTGTACAATCCTCGCGATTTCACTTCCTATTCGTCCTGAAGACAAGAGTTTAGTTGCGGTATGGCTATGACGTCATCCGAGACAGCGCGTACTCCGGCGTTTGACTGATGTGGACCATACGATACGGTAGCTGGGTGCGAAGTGAAGACCTGTCTAGCCTCTCGGGCTGTATTTATATATGGGCGCAGCGGACCGCCAAGGGAACATCTGCTGGGAAAACACAGCTTTCCCATGACACAGTTAGATAATGCTGTACATCATATAGTATTGAATCTTTACATATGTCCCACATACACACTCTCACTCATTCTCATTTACTCATACAACAGCATATTAACGAAATAATCATCTTTTCTGAATTTTACATTATGAAAAATGAAAAGTAGTTAATGTTTTTTAATTATGAAAATCTAAATTAATTGTTCTGCCTTTTTGCGAACTTCAGTAATGATTCCAAATGATGCTAAAAGACAAACTGTTATGTATCCTACCTCACTTTAATCTTACAAGTGTCGGTTTGGAGTATTTTAGGTAATTTCCCTACCTCTGAAAGTATGCCACCTAGAAAGCTGAAATTTTTACACAATCTTCTTTTTAATAACAAAGGGCAACATACTGACTTTAAACTAAATTAAATAATATGTAATATAGTTTATTTAGATTCTTAGGGGCTTGAATATTCTGTCTCTCGAATTGACACAGGTACCGCTTCCCACAGTTAGGCTACGAATGATTCACACTAAGATACAAGCGGATGTTTCTATCACCGCCAACGGCTCCAAAGCTACGAGCCGTACTGCGAAGTAGTGCAATAAATGCTATTGGATAGTGACTCGTAACGTTATAGTACGTAGTTTATCAGCAGATCCACAGACTGTGAAGGAAAACATATTTCCCATTCTGCGGAATCTAACTTTCGTCTTTGGAATAAAATTCTTTTGCATAAGCAATAGTATTGTGCTACTTTTGGATAATTAGGGACTCCTAAATGGCTTTTGACTAACCTCAACTGATCATTAGCATTCTGCTCCCATCTTAAGTTTTTAAATATTTTCTTCAAGGTACTGTCCTCCTTGAGCTTCAGATGGTTCAAATGATTCTGAGCACTATGGCACTTAACATTTGAGGTCATCAGTCCCCCAGAACTTAGAACTACTTAAACCTAACGAACCGAAGGGCATCACACAAATCCATGCCCGAGGCAGGATTCGAACCTGCGACCATAGCGGTCGTGCGGTTCCAGACTGAAGCGCCTAGAACCGCTCGGCCGCAGGGACCGGCTCCTCCTTGAGCTCACGTGTGGCCAACATGGTCACTTCATTCGTATCTGCTACGGGAATTTCTGATTCTTTGTATAACTCAGCACTTCTTGATATTCCATGTGATACCAGGCTCTTTTTTTCTTGTTTGTATTTAATTTCAACGAAATGCTGAAAGTACATAGCCCACCTGGTTAGTCTTGGATGTCTCAGATTGAACGTTTTTAAAAACGTGAGTGCGTTGTGATCACTATAGATCATCACCTTGTGCCCTGCTCAAACTTCTGCATACCAAACACGATGGCCAGTACTTCTAATTCTGAAATTCCGTAATTTCATTCAGCAGGTAGCAGTGAACGACTTGCAAAAGTTATGGTTTTATGAAACTCTTGGTCGCCTTCTGTTTCCATCTGAAACCCCTCTACTGCAGTCCCATAACCACTTGCATCAACTGACATGCCAAAAGGTTTTGAAAACTCTGTATCGTGTAAAAGCGGACTATCTCTCAAAAAGTTTTTTAATTCTTCAAAAGCAGACTGGCACTCTTTAGTCCAAACCCATGGGGTATCGTTCTTCAACAAGTTGAGTAAACAAGGTGCATTAAACAATTGATCATTAACAAAACGGCGGTAGAATCCGAACAAACCGAACATTGACCTAAGCTGCTGTTTATTTCGGGGCGCTTCAAATTTTTCGATGACTGATAATTTAAAAGGATCAGGTAATATAACATTCCTGCTAAGTTCATGGCTTAGGAATTTTATCTTGTCCCTTACACACTCAGTCTTCTCTAACTTCTGTTTCATACCTCCTTTTTGTATAGCTTACAGCACCCTGTCCAGTAGATTGATATGTTCTTCCCACGCGGGAGTTGCCAACAGTATATCATCTACATGAATAGTTACCTGAGGTACTAATTCCTGATCAAGTACATGAGTCATTACTCTTATAAAGGCACACGTAGACATATTTAATCCGAATGGGACTGCTTTATACTGGTAGCACATTCCTTCATACAAAAAGGCTGTATATGTACGTGATTCCTTCGCCAGGGGCAAATCACAGTATCCAAAAGTTATGTCCATAGACGTAAGGTACCTGACTCCTCGGAATTTTTCTATTAGCTCGTCAATACTCTGAGAACGGTCACGCTCTGTTATTACAATTTCATTTAACCAGTGTGCAGCCAATACTAATCGAACACTTCCATCATGCTTAGGCACCACAACAAGAGGATTATTATACTCACTAACTGCTTGCTCAATGACACCCCTTGCCAACATGCGTTGAATTACTTTCTTAACCGCTTATTTTCTTGAAACATGAATCTGATAAGGTTTCTTGAAAAATACCCGCCCAGGCTTTACATTCAAACAGCACTCATACTCTTTAACTTCACCAGGTGTATTCGAGAATACCTTTCTTAATTCTGCTCTTTGCTTATCAGAAATTTGATCTGTTGACTGTACCTTTGCCTCTGTCTATTCTAGCATATAGCTTCCTTCTGCAGTAGCATCTTGCACATTGTTACAGAATTCAGCATCTTCCTGCAAGTATCTTTTATTTCTCATCACACTAATAGGCAGTTCCCAGGTTTCATTATTACTGCCTATATAACGTCCTATAAAAGACTCTTTATTACCTGAGAGCTAGGTAGGGTTAAAACTAAGTTGTTAAGGTAAAAATCAATCCTCCCCTGATATTTTACTAAGAAATCTGTGCCTTTTAATATCTCAACACGTAAACTGAGCACTATTAAACAGGGATGATCTGTTATCACGCCACCTATACCAGTTGGTATCAAAGCTTCATGCTGTGCTGGTCTAGAAACTTTTCCAGTAGCACCTATTATTTTCAAACCACTTACTTTCATGGCAGTTAATTCATTCTTATTAGGAATAAAATTAAAAGAAATGCTTGGAACAGAGCACTTGCTTCACTGCCACTATCAAGAAGACAACGCACTGTTACCCCTGACATGTTAGTTTTTATAATAGTGTGAGTTATTTTGCTCTGAACAGGTTTATCATAAACGTCTTTTAATACATCCTTTTCAATTTGTTTCTAGCTAAAGTAATTTTGATCAGTTGTGAGTAAATTCACACTTAGATTCTGGGGGTCATCAGTCTACATTTTAGCCGGCCGATGTGGCCGAACAGTTTTAGGCGCTTCAGTTCGGAAACGCGCTGCTGCTTCGGTCGCAGGTTCGAATCCTGCCTCGGGCATGGGTGTGTGTGATGTCCTTAGGTTAGTTGGGTTTAAGTAGTTCTAAGTGTAGGGGACTGATGACCTCAGATGTTAAGTCACATAGTGCTCAGAGCCATTTGAACCATTTGAATCTACATTTTGGCTGCCTTTTCCAACCTGTCCACCAATTTTAAATCAGAGCACTCGACGACATCCTCTACTTCCATTTGCTGCACATCAGCTAAACCATTCTGTACTCGTAAGCAACTGCGTCCCTGCGCGACATTGCTACTTATAATACTGTCATCGGGGTTTACAGTTTGTGGCAAGTCATAAAGCTCATTATTATTTTTACTCCCTTTATCCATCAATCCCTCCTCTCTAAAACATTGCAAACTGACTCTACCTCCTGTGCCGCAACTTTGGCATTAAGATCGACATCATCGTCGAAGATGTAAGCCATTACCTCATCTTCATCCCTATTAAATTCAAACCCACAAATTTCTTGCTTCCTATTAAATATAGCGTTTTCTTTCTCTTTCTTGAACCATTTTTCTAAAGTATCCTAAATGCTGTCAACTATATTAGGAGAGTGGTTTAATACATCACAGGTACTGTTTGTTCCTATATCATCATCCCTGTTTTCTGTTTCCGTATGTTGGCTGCCTGTCGTTTGTGTTTTTGTCACTGGCTGTGTTACTGTTTCCGCCTTGTGAGCGCCAGTTTCCTCTAAGACGCGATTTAGTTTCCCACAAGCAGCCTCTTATGTTCATTTGATACAGAATCAGATAGGGTAGCATCTTGCTCTCAGTCTTGTCTCTTTATACTTCTGCTTTCGTCATATTAACTGTTGAGAAAGCGTGGTGACTATTAACCCACTCGTCTTCTCCCACGGCCTTGAATACTATAATTACACCTTGTATTCCGATTCCCCAAACTTGTAACATTCACGTTCTCACTGTCATTATTTCTGTTATTTATGTGATTGTTACAAGACCTGTTTATTATTTTGCATCTGTTCCACAGCAGCAGCTACTATTTCTGCTCACTCTAAATATTCAATGGACCTATCCACATTATCCATATGTGCAGAAATGATTCTCTTCTGCCAGTAACAAGGCAGCTTACCTCCTAGTCCCACAATAATTATTTCCGGTTTCATCTTTTCTGTCAGCTGTGACAGCCGTGAAACCCACTTCCTAGAGAACTCTTTTACTGACTCACATCCTGGAACAAACTTCTTACCGCTCCAAAGCTCTCTCAACACACGGTTTTGTTTGTTGTGTGACCAGTAGCCATTAACAGATGCATATGAGTTTTCCATCTTATCATTACGTCAGCTGACCACCGCAAAGCATCTCCTGACAAATAACTTCTTATGAAGGAAATATTCTCTCGCGCTGATCATGCATTGGACAAAACATCCTCAAAACCATTCCAGAATGCTAATGGGTGAATTTGGTTGCCTGGATCAAAACGTAAAAATTGACGACATCCGATGAAAGTGGCGTCAACTGCAACCACATGCTGTACAATAGCATAACTCTGTTTTCTAAGTTAGTAATACTAGTACTTAGTTCTTCTACTTGTAGTTCTACTGCTTCCACTCTGTCAGCACATATTTTGTCCACATCCTTACATAATTTCACACAATCACCATTTATTTTCTTAATATATTTCTAACAAGTAATTACTTTAGTATTTGCTTCCTCAAATCGATTAGAGCAAAGTTTGGATTCGTTGCCTATTCTTTCTGACAACCTCCCTTCCAGAAGTTCATCTGTGTCTGTGAAATCTTTGCGTACATTGTCAATTTTGCTTTTGAAAGTACTATGCAGTTTATTTTGCTTTTGCCCTACTTTGATTTGCAGATCATGGTGATTAGCATCAATTTTATAATTTAAACTACTCAATTTTGAGGTCATTTCATCCCTTAATGCTTTATTGTCAGATTCAATCTTACTTTCCAGCTCTTTATTACTAGACTCAATCTTACTTAAGTGTTTACTATTGAATTCCATTTTACTGTTTAGTTCTTTTCTAGATTCAATCCTACTGTTTAGTCTTTACTGCTGCTCCTCGGTTCTTTACTACGAGATTCAATCTTACTGTTCAGTTCTTTATGATGCGATTCAAGTTCGGCAAACAATAAATGCGTTCAGTTTGGTGCCTCTACATTGCCACTTGGCATTTCCACTGATTCTAAAGGAGTTTCTAGCTTTTTGTGATTAGACTGAATTTCAGACACAGTGAGCTCAATTTCATGATCTGATGAAAAATGGTTCAAATGGCTCTGAGCACTATGGGACTTAACTGCTGAGGTCATCTGTCCCCTAGGACTTATAACTACTTAAACCTAACATCACACACATCCATGCCCGAGGCAGGATTCGAACCTGCGACCGTAGCAGTCGCGCGGTTCCGGACTGCGCGCCTAGAACCGCGAGACCACCGCCGCCGGCGATCTGATGACTTTATTGATTCTACCTTCTCCTTTTTGATCTCAACTTCAATTATTTCGTCATCATAACAAGGTTCTAACTTTGCAGTATCATTGCAATTAAAATCAGATTCTACTTTTGACAAATCACGCTTCAATTTTAGATTTATTGGTTCGACGGGGCACTCCTCATTAAATTCAGTTTCTGATTCTGAGGATTCATTGTCAAGGACTGGCTCAATCTTAACTTTCACATAGTTGTCCAGTATTAGTAGCCGGTGAGCAGCAACTAAGAAATACTTTAAATACTCTTGACTTAAATTCATTGTCTGACCTGGACAAAAGGGGCCGGCGCTGTGTATCAGCAAACGTGATGCGACGCGTCGGGACGTAATGCAGGCAGCAGCAGCAGCTGTGGTGGTGAGCATGGCGGCGAGTATCGCCTACTGCAGTAACTCCAGGCGGGTGTGGTCACCGGTGAGCACGCGCAGCAACTTGCAGGTGTCTCACAGGTCCACGCAGCTCCGTGATGACGCACAGTCTTCTCCTGACCTCAGTGCCGGTGGCAGCCGCGATCTCGTGTCTTCTTCTTCCCTCCTACCGTCACGATCGAGGTTACTGTGGCTGACACTCTCAGTTAATTTACCACAATTGCAGGTAAATCTTGGCGCTGTTCTCGCACTGGTTTCTGCCTGTTTGACTTCGGTATCCTGTTTGAAAAAATTTTGAAAAGAGTTGAAAACCAATTGAATAGCACTCTAAGTGAAGACCAATTCGGTTTTAGAAGCGGTGTAGGGACGAGGGAAGCAATCTTATCTTTAAGACTAATAATTGAGAAACAAATTTCCAAAAACAAACAAGTATTTATAGCCTTCGTAGACCTCGAAAAGGCATTTGACAATGTTGTATGGCCAGAAATGTTTAGAATTCTGAAGAAGGCTGGTCTGAAATATAATGATAGAAGGATAATCTTTAAAATATACCAAAATGAAACAGCCTTAGTTAAGAAGGAAAACAAAGAAGAAACAGCAAGAATAAGGAAAGGAGTGAGACAGGGATGCCCACTATCTCCAGTAATTTTCAACGCATATATCCAAGAAGCAATAGACAAAATAAGAGAGAATATTGAAGTAGGAATAAAACTTAACGGAATGAAAATAGATATGTTGCGATATGCAGATGATATCGCCATAATTACAGAAAGGAAAGAAGATTTAGAAGCCGCACTCAATGAAATGGAAAACACCTTAAAAGAACAGTATGGAATGAAAATAAATAAGAAAAAGACTAAAGTAATGGTGAGTGGCGCCCTGAACTACAATGAACCCATACGAATAACAATAAAGGGAGAGAAACTAGGGCAGGTTACAGAATTTAACTACTTAGGTAGCAAAATAACAGCAGATGGAAGGAGCAAAAGTGACATTAAAAACAGAATACAACTTGCCAAAATAGCATTCAATGGAAAAAGAAACTTACTGACGAGTAGAAATGTTAGATTAGACGTAAGAAAGAGAGTCATGAAAACCTATGTGTGGAGTACAGCCCTTTACGGATGTGAAACTTGGACTAGTGGAAAAGAAGAAAAGAGAAGATTAGAGGCATTCGAAATGTGGTGCTACCGGAGAATGGAAAAAATCAGCTGGCGAGACAAGGCTACAAACGAATATGTCCTCAGAAGAGTGAAAGAAAACAGATCTCTTTGGCGAAATATACAGAAAAGAAGAATAACCTTCATAGGTCACATTTTACGGCATAACAACTTCATTAAGAGAATATTAGAAGGAATCATTGAAGGAAGAACTCGCCGAGGACGACCTAGATTAAGCTACATTCAACAAGTAATAAATGACATCGGGTGCCAGACCTATGCAGATATGAAGAAGAAAGTTGACAAAAGAACGGAATGGCGTGCTGCTGCCAACCAACCTGTGGGTTGATAACCGAAGAAGAAGAAGATCCTGTTAGTGCCTACCGAGTTCGTTGTTTCTACCGACTACTTTCACTGTTGAATTTCCCGGCCGATGCACCTTGTGTGAGACGGTGGGTTAGTAATAATAATAATAATAATAATAATAAGTGGATAATAGGAAAAAATTACTCGTCATCTTTTACGAGAGCCTGGAGAACATACTGACCACAGTTCCCAGTCTGCAAGTCCACATTCATCTCCAAACTACTGAAAGAAATGTTTCTATTCTCTATTTGGCTCAAATGACTCTGAGCACTATGGGACTTTACTGCTGAGGTCATCAGTCCCCTAGAACTTAGAACTACTTAAACCTAACTATCCTAAGGACATCACATACATCCATGCCCGAGGCAGGATTCGAAACAGCGACCGTAGCGGTCGCTCGGTCCCAGACTGTAGCGCCTAGAACCGCTCGGCCACACCGGCCGGCTATTCTCTATTTACTCAACGGGATCAGTACTGTGGTTATAAATGAGTATTTTGAGTTCTAATTGATAGAAATATTTGATAAAGTTTCACACGCACATCATTGTAGTATTCATGATGTTAACAGTAATAATAAATCTCTCTATCCTAAACAGCACTATGAGCAGTTCAGAGGCGACCTCTACAGTAAGTTCCTATTAAATTGTCATTCTCCATGACTTCTGATAATCGAACTAATTGCTCGCCACGAAAGTGAAAAATACTTGTTACCACTTACCACGCGGATTTGTTGACATTACGGGCGGCACACATACATTTACTTCCGTGAAATCTAAGAGCCCCAGGACGGTGTACAGTCCTCGCGATTTCACTTCCTATTTGTCCTGAAGACAAGAGTTTAGTTGCGGTCTGGCTGTGACGTCATCCGAGACAGCGCATACTCCGCCGTTTGACTGATGTGGACCATACCATGCGATAGCTGGGTGCGAAGTGAAGACTAGTCTTGCCTCTCGGGCTGTATTTATATACGGGCGCAGCGGACGGCCAAGGTAACATCTGCTGTCATCCGCTCTAAGCCTCTAAACGGTCGCTTTCTCAGACTCATAATATTTTATAACATGGCTGTATATTATATTTGAATTTTCGTAATTTTTAGATGAATGTAGTTAAGTTGGTTAAAAGCAAGGAAAAAGTTTTAGCTCGCCTACATATAAACTTTGTAGTCTAGTATTTTTAGAACAGAACTGACAGTAGAACATGATCCCCGACATACAACTTTAAGAGACCTTGCATTTGTTATTACTCACGTCTAGGACTTGAAATTTGCTATAGGTCTATTGTTTAATAGGTTTCATCACGTGCTGTGATCAGAACTTTCTAGCATTTATATAACAGAAGCTTAATCTACTATAAATAGGGACATATTTGGTCTAAATTTAGTTTTCAGGAAATTACTCGAAAACTATTAGAGGTAGCTCACAAGGGAACCTCCCCATCGCACCCCCTTCAGATTTAGTTATAAGTTGGCACAGTGATTAGGCCTTGAGAAACTGAACACAGATCAGTCGAGAAAACAGGAAGAAGTTGTGTGGAACTATGAAAAAAATAAGCAAAATGTACAAACTGAGTAGTCCATGTGCAAGATAGGCACCATCAAGGAGAATCCGAGTTCAGGAGCGGCGTGGCCCCGTGGTTAGCGTGAGCAGATGCAGAACGAAAGGTCCTTGGTTCAAGTCTTCCCTCTAGTAAAAAGTTTACTTTCTTTATTTTCGCAAAGTTAGTAGATGAAAGGACGTGCCTCTCCAATGGGAATCCGAAAACGTTTGATCGCAATATCATAGGTCAACCGGTTCCTCCACAGGAAAACACGTCTGAAATATTCTATACGGCATGTGCGTCACATGACAGGAATATGTTGTCGACCCACCTAACTTGCACACTTGGCGAATGGGTAAAAAGATTCTTCTACCTTGCCCGATTTAGGTTTTCTTGTGGATGTGATAATCACACCAAAAAAAGTGATGAAAATATAAGAGTTTGTCGCATTTTTTTTCTTTTTCTTTTCATTTTGTTCGTTGTTGATCGTTGTGTTTGGTCGTTGCGGACGTCACATGACATCCGTTTAAGTTCGTTGTTGATAATTTCACTCAGTTTTTTTATTACAGAGGCCAACCAGCTCTCTGACCGGACACGTTGAGCTACCGTGCCGGCAAAATTTTTCGCTTGAGGGGAGATTTGAATCAAGGACCTCTTCTTCCTGTTTTCTCGATTGATCTGTGTTCAGTTTTTCAAGGCCTATCCACGGTGCCAACTTATAACTAAATCTGAGGGGGGTGCGATGGGGAGGTTCCCTTGTCAGTGGGGTTACATAATCAATGTTTTTATACTAAACTGAAGTTTCATACAAATTTTCATATTTCTAATTCTAATATATAGCTCGTTCAATTTTTCTTAAAAAGTGGATTCTGACAAAATATTGCTTTAATTATGTCGAGACTTGTACCAGTTAATTTTGACATACATCTGCACATTATGAATAATTTTTGGGTTCCTAGCTTTACTACTTAGCGCCACTTACTTTTTTCTTAAAACGATGTATTTAGCGACAGATATTCATCTGATCAACCTGAGATTTGACCGTTTAAACATTAATATACTGAAGCACATGCTGAAAAAAGTTTCTAAGAGCAACTTTAGCTTTAAATTCCATTCTTAAATTATGGTGAAATTCTTGTGTGCTACGCACAGACGCTTTGTGGTGACGTGGCGCTACTAGCAGTGAACTGGGGTAAGTCCCGGCACACTCGCTCGCCTCTGTATCTCTCAAATGGTAGAGCGCTTGTCACACCACAAGCTCTTACCGCCACAGCATTTCTTTCCAGGTAGGGAGTAATATGTCTACCAAGTTTGACTGAAATCGATCCAGGGGTTTAGGAGGAGCATTTTTTGGATTAAAATTCGCCCTGTAGTTTCTTTTCTACATCTACATCTACATCTACATCCATACTCCGCAAGACGCCTGACAGTGTGTGGCAGAGATTAGTGTTTATGTGTCAGATCTCCTCACCTATATGTCACACAATGATATACTTTGGAAAGTACATTCAGTAGCTTATGTGGATACTGTCTGCGAAAGACATAATAAATTAAAAAATTATGCATGATGCCGCTATTTTTTCACTGGTCTCATTGTTTTTGACCTAATGTGCCGTACAATGATATAATTTTGCTGATACATTCAGTGGAATGTGTGAACGCTGTCTGCAAAATGTGTTACGAATACAGTTAGTAGTGAAGAAGTAGCAAGTTACGCTTGAAGCGGCAGTTTTACTGCGTGAATAGTGAAAATGTAGAACGCGATAATCATTTTTTTCCTTCCATCATTTCGCGGGGGTTGTCAGCGAGAAAGGTTGTTTAAAAGTAATATTAAAAGTAGTATTTGATGAACTGTGGATGAAGCCCAACCAACAGGCATTACATGCATTGAGAATAAATAATAGTGCATTGAGAATGGCTAGCTTCTAGCTGAAATCTAGCTCTGCCAATAAAATTTAAAAAGGACGACAGATCGCTGAAATCTATAATTTGCATGTCAATATAACAGTCGCTGAGTGCAATAGTTTCCCCAATGGAAGGTAACCTGATGTTTAAAAGTTTGTTTAAAATTGATTACAAGTCACCAAATGCTCTCATTCTCAAACACTGGACTAATACAGTCTGCCTATTTGTTCTTTGTGAGCTACGCTAATTTTTCATCCCCACGCCCACCCCCACCCCTTTGGTAGTAGGTTGTTCTTATCTCCTCAACGACTGTTTCCAGCCAGTGAGTGATATTTGTACCAAGTTTGGTTGAAATCGGTCCAACGGTTTAGAAGTAGATGTGGAACATTCCTATATGCATATACATATTCATACATATTTACTTACGTACGTTTTTCTAATATGTATGGGTGTATATGGCTAAAATCTGACCTACTTTGGACACACAATGCGAAGGCATGCCTCGGTGGAAAAAACATTAATGCTGAGGAAGATTGAAGGAACTAGAAGAAGAGGACGTCAGAGGATGAGATGGATCGATGGCATCACAGAAGCAATGTGTTCCAACCTGGATGGTCTACGGGAGAAAGTGCAAGACAGGAAAAAGTGGCGTGATTTGGTTCATGGGGTCACGAAGAGTCGGAACCGACTAAACGAATAGAGAGAGAGAGAGAGAGAGAGAGAGAGAGATATGGTGATACTTCTATCTGCTTTGTACTGTTCATTTTGGAATGCTAATTACTTGTATATTCGAGAGTGTGGGAAACTTCATACCAATCAGACGTTTGTTGCATTCTGTCTGAATAGATTGGGGGGGGGGGGGGGAGATAAAATGTAATATATAATGGAAACTGATTAAAAACTGCTGCTTAAATAATTAAAAGGGAAATCTTGAAAAAATAATTGAAAGAAATTGGAAGGTACATATATCCTGAGTGAACTGTAACTGACACTAATATCAACAGAACTTCAATATTCATTTAATTTAAGATCAACATTCACCATTTAAATTTACGTACTCGTTGTTATCGTCATTGTGCATAGAGCTGGTTATGATGATCGCCCCTCCTCAGCTCACGCGAATTCCTCTTGTTTGCTTCGATCCTTTTTATGAAGGATTCTCGGCGCGCCGCGGAATAACGAACAGATGGGTTTTTAATAAATTTCGCCTCCCAAATAACGTTTATAATACTTCTTTAATGTCCGATTAGAATACACATTTTTGAACAATATTAATGCGGCGGAACTCTTCATACGTCCTCCCGCCACCACTTATAGAGACAAACAGATGATTATAAAGAAATTAAAAACTTGAAGAGCATATCTTTACTTGTTTCATTTCTATGCCAATGTTATCTATGGTACAAACATATATAAGAGCAGAACGAGGGAGAAAAGAAATAATAATAATAATAATGTGATACATTACAACTGCCCTTCACGGTGCACTGACGTCTTACGGAGGTTCACAGTGTCTGAGCTTATTTCTCTTTTTATGGGTTGATATCTCTGGGCGGTATGGGCATAGCTTTTATTTTTCGGCCATTTGAGTTATCCTACATGTTTATCAGTTTATATAGGCATGTCAGCTCCTTTAACACATACATACATAAGATTTCCTCCATGACGAAGTGCTTGCTGTAAGTGCATAGTCCCATTATTGTCAGTCAGTATCTGCCCAGTGTTTAGCTTGCGAAGCACGTGCGCGCAGCTCGACGTCCGTTACTATCCCTGTTTGCGTTCACGTGTTTAATACAAAGGCAGAGTGCCCGTGTCGTGCGTTCATACAGTCTTCACTGCACAAATTCCTGAAGCAAGTGTTCAGCGGCGTGATTCTTTGTGAAATCTTCGATGCGTTGACAACTGTTTTCCATACCAGCTGCCCGAGGAATGTATTTCAACTCGCCGCTCGCACTCTTCACAGGGGACACCAGCCGTACATCCGACATCCGCCGACAAGCTAAGTTTCTTGCCGCTTGTACGACGTTATCGAGCACAGAAAATTCATATTACACGAAGTATTGTCATTTTTAGTTCATAGCCGGTCGGAATGGCCGAGCGGTTCTAGGCGCTACAGTCTGTAACCGAGCGAGCGCTACGGTCGCAGGTTCGAATCCTGTCGCGGGCATGGACGTGTTAGTTAGGTTTCAGCTTTTCTAAGTTCTAGGGGACTGATGACCTCATAAGTTAAGTCCCATAGTGCTCAGAGCCATTTTTTTAGTTCATAACGCTCACACCCACATATCTCACATGCACACTTAACACTTTGCAGGCAGGTTTCGTATGTTTTCCGCTTTGTTTTTGAGCGACTTTCATACCGTTGCATTACATAAAATTTCTGTAGGTGTCCTTTCCACATACTGTGCATAAAAAAATACAACTACAAGAATAAATTTATCCTATTCGTTTGCTGACATACCATTTTCACTACTTATATACATTGTAGACTGATTGTCATTTTGTTTTAGTACAGTTTGTTAAATTATAATTTCGTTACATTGTACAATTCCAATTATATGAGTACACTTTTTACTCTCGTTTGCTTTTACATTCTTTGCATAAAATTCATGCAGTAATAGATTCTTTTTTCCTTTATGGTATAAATTGACATACATTTGAAATTTCCTGGCAGATTAAAACTGTGTGCCGAACCGAGACTCGAACTCGGGACCTTTGCCTTTCGCGGACAAGGGCTCTACCAACTTTTTTTTTTCTTTTTTTTTTTTAATAACATTGTAAATTTATCCAAAGTTCATCCGATTACATGTATTTTTCCCATTATATCAATTGTAACTAGTAAAGAAAATTGTGTTAGAAATAAAAGAGTGACGAACGGGACTCGATCCAGCGATCCAGTGATTACGGGGCTTGAACGCTACCCAATTTGTATTTTATTTTGCCTTTCGCAGGCAAGTGCTCTACCGACTTTTTTTGACAAACAAAATTAGAATGTACATCCGTAGCAACAAACGAACAAGAGTTCCTTCTATACTATGAAATAGAATTTGAAACCAAGACTGTGATGATAGATAATAAAGAAAGAAAAAAGTAACCAAATTCCGCACGCCATTCCATGTGCATGGCCCGTCTGCGTACAGATTCCATGTTCCAAATTGGTACAACATTTCGCAGCGTGTGGAGCCCCATGAAGGCGGTCATCCTCTGCCCGGTACTCCCCAACTGTGAGGGGGGTTATCGAAGACACTGCGCAAATAGTTCGCAAATAGTTGTCGGTATCGGGGTGTACACTCAAGTGTGCTATGACTGTCCTGGAGAAATTGCCAGTAATCAAGCACCATCTTCTCATCATCTCGAAAGAGGTAGTATATGGACATGCCTTTAAACCATGTGAGAGCGTGAGTCTTCGCAGGTGGGAAATAAGTATCCTCTGGACAAAGGAGGAGCCGTGGCTCAATTGTGCGAGGCGCGATACGGAGGTAGCAGGCGAGGATCTTCTGCACTAGCAGCCATACCTCTAACGCCGATCCACATGTTAAACGGTGTTCGTCAGTATCCACGAGGTGGCAACGTGGGCAAAGGGGGGAATCCGCCATCCCAATAGCGTGCAGCCTTTGTCGTGTTACAACCTTCCCGTTCACCACCTGGTACCACGCGGCTCGTACCCGCGTGGGGAGGAACGACTTCTGGACCGCTCTCCACACTGCAGGCCATAGGGTCGTAGGGCTCTTCCTCTCAATCACATTGCGAGGTGTGGACCTTAGCAGCAGTCTGTAAAAGTCTCTCGCCTTGGGAGTGCGAGTGTTGGGAAGGTCTGGGTGCACGTAACTATACTCAAGAATAAATGCCGAGAGGTGCGAGAGTGAGGGTGTAATGTGTGCAACCGTGACAGGTGGCATAAGAGACGCCGGCAGCAATTCCTCTAACAAACGACCCGTAAGGGAAGCATCTTGGTGAGTCCACAGTTTCATCATTGTGCACAAGTATAATGCTGTAGCCCTCGCTCGTACATTTATAAGTCCCAGTCCGCCATCAAGCGGAGGGAGGGTGAGTGTTTCGTAGCGGACTTTGAATAGGTGTCCGGCGGTAAGGTAATATCCAAACGCTGCTTGCAGTCTGTGTGCCATCGCTGTCGATATCGGTAGGACCTGGGCCATGTGGATCATCGTAGTCGCCACGTGAAGGTTGAGGTATTCCACACGCTGTAGGAGGTCCATCCGTCGAAGTAAGTTCCGGCGAACTTCTGTGCGTATTGCCTGTAGTAATCGTGCATAGTTCATGGCAGCCGTGCGGCGCACATCCTGTGTAAATGTTATGCCCAAGAAACGGATCTTGTTAACTAGTGGGAGTGGGGCTAAAGCGTCCTCCTGTAGACCTCTCCCAATCGGCATCGCTGCCGACTTGGCCACATTCATGAGGCTGCCCGCTGCCAAACCATAGCGATTGACCCATTGTATCACCGAGCGTACCTCGTCATCAGATCGGACAAGTAATAGAAGGTCATCAGCATATATTCTGCACTGAAAGGTATGATCCCTCAATGAAATGCCCGAGAGCCTGTTTTTCAACCCTCCGACAAGTGGTTCGAGTGCGATCGCGTAAAGAATCATGGAGAGTGGGCATCCTTGGGGAACTGACCGTCGGATCGGAAAGGGACCCGCAATCCGTCCATTCACCAGTACACGGGATGCAGCTCCACGGAAAAGGCGCTGAAAGATGTCGATAAAGTCAGGCGGGAAGCCCATGCGGGCCATTACGGACAGAAGGAACTTGTGGTGAACTCTGTCGAAGGCGTGGTCGAAATCAATAGAGATCAGAGCAGCTCGAAAGCGACAGGATGTGGCGATGGCTATTAAATCCCTGCATTCACTGGTTGCCGTTTGCATGTTGGTCACTCCGCCCTGTGTCGTTTGCTCCATTGAGAGGAGCAGAGGCAGAACCTTCTTTATGCGGTTGGCGAGTAATCGGGCGAAGATTTTATAGTCCGAGTTAAGCATTGTAATGGGCCTGTAGTCCTCGACCGTCCGACCTCTGGAAGGCTTGTGTATCGGTATAAGGAGACCTTCCACGAATGCAGGTGGCACGTGGGAACCAGGGGTCATCAGTTCTTGGTACATGATGATCCATCGGGGCATCATGAGATCGCGGAAAGTACGATAAAACTCGAGCGGCAGTCCGTCTGGCCGGGGAGATTTGTTGAGTGCTCCCTTGTTAAGGGCGTCCTCGATGTCGTCTCGTGTAATTCCACCTAAAAGCGTCGCCGCTGCTGCGTTGTCGAGGGTGTGCGACACGTGCTGCAGTATGTCGTGATCGTCTGCTTCCTCGTCCTCTGTATTCACCTCGTCGTAAAACCGGCGATAGTGATCTGCGAAGGCTTCTGTAACCGCCGCCTGAGTTGTTACGACCCTACCACCCGGCAATACGAGGTCCGTGATCAGCTGCTGTCGGCGTCGGCGGCTGTCGAGCACGATGTGATGCATAGACGGGTTTTCTCCTTCCACTCGGTCTTGACGTCGCGATCGCACTACGACCCCCTCCAAACGTTTCCTCGTAAGACACAATATTTTACCTTTAATTCGGCGGCTTTCCATTTGTCGGTTTGGAGATGGTGGTTGGCTGTCGAGTTCGCGAAGCATCGTGTAATAAAAGTCCAATGTGTGACGATGCCAAGCTGCGGTATCTTTTCCGAATTGTGTTAGCACACGCCGAAAAGCTGGTTTTGCACAGTCCACCCACCATGCTAGAGTCGATGGGTATCGGGGAAGACGACGTTCGCAATCCAGCCAAGTGTTGGCGATAATCTGACGGGATTCCGGGGCTTGAAGATGTGCCACATTCAGCTTCCAGGGTCCTCGGCTGCGCCATATCCGCTGCTGTTTAGAGTGAGTGTGCATATGAAAGCGCTATGATCGGAGAAGGCAAGCGGCCAACGTTCGGCGTCCAATACTCCCGGCGCTAGAGCTCGTGAGACATAAATGCGGTCTAGGCGACTGGCTGAGTGACTAGTAAGGTATGTCGGCCCGGGACGGTCACCGTGCACTGTCTCCCACGTGTCGGTGAGAAGCAGGTCTCGAACCAGGAGCCGAAGTTCTTGAAAAGTCGAGAAATGTGGGACTTGGTCTTTGGGGTGGAGCACACAGTTAAAGTCGCCGCCGAAGATATATTGATCGACGCGGCTGATGAAGAGGGGGGCGATATCCTCCGAGTAGAACAGCGATCGTTCGCGGCGTTGGTCAGTTCCTGATGGAGCGTAAATGTTAATGATGCGCGTTCCCAGTGCTGTGATCGCCAGCCCCCTTCCTGACGGAAGGTAAGTCACTTCTTCGATGGCAATGCCGTCGCGCACTAGTATTGCCGTACCGCTGCCATTCCGGTCCGCCGGTGACACATATGTCACATAACCGTAGAAAACGGGGAGGGCCGCTATATATACTTCTTGCAACAGGGCAATGTCAACATCCGAAGAACGAAGCATCTCACGCAGCAACTGGATCTTCACTGCCGTTCGTATCGTGTTGAGGTTAAGCGTGGCGATACGATAAGCTTGTTGACGAACCGCAGGTGTTAAGTTATTCATTAAGACTGGAATTACCTATGACGCTTCTGACTGTATTGACACCTCCGCATCCCCCCAAACCTCACCTGCAGGCTGTTCTAGAGAGCCGGCGCCAACGCCGTGGGCCCTGTTGGCGTAACTTGCATGGTTCCTTCGTCGTCGTGGTCATCCGCCCACGTCGGGGAACTGAAAGCAAGATCGGCTTCCCTAGCGTCCTTAGGACACGGCATTGGTGCTTGCACTCCAGAAGGTGGTGGGTAGCATCTGTTCTGCATCTCGGCATCCGATTGTGCCACTGTAGATATATGTGGTTGGTCCTCAGTATCGTTCGATGGTGCCACACTGCAGCAAATGGCGGCTGCCTCTGTGGTAGCGTCGTCATTGAAGGTGGAATCGTCATCCTCTGGAGGCGGTGTCGCATCCCGTTCGGAAGTTGCTCTACGCCTCCGCTTCCGTCGCTTCGGAGAGCGTTGCTTCCTGGTGTGTTCTTCTGCGTCAGACGATGGCAAAGATTCACGACGTTCCGGCACAAAGGCAGCCGTAGGCACAATAAGCGAATCGACGGCCATGCTATCTTCCTGTATGTTGTTATCCGTCGACGGAGGCGGCGGCATCGGAGTTGAATCCGTAGCTTGTGGAACGGGTGTGGCATCATCGCCCTGTATTGAAGCATGGAGCCGCGACACAGCAGTGGATGTCGGCTGTCGTGGTGAAGTGGTAGCTGTCGTGAGGGCTGCTGCTAAGTCACAGGAAGCAGCGTCGGCTGCGATGGCGGGTCCGCTTCAGCCGGCGGCAGTTGAGTGATGCGACGTTGCATACATTCTGATCTGAGGTGTCCCTCCTTCCCACAACCAGAGCAGGTCTTCGGTTGCCCATCGTAGATGACGATGGCACGACAGCCACCGATAGTCAGATATGAAGGGACATGTCGTTTAAGTTCTATTCGGACCTGGCGGACGCCGTTCAGCACAGGATATGTCTGGAATTGCGTCCATTTTTCCGCAATATGATCATGGACCGTGCCGTAGGGGCGCAGCGCTGTCACGACGTCCTCCGCCGGTAGTTCGAAAGGAAGTTCGAAAATTCTGATCGTGCGAAGTCCCATGCCAGAATAATCGACGTGCACAGTCCCCACATTGCCATCAGCATGGCAGAAACGGAGGCCCTGTTTCGTGTCCCGAAGGATCCGTTCACATGTTGCGTCGTTGATGATCTTCACATATACGATACTGCTCACAATGGACAAGTGAATGCCGAGAATGTCGCTCGCTGGGATTTTAACTTCTTCTCGTAGAAATCGTTCGACTTCGAGTGCTTTGGGCCGTGCAAATTCGTTGCGGAACGTAAATTTGAGCGTCGATTTTCTGTATTGGTGCGCCATAGTGATCTATATGCTGAGTACGGCACGCGCGAAACGGCCGAGTACTATGTAAACAACACGAGCGCTCGCTCCGCGGCAGGAACACAAACAGCGCGTCCTCACCGCAGCACAGCCAAAGGCCAACTGTTCACCAACTGAGCTACTCAAGCACGACTCACGACTCAGTTGGTAGAACACTTGCCCGCGAAAGGCAAAGGTCCCGAGTTCGAGCCTCGGTCCGGCACACAGTTTTAATCTGCCAGGAAGTTTCATATCAGCGCACACTCCGATGCAGAGTGAAAATCTCATTCTGGAAACATCCCCCAGGCTGTGGCTAAGCCATGTCTCCGCATATCCTTTCTTTCAGGAGTGCTAGCTCTGCAGGAGAGCTTCTGTAAAGTTTGGAAGGTAGGAGACGAGACACTGGCAGAAGTAAAGCTGTGAGGACGGGTCGTGAGTCGTGCGTGGGTAGCTCAGTTGGTAGAGCACTTGTCCGCGAAAGGCAAAGGTCCCGAGTTCGAGTCTCGGTCCGGCACCCAGTTTTAATTTTCCAGGAAGTTTCATATCAGCGCACACTCCGCTGCAGAGTAAAAATCTCATTCTGGTGACATACATTTCATTTCAATTTACAGTGACTTCTTGTCAGAGCATATTTATCAAGTTCAAAGAATTAAAGAGGTAACCAATAGTCGCCACAACAGATTCTACGAGCTGCATAAATAACTACGCGTGGCGTCATCTCTCTAGCATTCTGCAGAAAGGATCTACACACTATAGCGGTCAAGAAATTTCAGGGAATGACATTTATGTGCTCAGTTACGTCTCGTTACTAGACTTAAGTGTGATCCTCAGAACAAAATAGTTTGTTGTTTATGAACGTAACACAAACCTGGCGATACTAATCGTATCTAATACCTATTCAGTGTTTAAGGTGCAGCTCAGTATTTACTTGTTATGTTCATTGTATAAAGGGTAATCATTTCATACGCTGAGGTATACAGAGTTGTATCATCAATACTATATGTCATGTACAGTCTGCTACACAGCACAACAGACAAGGCGACGAAGTGCTACCAACATACTATACACAGGCGTGAAATTGACAAACTATCTGAACTTTGTCAAACTGCTTTCAATCATGTGTATGTTTATATTGATGCTGATTAGTGTGTTAAACACAGCAAGTAAATGTAAGAAGTAAGTGAAAGAAGAAACGCTAACGATACTAACAAAAATGAATTTCAGCTTGTCGAGATAACATAGCTGTTATAGTAAGACAGAGTACCCCAGATCGTTACGAATTAGCAAAACATTATGCGCATTCGCCTGCGAAACTGTCTGTGTCAACGTTCAGACCAGTCATACTGCATTACCGTTGCTGACCTACCATGAAAGTGTGCAAATTTAGCAATGCGTAAAGATTCATAATGAAGTTCAGTTAAAAATCATTCAGCGCCACACATAAGTAAAATCAATTATTGACAGAAGCGGAAAAAGTAATCAGTAAGAAGTATGAAATTCTACAAGATCTTCATATTTACATCCACAGGGCGCCGGTACAGAATAAAGGTAGCAATAAAACGTATTGGGGGCGCAAGAAATTCTTAAAATTGCTTTCCTGATAGTCTATCTGCCTCCATCGAGATTAGAACCGAAAAAAACCAGACCTAACTTGCAGTAGCAAACACCTTTCACTACGCTAGCAGACAACCCAAGCAAACAGCCCTGTATTACTACCCCAGACTTGAATAAGCCGGCAATTTCGCAATGAAAATGGCAAAATTATCTGCAGTTTCTGTTGCGTAGAGCTTTCTGGACTAAAAAAAAAAAAAAAAAATTCTACCTTTATGTCACCGCTTATGTGACAATCATTCGGGATGTTTATCGAAATAACAAAATACTGTTATTAAGCGAGTAAATTTAGTAGGATAATTCTGCACCACCCCAAGAAATAAACGGCTACATAGCTGCCAAACGTATTCTACAATGTTTCGAATTCTCCATTAGACTCGCCACATCCCGAAAACGTTCATTAGCCGTAGTGTTTCTTAAGCTACCTAGCAATGGGAATGCTCGCACTTCTAAAACGCGGTGGCATTAATACTGGGATCTGCATTACCACGTGTATAGGCAAATGGATTTTATTTGCATTCCTGTAAACGTGATTTGGATCGAAAGCATATCTACGAGTAATATGCTGATGTATCAACTGCAACTAGAACATTTCCAATAGAGAGTAGGGGGAATAAATCGATAAACATGGAACCCTACTAGTCTCACTTTCTTCACTGTCTATCTGTCTACTCAGCCTTTAAAACCTGTTTTGCTAATTCGTAACGATCTTTGGTACTTTGTCTTACTAAAACAGTTCTGTTCTCTCGGTAAGCTGAAGTTCATTTTTATTTGTACAGTTCATACTAATTAGTGTTTCTTCTTTCATTTATATCTTATATTTAAGTGTTGTATTTGATACACTAAGCAGCATTAATATAGTCACACACATGATTGAAAACAATTTGAGGAAATTCGGATAGTTTGTCAGTTTCACGCCTGTGCATAGTATGTTGGTAAGCCTTTCCCGTTATGCTGTGTAGAAGATTTTAAAGCTGTGCGGATCAGCATAACGAAAAGGCGGAGGGTCTCGCTCGTTTTGTCCACGACTGTACAATGAGCTTAAAATAGTGTTTATATAAATAACAAACGTGCAAAAAAAAAATTCATTGTAAATGACGCTTTCATGAGTAGTCGACGCTCACAGTAGTTAGGTTTCGACCCCTTGATTATTTGGTAGTGCTCGACCTTAGTTCAGCATCATGATATGCGACGTACTGCAAATGCATTCTTCTACACATATCCTCACACTATCACATTCATACAGATCAACTTACTATATTCACTTGCGGTGCGGTCCTTTCTTATGTATATATGGCACCTAACACTCGACAAGCATTTATCCTTCTTCACTTTAGGACGTGTCGATGCATCGTTCCCTGCAAGAAAAAAACTTAATACTAACTTAAAACTAAATCTTCATAGATAAGTGTACAGTGACTCGATGGTCACTAATACCTCTTCCATATATTCAACCTTGTATTCATTCACTTCAGTGTGCAGTCGTGCTATTACTACCTCATTTAATGTCATGTGTGTGTCTCTACATACCTCATAAATCTGAAAGAAAGTGTATTACAGGCGTGGTGTGATCTCTTATTCAGCTTGTCACTTATATTGTACTCGCTTGTTTACCTGCAGCAAGAGTTTTCCGTTCCTTCAATTATAATTAGTGCGTGTACACTCAATACTTATATTTGTAACTATATAGATATAATGTACGTAGTAGCGTAAGTTAGTAAATTTTTCGTAGTTTAGTATCCCTTTCCGTGTATATTATCTCTTAGATTATCTTTGTTTGTGTATATTGTGTAGATAGTCGTAATTGTAGTATAGACCCTCCCTTATTTTTTATGTCCCAGTTTATGGAATAGGCTTTAAAAATGCTGGTGCAGGCCGTAGCTCATAGGGTTTGTTTGTTTTGGGTGCTCCAACACTTTCAGCTGTGCCTGGCGCACACGCGCTTACGGTTTGTTGACTAGCTCTCTCCCCAATGCGCACGCGCTGCGTCACTCTGTTACCACTAACGGCGCGGCGAGATGTGTATTGCAGTGCGCGCTACCGTGCGTTTCACAAGTTCTTTTATTCATTTACATCTAGACTACGCGCAGGGCGAAGCGTTGTGTTTAAAGTATCGTTATCTCCAGACACACAAAAGTAAAATACTTCCTTGTTACAACCACTCACCTTATGATTTACACATTCGACATATAAGAAAAAAAACAAACAAACAAACAAACAAAACTTTTCCGTATTAAGTAACAACATAAATTCTGGAATGTGATTTTCCAGCATCTTAATTCTAATATTACTATACATGCGAACAACTTAGAGGGTATACAGCCCTTCTTCAATATATAAACGTTGTCAAGTCTTTGTGTGCGTAAAGGCCCATTGTCTTTACTCGTATTCGCGTGTGCCAATCTGTATGCTCCCGGGTAGGGGATTTTGGTTATCATGTATAGTCCGGTGTATAGTAATTGCCAATTACGGTTCAGTTTTCCAATTTTTGTGGATTTGGAATGTGGTCTAAGTAACATCTTCTGTCCTGTGTAAAACTGTGTTGTACGATTCAGCTTTCAGTCGTAAATTCCTTTCCTATCTTTAGTCCAGATTTCAAAGTTGATTACCGCCTATCGTATTTTATCATCCACTGATAACTCTGGTATCGGTACCTTGGGTAAAGGTTTTTCCCATTCATCTACCTCTTTACAATTGAACATCAGCTCATTTGGTGTAAATACAGTTGATGTATGGGGAAGGTTGTTAACAACTTGTAAGAAAGGAGTGACATATTCAATCCACTTGGTATGTTTACGAGGTATATAGGTCCTCACAAACCTGCTGAATTCCTTAAACACCCTTTCTATGGGGGACGCTTCGGGATGAAGTTTGGATACTAAAATGTGTTTGATTCGGTTGGAATCTACAAACTCTTTCCATTTACATCCCAAAAAATATGAGGCATTATCCGTTAATATGACTTCTGGTTTTCCTACTCTTGGAAAATAATCCCCTTTAATTCGTCTTACAATTGAACTGGCTGTAAATTTATGTACAGCATACAGTTTTACGTATTTAGTGAAAATGTCGTACAGGCCTACTATATATGTTACTCTCTCTTTACCTCTGGGGTAGGGTCGAGCCACATCTAACGATACCTTTTCTGGAGGTTTCTTAGCCACAATGGGTTGTAGTTCTATCTGTTTGGAGATGTTAGCCTGTTTTGCTTTCTGGCAAAAAATACACTTTCTTACCACCTGCAATACTCTTCTTCTAAGGTTGGGGATATAACAATATTTAGCTATTTTATCAGTTCATTTTGCAGCGCCGTAATGGTCCCAAGTATTGTGTGTGTATAAGATAAAATCATCCACATATTCCTCTGGCAAACAGACGCGCCATTTCTGTAGTTTGGGAGGTTTCCTATGGAACGGAACACCTTTGTGAACAGTGAAAAACCTTTTTAATTTTCCATCGCCGTTATGTACAAGTTTTGCTCTTACCTTACTCCAGCGTGTGTCTTTCTGCTGTAATTGCTCCATGTTTGCACATGTGGTCATAGTATGGTCGGAGTGTTGGAATCAGCTATTATGTTTTGATTTCCTTTTATGTATACTATATCGGAATCGAATTCTTGAAGATACATACACCACCTGGCTATCCATCGATGTAGCAATTTACAAGTTAACAAAAACGATAGGGACTGATGGTCCCAGTATATTTTTGTGTGTTTACCCCAAAGGAAACATTCAAACTTATTAAAGGACCAAACTACATCCAAACCCTGTAACTCCGTGACTGAATATGAACATTCAGCTTCGGATAAGGTACGACTGGCGAAGCTCATTACTTTAGGGATGAGATTTCCCTCTTCTTCTACCATTTGAAAAAGGCATGCACCCAGACCGTGAGAAAACGCGTCGGTGCATAAACAAGAATCTTTCTTCATGTCTGGTTGACATAAAATACTAGCATTTAATAGGGATCGCTTGATGTTTTCGGAATTGGTTTGACATTGCTTGTCCCACACCCAAGGTCTGTTTTTCCGGGGAAGATTGAGTAGAGCGTCACTGTTCATAAGTTGGTTAGGGATGAATTTCCTGAAATATGACACTAGGCCTAAGATTGTCTTTAACAGAGCAGTTCCTAATGGAATCAGGATCCGGCAGTATGCCTTCCGAAGAGATTATGTGTCCCAAAAATTTTACCTTTTCTTGTCCGAAATTAGATTTCTTGAAATTTGCTGTTACTCCACATACGGAAAAATGGCTCAGTACTTGTTGAATTACTCTTAAATTTGCTACCCAAGCGGATGTAGCGACTAAAAGGTTGTCCACGTATACTGTTGCCTTATTCAAAAGTTCGGGTCCTAGCACTTTGTCAAGTGCAGAGGTAAATACACCTGCACTTACGTTCAATCCAAACGGTACTACTTCACATTTGAAGCTCCTGCCCCCACATACGAAGGCGGTATACTTCCGGCTTTCTTCTTGTAGTTTTATTTGCCAATATGAACACCGGAGGTCGATTATAGTGAGAAGTTTAGCATTGTGGAATTTCATAAACTGTTCCTCTAAATTGTCTGGACGTGTTCGGACTGGTACAATAATCTTATTAGTGTTACGTGCGTCGAGGACAAAGCGCACCTTACCATCTGGCTTACTGACGGCCAAGATAGAACTACAACCAGGGGGAAATGATGGTTGTATTATGTCCCATTCAGGCATCTTGTGAATCTCTTTTCTTACTGCTTCCCTCTTTGTTCATGGTTTAGGGAATGAGGTAGAAAAAAGTTTCGTGAACATATACTTCCATTTTCTGCACGAAATCCTTAATAATACTCGGTCTTTTTTCAAATACATGTATATAAGCAAGTATCAGTTCGCTAAGTTCCTCTTGTTCTTTAGACAAGCACTTAGATTCACTTACCTTCGTGCTTATTGTGTCGACGTTTATTTCTTCTGCTGACGACTATATCAATTCCTACTTGGTATGTCCTAAATGTATCAATACCGATCAAACAATCAACTATTAATTTCTCTGCTATCAAAAAATTACATCGTACAGAAAACTGTCCTAATTGTATGAGAATTAAGGCTTTTATATTGATTGCTTTCTATTTCTGTGGCAGTTTGTACCTTGCAAATTTAGCACTGGCAGTGTGGGTATACGTCCACGTTTCTTCTGTTCTTGAAAGAATCCCAGTGACATCAAATTAGTCGTAGCACCCGTGTCAAGCACAATGGGTACATTAAAGTCAAATATTTTGGCTTTAATAGTAGCTTGTACCTTGCTCTCTGTCACGTTTTTCTGCATACCCTTATTACCTTGATGCAGATGATCTCTCACATCACATTTTT
Source organism: Schistocerca serialis cubense (assembly GCF_023864345.2). Taxonomy (NCBI): domain Eukaryota; kingdom Metazoa; phylum Arthropoda; class Insecta; order Orthoptera; family Acrididae; genus Schistocerca; species Schistocerca serialis. Next base: position 329,652,730 of record NC_064644.1, on the reverse strand, counting down.
CTGCGTACCATTATTACCTTGATACAGATCATCTCTCACATCATTACCATGACCCTACCTGATAAAGCAAGTCTCGATCAAGCTCTGCCCCCGCTCCCCTCCAAGGTTACAGAACGGGGGCCTATCGTGACCGGTTCAAGTTTTCCGGCGTCGCGGTGGGTTAGAAGTTAACTTCCACTTTGTTGACCAATGGTATTTTGTTATGCCAATTAGTCTCCTAAGAGGCTCTCGACTGAAATTATCTATGCCTCTGCGTGTTCGTCAGCACATGTGTGTTAGTTTGCTGGCCGACTGTCGCTGTCTGTGGGTTATTCGGTTGTCTGTTATTGTCTTGCGTTTGCCAAGCGATCGGCTGATTCTTGCCGGTACCTTGTGTCTGTACATATTGTACAGGCTGGCCATTGGCTACTCGCCCATTGAAATTGTTTTTGCTAAATTGTTGCCCATTTCTTTTATATCCACCTTGGTATTTACTGCTTTCTCCATTGCCGTTGTGATTACCGTTACCAATAACATAGGTCTGTTTGGGGTAAGGTTGCACCCGTGTTGTACTACGAATCCGTTGTTTACTTGTCGGTGCGTAAATTTCTTTGTCGCTATCGGCGTATTAACAGGCTTCGGTTGTACCGGTCTCTCTTCGTATATTAAATCTATTGAGTCCAGCACAGATAGAAAGTATTCAGTGTCGTGTTCCGGAATGGTAATGAGTTTTTCCCTAATGCGGGCAGGAAGACGGCTTTTCAAAATTTTCAGCACGTCTACTTGAGATACCGGGTTCGTCCAGTATCTGGTTTTATTCAAATATTTTTCAGAATAGCGCCTTCAGCTTCCATACTTGCTATTGAACGGAGCTGGGTTGAATACTTCTCGTCTGAGCCTCTCTTGTATGGCCTCAGACCAATACTTACCCAGAAATGCTCTCTCAGACTGTTCATAATAGTGGCAACGTTCCTCCATGTTCGTAGCCACGTAACCCTGTGTGTATCCAACAACAAATCTAATTTTCTGGGCTTCGGTCCATGTACGAGGAAAAACATTTCGAAATGCTCTGATAAAGATCACATGGTGTGTTCTTTTCCCTCCAGAAGTAAATATCGGAAATTTCCGATGCCTAAGTAATCCCTCATCTGCAAGCAATGTTGACAAACAAGCTGCGCTGTCAGTGACAGGTGTGTTTATGTTCGCTTGTGACATAGCGCATGGCAACTGCGCTTGCTCGACAGGTACTGCAGGCAAGTGTTGTTGCATTGTGCAACCTTCGCTATTTTCCTTTGACGGGCTAACCCCGTATTGTGGGTAACCAGGGAAGGTATCTAACTTGTCTAAAAGCATGGGTTTGTTTCCTGTCATATGTTGTTTTGGAATGACAATAGTTTTAGCATCACTATCTTCTAACCTCTCCTCTGCTTCCTTTAAACCCGAGTCTGTTTTAGCTAGAAGCTGACTTTCTTTCTCTTTTAGAGCTTCTTCTACACTATCTACATAAATCTTGCATTATGATACTACCTTTTCAGCAAGGGTGCTGCCCTTATCCAGCATCCAGCATCTTTTTCAGTTATTTCCTTTACATCTGCACATAACTTATCTCTCTGATTCTAAACTTAACTGATCTACTCTTAGACTCAGATTGGGTATTTCTGTAGGTAGGTTTTTGAATACGTCTTGCAGCTCGCTGACTGCGTTCGTCACATTTTTTACCGACGCATCCCCTTGGAATTGCGTCTCCTGAATTTGAGAATATGCTTCACTAAGGTTTTGTAACTTACCTGCAAGTTGTTCCTGCTTATAGGCTACGGATGTTCCTTTTTCTGTTAGTGCGGGACATGTCGGTAATTAAGGTTTTAGTTGTTTATCGAGTTCTGTGAACTTACCGGATAATTCGACAGATAATTCAGCGCCAATAGTTTTGCTCACCTCACTGAACTGTTGACTAATACTATTCTTGAAATCATTAAATACCTGATTTTGCTGTGCAAACTGTTGTGTTATTAGATACATGAGCTGTGTCAAAATGTGTGTCTCACTAGTATTTACATTGCTTTTGTGAACTATTTCCGTCGGCCGCTGTGGCATAGCGGTTCTAGGCGCTTCAGTCCGGAACCGCGCTGCTGCTACGGTCGCAGGTTCGAATCCTGCTTCGGGCATGAATGTGTGTGACGTCCTTAGGTTAGTTAGGTTTAAGTAGTTCTAAGTCTAGGGGACTGATGACCTCAGATGTTAAGTCCCATAGTGCTTAGAGCCATTTGAACCATTTTGAACTATTTCCTGTTATTGCGTTGGCGTCGTCGTGAGCAAATAATCAAAGGAAATTTCGCTATCACGCGGTTCAGTTTCATTATTTGAAACAACGTTTCCCGGTGAGACCTGAGAAAGTGTCACATCGGGTGTCACAAAAGTGATATCATGATTAGTTATATTACCAGTGTCATCATTTTTTAATTGTGGGACGCCAACTAGGTTGTTTTGGTAGCCATCGGCCAGTTCACGAGTTAGCGCGTTACTTTCAACTATTGCCAAGCTCGAATTTCCGACATCTTGCGTTTTGTAATGAGTTTTCAACAATGACCATTTCCTTTGTCTCAATTGTGAACAGTGTCTAACAAAATTATGAAAAAAAATATTTTGAAAACCGAAATTTTGTTTGTATCGGTACTATTTAATTAAAGCAGTTATATATGCATATCCATTAATGAACACTTTGTTTTGCAATTTGATCTTAACGTTACACAAATTTTCGTCGTATCTAAAGGAATGCACTTGCCGTAAAGGATTTTAATTGGGAGGAAAAGAGATTATCTACTGCGAGAGAGACAGCGCCAATCGCGGCCGTATAAGCATACAGCGTAGCAGCCTCCTACCTTAACTGGTGAAATCCGCATTCCCAGCGCGTCTCGTTTGTATGCAGACTTTAATTTTAATTTTATCCTTCAAGTTTTTATTAGTTGCAATCAAACGGACATGTAACAAATGCAAAAAAGGCCTCATTAGTTTCTTGAAACGATAAAATGGATCATTTATCTCAAAAAAATTGTATCTCAATAATTGAAAGGTCTGTTCATATTCCGCTCGACGCCGTCCTTTGAACGGTCGCCGTTGAATAGTGGTTCAAATGGTTCAAATGGCTCTGAGCACTATGGGACTTAACTACTGTGGTCATCAGTCCCCTAGAACTTAGAACTACTTAAACCTAACTAACCTAAGGACATCACACACATCCATGCCCGAGGCAGGATTCGAACCTGCGAGCGTAGCAGTCGCGCGGTTCCGTACTGCGCGCCTAGAACCGCTAGACCACCGCGGCCGGCGTTGAATAGTGGCGGGGGCGGGGGGGGGAGGGGGGGGACATAAAATGTAAGATATAATGGAAACTGATTAAAAATTGCTGCTTAAATAATTAAAAGGGGATTTTTGAAAGAATAATTGAAAGCAATTGGAAGCTGAGTGAACTTAAACTGACACTAATATCAACAGACCTTCAATATTCAGTTCATTTAAGATCAACATTCACCATTTAAATATACATATTGGTCGTCATCGTTTTGTGTATAGAGCTGGTTATGACGATCGCCCCTCCTCAGCTCACGCGAATTCCTCTTGTTTGCTTCGATCCTATTTATGCAGGATTCTCGGCGCGTCACGGAATAATGAACAGATGATTTTTTAATAAATTTCGTCTCCCAAATAACGTTTATAACACTTCTTTAATATCCGATTAGAATACACGTTTTTGAACAATATTAATGCAGCGGAACTTTTCATACGTACTCCTGCCACCACTTATAGAGACAAACAAATGAATATAAAGAAATTAAAAAATAGAAGCTCATATCTTTACTTGTTTCGTTTCTATACCAAAGTTATCTATGGTACAAAATTATTATACATATATATATATATATATATATATATATATATATATATATATATATATATATATATATATACCATCAGACAAAACAACGAACAACTGGAGAGTCACTTTCAGAATTACAGTATAAGAGATTTCTACAGGACATTTCCAAATGGGAAACGAAGATACACGCCACAAAATCTCTGCTTTAAAAAACAAAATGGCAAATTAGCACTTACTAATGAAGAAAACTGCAAAGAACTCGCAGTTTACTTCGGCAATTTACTAAATTGTCTAGAACTCACAGAAAGATTCCCAATTATTGAACCCGCACACACCAACCAAGGCTCAATACAACCCTCAAAAGAAGAAATCCTCAAGCACATCCACCATCTTAAAAACAACCAAGCGGCTGGTGAAAACAATATAGTAGCAGAACTACTGAAAAATTTAGGCACTAAATCACTTGAGGAGCTCACGGAAATTATCAAAGAAATTTGGACAACATAAAAATTACCTGACGGTTGGAAGTGTGCTCTTATCCAGCCCCTGCACAAAAATGGAGACAGAACGGATGTCAACAATTACCGAGGCATTTCACTACCACCAGTCACCTACAAGATCATATCTTCATGCCTATTGCAGAGAATACAGGAACAAATTGAATACAAGATTGGAGAGTATCAAGCGGGTTTCCTGTTGTGACTTGGCAAGACAGCCAAGTCACTATGAGAGGAAGCCGAAAGGCACGCGCTTAAGCTCACGCAGGCTGGCGCGAGGTCTGTAACATTACAAGGAAATGAGAACTTAGAAAAACGGACGCAGTTGCTGTAATACTTAACTTAAATCCATAATTGTAGAACATCGTTCTTGTTGATACATTAATATAAGCTCAATATAACTGGTAATGGCGCCTTGCTAGGTCGTAGCAAATGCCGTAGCTGAAGGCTATGCTAACTATCGTCTCGGCAAATTTGTCAGTGAACCATTGCTATTAACGTCGGCTGTACAACTGGGGCGAGTGCTAGGACGTGTCTCTAGACCTGCCGTGTGGCGGCGCTCGGTCTGCAACAACTGACAGTGGCGACACGCGGGTCCGACGTATACTAACGGACCGAGGCCGATTTAAAGGCTACCACCTAGCAAGTGTGGTGTCTGGCGGTGACACCACATTTCCGACCCGGACTTTCCTGCCCTGAAGAAATTTTTAATCTAGAAACAACGTTGAAATACAGAGCTATTAGACATAAGCCCACCAAACGTACATTAGTCGACTTGAAGAAGGTGTATGATTCAGTCAACCGTAAATCCCTTGTCAACACTCTTAGCAGAACTCAGACTTTACCAGGAAACACGTAAGCGCGTTTAACAGACACTCTCCAATACAATCTCTAAAGTAAAATTCATGGGGGAAATCTTGGAATGTTTTGAGGTCAGAACTGGAGTAAGACGAGGAGACGGTCTACCTCCAATTCTGTTCAATATCGTTTTGGACAAGGTCATAAACGAATTGGAGAGTGAGTTTAGAAAACGTGGCCTATGGAAACCATTGAAGATTGGAAGGAAAACCGAAGTCACCTACCTAGCCTTTGCCGATGACCTTGCAATTTTGACAGACAGTGAACAAAATGCAATACATCAAATAGAAATACTCAATGAAAGCGCCGAGAGGGTTGGCTTGCAAATTTCTTTTGAGGAAACGGAATTTATGTGTACACTCTTAAACATACAGAATCTCACCACAAAATATTGACGGATAAACAGAGTTCCACATTTTAAGTACCTGGGGGAAACTTTGGAACCCACTGGACTAGAAAAAAATCTCAAGAAACTCGAGCAAAGAAACTAAAGAGAGCCTACAGTCGAACACATCAACTTTACAACAAAAAGTGCATGTCCATGCATGCAAAAATCAGGCACTACAGCACTGTCATTAAACCCGAGGTGCTATATGCAGCAGAAACCTTGTCACTCCATACCAAGATGCTACTACAAAATATACAAAAAGAACGAAAGATCATTAGGAAAATCCTTGGATCACGAAAAACTGAAGCTGGATATAGACTGCAAACCAACAAAACTACAGAGGAAATTTCAAATATTGCTGCTGACATTAGAAAAAGACGCCTTAAATTCTACGGACACGTACACAGACTCCCTGAATATAGACTCACATGCCAGATACTCACAGCCACTGAAAACCTTAAAGGTATGACTTGGACCGAACAAGTACGAAGAGACCTTACTGATGCTCAACTCACGATTAAGGATACTGCAGACCGTAGCATCTACAGAAGCAAAATAGACAAGCGGAAAGTCCAGCCAGAGGCAAGAGCCCAAAAGACCTGTACAAAGTAGACGGATGAAAGAAGGAAAGCCATGAGCGAAAAAAAGGAAGGTCTCATGGAAAAAAACGCAAGAAGAACTGTAGAAGCTTCACGTGATCCACAAATATATATATGTAATTTCAGGCATGAGTGACAGTTTTTACATCTCTACCTACATTATTCCGTGGATTAGTGCATTCTCAAATATACCAGGTGATCAAAAAGTCAGTATAAATTTGAAAACTGAATAAATCACGGAATAATGCAGATAGAGAGGTAGAAATTGACACACATGCTTGGAATGACATGGGTTTTTATTAGAAAAAAAAATACCAAAGTTCAAAAATGTCCGACAGATGGCGCTTCATCTGATCAGAATAGCAATAATTAGCATAACAAAGTAAGACAAAGCAAAGATGATGTTACTTACAGGAAATGCTCAATATGTCCACCATCATTCCTCAACAATAGCTGTAGTCGAGGAATAATGTTGTGAACAGCTCTGTAAAGCATATCCAGAGTTATGGTGAGGCATTGGCGTCGGATGTTGTCTTTCAGCATCCCTAGAGATGTCGGTCGATCGCGATACACTTGCAACTTCAGGTAACCCCAAAGCCAATAATCGCACGGACTGAGGTCTGGGGACCTGGGAGGCCAAGCATGACGAAATAGGCGGCTGAGCACACGATCATCACCAAACAACGGGCGCAAGAGATCTTTCACGCGTCTAGCAATATGAGGTGGAGCGCCATCCTGCATAAACACCGTTTGTTCCAGCAGGTGTTTATCAGCCAGGCTGGGGATGATGCGATTCTGTAACATATCTGCGTACCTCTCACCCGTCACGGTAGCAGTTACTGACGTTGTGCTGTCCAGCGCCATCTGTCGGACATTTTGTGAACTTTGTTTTCTTCTTTGGTTCTAATAAAACCCCACGTCATTCCAAGCATGTGTGTAAATTTTTACCTCTCTATCTATATTATTCCGTGGTTTATTAAGTTTTCAAATTTATACTGACTTTTTGATCACCCGGTATATAAGGAAAAGAACGAGGGAGAAAAGAAAAGAAAATAATAATAATAATGGGATACAGTACATGTCTTCATGGCGTTGCAGTTTTAATGGCCGGCAACGGGTATGAGGGAATGACCGTATTTCAATTCCCTGTCTGATCATCCAGAGTCAAGGCGTTTATGGTTTCCCTAAATCGCATAAGGCAAATGCCGGGATGATTTCTTTCAAAATGACATAGCTGATTTATTTTGCAATCCTTATTCAGTCCGAACGAGTGTTGGTCTCAGACGGGCGCGTCGCCGATGCGTCGATTAAAGATCTTAATGTTCTTTGCATCCGTGTACAAGGGGACCCAAAAGTCCGTTAACATTTCAAAATGCACTAATCCGCGGAATAATGTAGGTAACGATGTAAAAACAGTCACTCATGCCTGAAATTAGATGGGGTTTTATTGAAAGTAAAAACGAGTACAAAAAATGGCCAACAAATGGCTCTGGACCGCAACACGTCAGTGACGCTGCAAGTGAATCGTGTATAAAATGAGTTTTAATGAGAGAGTTATATCATCACCACCGTGGCTCATAAATACATGCTGGAAGATACGACTTTTATGCAGGATAGCGCTCCATCTCATTTTGCTACACGTGTGGAAGACCTCTTGGGCAAATTGTTTGAAGAGGATTGCGTGCTGATCCGCCACTTCCTTCATGCTTGGCCCCCCAAGTCCCGTGTGACTTGGTTGTGAGGTTACCTGAACTTGCAAGTCCACCGCAATCGTCCGACCTTATTATGGATGCTAAAAGACAACATCCGACAGTAATTTCACACCATACCTACTGATATGCTGTACTATACTGTTTACACCACTGTCCCTCGACTACAGATGTCGTTGATCAATGACGGCCGGCATGTAGAACATTCGTTGGAAACATCATCATCTTTGCCAAAAATCAATTGTTATGCTAGTTATTGCTTTTGTATTATATGCAGCTCCCTCTGTTGCTTATTTTGTTCACCATTTTTTGGTTGCAATACAACCCCATGTTACTTCAAGCAGCTGTGTCGATTTTTACCTGTATGCCTGCATTATTCCGTGAAGTACTGAATTTTCAAAGATTAACGGGCTTTTGGGTGACCCTGTATATACGTTTCAACTTTTTTCCTAACATGCTGACATTTTTCCGTATACTGTCTGCTTTCAATGAGGACAGTTCAGGTTTCTTAAGATAAGATTGTCGTCTCTTAAATGAGCTTCGTTGCTGCATAATAGTCGGATGGATTAAACAATACACCTTCACCGTTTCGAGACGAAACTGCCATTTGGCGGATTATTACATCACGTTTCACATTATAATGATATTGATTATGTAATGGTCATTGTAATTATAATAATATAATGATATATATATGTATATATATAATGAATATAATAATATAATGATCGTTATAATATCATTATAATGATATGATATAATGATATTCACATTATAATGATAAAGTTGTACACAGGAAAGATACATTTCGTAAACACTATCAGTAACAATTTAAGCAAATAGGTGGTGATAGGACATTATCTACTGCACTATCTTCTAGAAGTATATACGACGAACCATTGAATTTTTTGGCTGAAAGGACGCTAGAGTGCCTCAAATGCGGCAGCACTTCGGCTTGATTTAGACTGCTGAGCATTAAGCAGCGTTGTTTCGCAGCTTTGTCAGTTAAATCACGCTACGGCACAAAGTGATGGCCTTATTGAACATTGATTAAAATAAATTATTTATATCTGGACAATGCCGTCTGGAGGCTGTACATACAGTAAGGAAACGCATTTAAGGAACACACGTTTGAACACGTGAAGTGATTGTACTGGTAAGAGTTCTCAAAATGTGTATAACAAGTCGATTGGATTACGCAGAAGAAGGTAAAAGATAACTGACGATCTGTTAGGGTATAAATGTAGATGTGGTGTGACTAGGGCCTCCCGTCGGGTAGACTGTTCGCCGGTCGCCACTTCGGCGACTTGCGCATCGATGGTGATGAAATGATTATGATTAGGACAACACAACACCCAGGCCCTTAGCGGAGAAAATCTCCGACCCGGCCGGGAATCGAACCCGGGCCCTTAGGAGTGACACTCGGTCGTGCTGATCTCTCAGCTACAGGGGGCGGACTGTGAAGTGGTGATCAGTTAGGCCTTAAGAAGGGTAATGGCAGCAGAAAAGCAGTTTGTGACGCTGAGCTTGATAATGAAAGCGAGACTTAAGAAAAATCGAGCCGTGTTCACAGGATTTGTCGACCTAGAAAAAGCATTCGACAATGCTGCAAGGTAATACATGGTCCAGTCACATTAAAGTGACCACCTTCCAAAAGCCTGCATAAACACCGGTTGCAAGCGGACATGCAGGAAGAGAGTTAATGGAATTCTGGAAGGATATCCACAGGGACGTGGAACAATGCCGTGCCCACTCTGCAGCCGACTGTGCTAGGTTTCTCGGTTGAGGATCCAAGGCGCGGACATTCTATCGAGTTCGTCCCACAGATTCCCGATTGGGTTTAAATCCGGAGGGGGGGGGGGAATGGGGTTCCGTTTCCAGGGAGTGCGATAATATCATCCTGGTGCTCTTCAAACTACGCAGGTACACTGCGAGGTACGTGAAATGTTGCATTGTCCTGCTGGGAGATGCCATCGTTCCGAGGAAAAAACGAACTGCATGTAGGGCTGGACATGGTCCCAATGGATAGATGAACACTTCTGTTGATCTACTGTACCTTCCAGAATGACGAGGTCACCAAGAGAGTACCGGACGCAGTGGCCGAGCGGCTCTAGGTGCTTCAGTCTGGAACTGCGCTGTTGCTACGGTCGCAGGTTCGAATCCTGCATCGGGCATGGGTGTGTGTGATGTCCTTAGGTTAGTTAGGTTTAAGTAGTTCTAAGTTCTAGGCGACTGATGACCTCAGATGTTAAGTCCCATAGCACTCAGAGCCATTTGAACCACCAAGAGAGTATCACGAAAACCTTCCCCAGACTACAGCGCTCCCTCCTCCGACCTGGACCGTTCCGGATTGGCGCGGCGCCCTACATGCCAACGGCCACCTGCCCGATGACGTATAAAATGTGATTCATCTGGGAAGATCACACACTGGACGCCCACTTGCGCTATGAGCGCGAAAATTCTAGCCTTGAGCTGTTAGCATGGCAGCATGAACTAGGGGCCTGCTGCGGAGGACCATACACAGCAAGGTTCGCTGAACGGTCGTTGTGGACACTCAAGGCTTTCACGACCGGATATTTCAACTGCTGAGATTCTTCCGGGTTGTATGCCCATGGTCTATGGAACTCTTCTATGCCTGACGCCTCGCCCAAAGCTACGTTGGACATCTTCGGAGTGCTGCTGGTTGTGCTGAGTCTTGCCGACTGACGAGTCGGACGTCGAAGAACGGCCTTAATACCGTGGAAAGTGGGCGTGGTCTGGAGTTCATTTGATAGCAGAGACAAACCTTGTCAAGGATAAAATACTGTTATGGTCGATCATAGTACGTCAAAGATAGAAACTTCTCATCGATTCTGTAGCGTCACTGTCCGTATATCGCTGAGTTTCATAGTTTCTTCTGTCGGGAATAATTTTAACAGAGAAGTAGAAGCTATGAAACTCAGCGATATATGGACAGTGGCGCTACAGAATCGATGGGACGCTTTTATCTTTGATTTACTATGATCGACAGTTATATTTTATCCTTTACAAGGTTTATCTCTGCTATCACGTGAACCTGCAAGAATTCTCGGCAGTTGTAGACACTGTTGGCAGTCCATTCGCTAATTTAGCTCAGTGGCTCACGCCTGTTTGCCCATACTAATCTCCCCAGCAGTCGTTCACCCAGTCATCTACGGTCCGTGGTACACCACAGTTGTCTCGGCGCCGTATTTAGATGGTGCCGTTATGCTATGTACGGTGTACATTAGCTACGGCTGCACGGGAACAGCGTACAAACTTAACCGGTTTGGAGATGTTTCCATACTTGGCCGGAAAGCCTAAGATTATACCCATCTGGACGGAAGATAAATCGCTCCATTTCTGCATTACGAAAACGACTGCTGTTTTCCACGCCCTGCCCCCAGCCATACAAGCTTTATACAACGTCCAATGCTAGTGCTGCCACCTGCCGTTGGTGAGTGATTACGGCACGTTGACATCGAACATAGGCGGTGGTCACATTAATGTGACTGGATCGTGTAGAAATTATTAGAAAAATAGGTTTAAGCTATAGGAAGACACAGATAACATACACTTGTGGCCATTAAAATTGCTACACCAAGATGAAATGCACATGATAAACGGGTATTCATTGGACAAATATATTATACTAGAACTGACATGTGATTACATTTTCACTCAATTTAGGTGCATACATCCTGAGAAATCAGTACCCACAACAGCCTTCTCTGGCCGTAATAACGGCCTTCATACGCCTGGGCATTGAGCCAAACAGAGCTTGGATGGCGTGTACAGGTACAGCTGCCCATGCAGCTTCAACACGATACCACAGTTCAAAAGAGTAGTGACTGGCGTATTGTAACGAGCCAGTTGCTCGGCCACTGTAGTGGGACGAAATTAAGCGTCACCCATCCACCAATGTCAGCCCAGTTTGCAGGTCACTATAAGTTTAATTTTGTTTTGTTTATGTATTTTTCTTATTATTTGTAATAGATGTGAATTATCTAAAAGTTTTGCATTTTTTTATGTGTTTCATGTACGGAGAGGGCGGCGCAACGAACGGAAACAGCATCTTCGTTGCCGCGACCAGAGAGGAAATTGCTGGCCGCTATACGTCGCGGGTCGACAGCCAAGGAGCAACAGAAGATCCTGGAACCGAGTTGTTGCGTCGTGCTTCTAAAAAAAATTAAAAATGAATTTTTCGTACTCTTTTTGTACAACAATGACGTCATATAGAGCTTAATCTTATTAAAAGTCAGTCCTATTTGGTCAATGGTCAAGTTCACATCTGTATGTGTAGGAAGCTAATAAAATAGTGTATGCTACTAAAGTTGAAACACGTGTTCTGAGGATTTATTTATGAAGAATTATGTGAAAGGATTAATAATATATTTGACAAGATTAGTAATTCTGACAGCGTCCACCGAAACTTTGAATCTCAAAAGTTTATTTAATGTGTGATTCTGATATCGATTAGGTCAAGATAACGTGTGTCAATATAATTTCTGAGGAGAAACAAACGAAATTTAAATCGAAAAAGTTACAAAAACCAATTGGCCCAAGTGATGTAATTCTTTGCATACGACTCAACTGATGTTTTACAGTTTCGTTCAAGAACCATTCTATGACAATTTAAAAAGAATATAAATCATTTTGAAGTGGGTTGTAACTGACGTAGGTGACGAAGTCTGCACATGGTCATATATCAAACGAAAATCGGTTATAAAAAACTTACGTCGTTACACTACACCACCATTGACCAGACGTTTTCAATTGGTGAGAGATCTGTAGAATGTGCTGGCCAGGGCAGCAGTCGAACATTTTCTGTATCCAGAAAGGCCCGCACAGGACCTGCAACATGTGGTCGTGCATTATCCTGCTGAAATGTAGGGTTTCGCAGGGATCAAATGAAGGGTAGAGACACGCGTCGTACCACATCTGAAATGTAACGTCCACTGTTCAAATTGCCGTAAATGCGAACAAGAGGTGACCGAGACGTGTAACCAATGGCACCCCATACCATCAGTATGGCGATGACGAATACACGCTTCCAATGTACGTTCACCGCGATGTCGCCAAACACGGATGCGACCATGATGTAAACAGAACCTAGATTCATCTGAAAAAATGACGTTTGGCCATTCATGCACCCAGGTTCGTCGTTGAGTACACCATGGCAGGCGCTCCTGTCTGTGATGCAGCGTCAAGGGTAACCGCAGAAATGGCTGCTGCAAACGTCGTCGAATTGTTCGTGCAGATGGTTGTTGTCTTGCAAACGTCCCCATCTGTTGACTCAGGGATCGAGATTTGGCTGCACGATCCGTTACAGCCATGCGGATAAGATGCCTGTCATCTCGACTGCTAGTGATACGAGGCCTTTAGGATCCAGCACGGCGTTCCGTATTACCCTCCTGAATCCACTGATTCCATATTCTGCGAACAGTCATTGGATCTCGACCAATGCGAGCAGCAATGTCGCGATACGATAAACCGCAATCGCGATAGATTGCAATCCGACCTTTATCAAACTCAGAAACGTGATGGTACGGATTTCTCCTCCTTACATGAGGCATCACAACGGCGTTTCACCAGGCAACGCCGGTCAACTGCTGTTTGTGTATGAGAAATCGGCTGGAAAGTTTCCTGATGTCAGTACGTTGTAGGTGTCGCCACTGGCGCCAACCTTGTGTGCATGCTCTGAAAACCTAATCATTTGCTTATCACAGCATCTTCTTCCTGTCGGGTAAATTTCGCGTCTGTAGCACGTCATCTTTGTTGCTAGTGCACTCGAGCAGATGTAATTTCGATGGATTGCTCATGCGCTGCCTGCGATATGTAAGCTATAGGAGAATCTCAGACCAAAGAGCAGTGTTGACTGCAGTAGGAACTGTGTAGCAGTAGTAGTAAGTAGTAGCTAGCAGTCTGGTGTATCGTGTTGGCTGGGCCGGTCGTGGTGGAGCGATGGCGGAGCCTGAGCGGTATAGTATAAGATAAATGCAGCTTCGCGCATATGTAGTATTGTTATATCAAGCCCCATGTAAATGTTTAAAAAAAATCTCTTAATAATAATCTTTCAAAAATGGTTCAAATGGCTCTGAGCACTATGGGACTTAACGTCTATGGTCATCAGTCCCCTAGAACTTAGAACTACTTAAACCTAACTAACCTAAGGACATCACACAACACCCAGTCATCACGAGGCAGAGAAAATCCCTGACCCCGCCGGGAATCGAACCCGGGAACCCGGGCGTGGGAAGCGAGAACGCTACCGCACGACCACGAGCTGCGGACAATAATCTTTCTCATAAAAAGTAACTTTTGACAATCAATCATTTCAATTTAAAGAATGTACTAATTTCTCCAATCCTTGGTCATCCCGATTATTGAAAGGAAAAATCAGTTGTTTCTTTTTATAGATGGCAAATCTATCGGGCAGCATTGCACAGAGTTGCGCCAGAAAAATGTCTTATAGGAGCAGATATATACACGTTATCCGGCGACCTAATTGAGGTAAGATTTTTCAATTTATTCAGAATGAATTTTCAGGGCCATGACGCAGCACTGCTGACGTTCTAAATTTTCCAGTTTAAATTCACAGTCATTATTGAAAGGTTATAAGTGAGCGACAATTTAATTGAGAGGTTAATCACATTGTATTATTGGTAGGTTACGGAATTTATCTGTTGCTAGGTTACGCTAAATGTCAATGTTATGGTTATGTTTTTTACTGTTGGGAGGTTTCGGAACTTTTACTGTTGAGAGGTTACACTAAATGTGAATATTATTCATATTATTTTACTGTGGGGAGGTTACACTAAATGTGTATATTATTTATATTATTTTTTATTGTGGGTAGGTTACACTTGGCGACAACCGGCCAGGATCGTATTTTTGTGAATTTCTGAGAGGTAGTCAGTTGTATATCTGCTCTTATTTACTTAATATTAAATATAGTTTGCATCTGGCGCAACGCATTTACTAATTTGGCATTCTTTCTTTCACACATCATCGGCAATTTATTGCTCTTTGTTGTAATTGTAATTGTTCCTTTTTGCTTTGTCTTTGTTTCATTTTGTGCTTAACTTCGATTTGTGGAAATGCCGCGAAAAACTGCTAACAGTACATCCCGATGTGCAATGAGTGTAAAAGCTGATTCGAATAATTTGACCGATAACACTAGCGACAGTCAGTGTAAAAGTGATAATCCTCTAATTACAGATAATCAGTGCGTGCCGATCACTAATAATGATTTTATTCCAGATGATGAACAAACACATTCAGTTATGTCCACACTTAATTTAACGGCAATTGATGACGCGGCACGATCCGTTACAATGAACGCTGTCCAGTTTGACACACATGATTGGCAAAATTTACACAGTGAACAGACAAATGTTTCCAACGAAAATGAACAATGTACTCAAAATATGTCAGATTTATTTGATTTCGGTGTAGTGACTAACAGTGCACATCCAGTTGGCAAACTTTTTCAAGAATCAGAGAATGACCAAATGGTTACACAAAACGTGACAATTGCAGATACGTCGTCAAACAGCACAGAGAATAGAGTAGGTAATATTGGCATGGATCAAGTTATGGCATTATTGCTACAACTTCATGAATCAAACAAACAACTTAATGAAAATCTCAAACAACAACATAATGAAAGTCTCAAACAACAACCCAATGAATCGAACAAACAACTTAATGAAAATCTCAAACACTCGAATGAAAAACAAGACAACAATTTCAAACAGCTTAATGAAAAACACGACAACAATTTCAAACAACTTAATGAAAGTTTCAAACAGTCGAATGAAAAACACGACAGGTCGTTCAAACAAATTAATGAAAACTTGACACCTCTATTGAACAGCTTACAGAACAGATTACAGTCATTGCGGAGCAAAGTAGTGAAACTAAAAAACAATTACGTGAGGAAATTAAGGCCTGTGCCAGGAATAATATTGAAGAGATACGCAATACACATGCAGCCGCAACGAAATTACTTAGAGATGAAATTAGTGCAGTCGCTAAAACGCAACACAGTTATGCGACGAGTTTAAATTAATGTCAGCAGAACTTTCACACACGCTGGATGCGAAAGTCGACAAGAAATTTGAACAACAAAACAGCCTAATTGACGAACGTTTTAATCACCATCTACAAAACAGTGAAACGCGTTACCGTAAATTTATACAGGAACAGAATAAAGTAAAGAAACAAGTCATGGAAACAATTACTGCACAGAGACAAGAAGATAAGCGAAAGTTGTTTACGAAAGCAAAAAACATACGTAGACAACAACATTGCTACAGTATCAGACGAAATCAAACAGTTGAACACTGAACTGCATGATGAAATCTCCGATCTTAAAACAAAAACAGACACACACACATTAGACTTTCAGACAATGACCAACAGACTTGAAAAGTTGGAACTAATACAGGATCCCGATGCCATCAAAGCAGACGTTAAGAAATTGAACAAAACCACACGTAAAATACAAAAACAAATTAATGCTTGTGACACTAAAAACGATGATCAGGTAAAAGCACTGTCTGAAAAATATGATGAATTGGCCAGTCGTATTGATGTTATCGAAAATAATAATGACACCAAATCAGACGATACGTCACCAGTTTCTTTTAATCAAACACCCGAATTCCAAAATTTACAGCAGACAATCAGTGAGATAGGTTCGTCCAATAATACATTACGTAGAAAACTGTCATCTTTACAGCACGAATTGACGGAGATGAAAAATATTTCAGTCTTTAACACATCACAGCATACACCACTTTCCGAACATTTCCCAGACTCACACAGCCAGTATAATTTAGGTTATTTAGGGAGAGTACGTGACTTAGATTCCGAACAGTCACAGACAAACAGATTATCATACAATCCTGAACCTGTTCAGACATACAGAGACTATAATTTTGATTATAAGCATTTTCTATCAGTGAGAAAATTTAAGGTATTTAAGAATGACAGAACACAAATTCACCCCTTCGATTGGATACAACAATTTAGTTTTGCTTTTCCACCAACTTGGCCCGCAACACACAAACTTGAAATTATTTGCAGTTTTTTGGAAGGCGAACCGGCAACTCGTATGAGACCGATCGCGAGACAATGCTACTCCGTAGAAGAATTTCAGAATGCTTTTCTGTCAGCGTATTGGTCAAAGACGACACAGCGCGGAATCAAGGATCAATTAATTAGCTTACCGAATTATGAGAACTAAAATTTTCCCACTGTCACGCAATTTTTTGAACACATGGTCCTACAAAACCAGTACTTAAGTGAACCATACAGTGAATCTGCACTTATCCAATTGTGTATTTCTAAATTACCACGATCGTTAAGAGTATCACTTTTAACCTGCACCAGGCGAGCGGTCTACCCGACGGGAGGCCTTAGCCACACGACATTTCATTTCAACAGGACAGCAGAAAGAAAATATTTCGGCATTTAGAGATCTGTTACAGCTTTTGGAAGTTCAGCAATCAGACTATTCTTTCATAAACAAACATTTTTCACATCATAACCAAGGCCAACAAACATATAGTAATTAAGATCAGCCACTCTATTTCAATAGCAAAGGTGATCGACGCTCCAGGAATGACAACCACCAGAACTTTAATAACAGACAAAATTTTAATTATCAGTATCGACAAAATTATCAGCAACGGGAAACAAATTTTGGTAACAATAGAGGTTTTTCCCCACAACAACAACAAAACCAGCCCGTTAGCATACCTAACCAACAATGTAGTCTGCAAGATCAAACAAACTTTAATGTTTCGCCGCCTAGACATATAGCGTCGGCTCCACCAAATAGTAAATCACAGCAACAAGGAAATCAGTATGTACAGAAAACACATCATTTTAACTCCTATCGCAACGTGCCGTATAGGGATGACTATCATGACAGACGTAAAAGTAATGAGCACAGTTTTCAGCGTAACAGTCGGTCATACCAGCAGCAGAATCAGCTACAACAACAGATAATCATGAATGAACCAGACAGTAGATATCATCCCGAACGTAATACGTCAGGACGAAGTAACAGAACAGTACAAATAGTCGAGATGCCACAGCATCCTCCCGCAAACAACGGCACGTCAGAAAGAATTTGACTACATAGAGTACAGGTTGCATCTTCCAACAAATAAGCACTACTTTTGACACGCAGAATGTTATTCACGAGAATGGTATTACTTTTGACGACATCCGAGACACTCTTTTGCATGAAAAACCAGTTATTCAAAAAACCATTTCCCACCCTGTCATTGAAGTAAAGATGGGATTATCCACATTTTCAGCAGCAATCGATTCTGGATCACCTATGTCAGTTATAAATGAAGAAACCTTCAACGAATGCAACAAATAGAATATTTATCCTACGTTACCATTAGGCAAAACTACAGTAAAAGGAGCAGTATCTGGTAAAGGAGTAGATGTAAAATTACAGACACACTTATCGTTTTGTATTGCAGGTCATACGTTCCACTCAAATTTTTGGATTGTTCCCTTATTGACAACAGATGTTATTTTAGGTACGAATTTTTTGGTACAACACGACGCAATTATTGACTTTCAAAATTCCTATTTAATGTTAAAGGATGAAAATGTACAACTGGCATTAGAATTTCAGCACTCTTTATCTGCAGAAGAACAAACAATTAATTGGACAGAGGTCATTTCTGCATCACGTAACGTAGACTGTCATTCCACATTGTTCACAGATACGTATGTTCACAACTACAATACACCAGACGAAGCCGACTATGACGTTATGCAAATGATTTCTGATAAAGTTAAACAGAGCAGTGCAAATACAGACGACGAACGTACAAAGCTACCAAAAATTCTTTTACAGCAAGCTCCAGTTTTTGACAACGTCCCTGGTACTATGTCCGGTTTTATGTATGAGTTTCAAGTTAAGCAACACGACACGTTTAAAGCCAAACATTATCCCATTCCATATATTCACAGAGAGCAAGTTAAGAAAGAATTGGAAGCTATGCTTGACCAAGGAATTATTGAACCGGAAGTTAGTACGTACATAAACCCGCTCCATATTGTTAAGAAAAAGAATGGCTCACTTCGCCTCGTACTTGATTCGCGTCTTGTCAACGACATTATTATTAATTAAACAGATCGCCCACAGACACTGGAAGAACTTTTACAGAAATTTCATGGTACTGCTATTTATTCCACGTTACATTTGAAATCGGGATTTTGGCAAATTCAGCTCCATCCGAACTGCAGAAAGTACACAGCATTTCTCTGTTTTGGTGACTTATCAGTTTTGCAAATTACCGTTCGGTTTAACAATTTCTTCAGCTGCATTTATTCGCGATTTGAATAGTATACTTCCGACAGAACTTAAAAGACAGAATCACAACATATGTAGGTGACATCCTTATTGCCGAAGCTAACTGGTCTGAACACAATTTGATTCTGGAACAACTGTTGCAAACTTTCCGTGCACAAGGACTGACAGTTAATCTTAGCAAATCATACTTTGGTAAAACTTCTATAAAATTTCTTGGACATGTAATTTCAGCAGAAGGCATTGCGCCTGACCCGGAAAACTTCAAGCCTTACGTGACATTACTGTTCCAACGACGAAGAAACAACTACGCAGCTTTCTGGGTTTAATTAACTTTTTCCGTAAATTTATTCATTACTCTGCTTTAGACACCCCTAGATTTAGCCAACTGACGGGTAAAAACGCTATTTGGTCCTGGGATAGCCAAGCACAATCTGAATTTGCCAATCTGAAACAAGCTTTGTTGAACGCACCACTTTTATCACACCCAAATCCTACCAGAAATTTTTCCATTACCACCGACAGTTCTAACACAGATTTAGGCGTACACATTTTTCAGGAAATTGAAGAAGACGGAAATACAGTAATTAAAAACATCACCTTAGCAAGTCGCATTCTGTCACCTGCTGAACACAATTATTCTGTTACAGAACTTGAAACATTGTGTGTTGTATGGACATTTACCAGATTTAGGCATTTTCTTTATGGAAACATACGACCGTTTACACAGATCATAGAGCTATACAGTTTTTACTTTCCGCAAAATTTACACACGACAGGTTAAGCAGATGGAAACTTTATTTACAGGAATTTAATTTTACAGTTGTTCACATTCCCGGTACACAAAATATTGTAGCAGATGCACTATCCCGTTCTCTCAGCAACAATCAGCAAGACATCGCAACCAACTTCTGCCAAGCAAATTCTAGCGTCATGTATATTCAACAAGTCGCATTTGAAAATTTCATTTCATCGTCATTACGAGACATAGCACAAGAGCAGAGCAAAGACAAAGCGTGGAAAGAAATTAAACGCCTTTGGCAAGATAAGAATAATGTTAACATTAGAAACCATTATACTGTACGCAATAATATTCTGTTTCGTCGCCCTCACCCTGACAGCAACAACTGGTTATTATGTATTTCTGACGAACTTGTTAACAAATTAATTTGGTATACTCATTTAAGTTACTCATATTATGGAGCCAAAAAATGTTTTCTTATACTGAGACAGAACTGTTATTTTGCCAACATGGAAAAACGTATTCGACGAGTTTTAACGTCATGTAAAATCTGCCAGAAAGCTAAATCAGACACGACTTCACATATTCCTCCGTTACATCCCATTGTACCCGTTAAATTGAGACACATGGCCGCTGTAGATATTTTTGGTCCGATTCCCAGATCTAATAGAGGTTTTTGTTACATCTTTGTCGTTATTGAACTCACTTCGAAATTTGTTACCTTCACTCCGTTACCTAAAGATTTTTTATTTCGTGTAGGGCATGTATTGAAAGTAATTTCCGACAATGGACTGCAATTTCGATCTGCTATATGGACACATATGTTAGGAGCTAGAAACATTTCTTCGATCTATATATCCAGGTATCACGCTTCTTCGAACCCTTCTTAACGACTGATGAAAGAAATTGATAAACTATGTAGAATATACTGCCATAAAAAACATATTGATTGGGATACACACATACTCTCATTCCAGGATGTAATTAACTCAATACCAAATGAATCTACTTTGTTATCTGCGACTGTTATATTGTAAAATGTTGAACTACCCAACAAAATTAAAGAATAAGTATCTTATCCTACATCTCGTCGACTACGCCACCATGAAATAATCGACATTGCACTCAACAGCATCAAACATGCCGCAGAGCGCCGAAGAAGACAGCAAAAACAGGTTTGTACACGCCGTGAGTTTCACATTGGACAGAAGATATTAGTACGTACACACTATTTATCCAACAGAGGAAAGAGTAGATGCAGTAAATTTGAGCTTCTATACGCAGGTCCGTATAGAATTCGCAGCATTCCTCACGCCAATGTAGTACATGTCGAAACTTTGAGAACCAGAAAACGTAAAGGCAATCACCATGTCTCCAATATCAAACCATTTATTGAATGAACATACTTCATGATTTATCATATTGTAATGCCGTTTGCTGATATTTATATGGCCACTTATGCAATTATATTTGTGTAACTACTTACTGATAATGATCGTATTTTTTCTTGGCAAGTGCCAGGTAAGTTAAGGTTAGCAGGTTGCTTTTCTTGTCGTTATATATCAGACCGTGCACATTTTCCATTTTTTATGTACGTATGTATGTATGATTGTTTTCCTATCCAAAGTAGAATTTTCCCTGTACGCACTATGAAGTCTTTAAGATGTAACAAACAAGCCGAATTTGACATTTTTGCCTTATGATATCTCAATATCTTCACTATTCTACATTTTTGCTACTACATTATGATATTGTGTGAGCATTTCTCCACTTGAAAACTGTCTATGTTTTTGACCTAATACGTTTTCTGTCGTGCTATGCTGTATGCTTAGTTATATCACTAGAAACAAGTTTTTATTTAATGGGTATATGAATTAAATGCAAGATATTAACCCATATTCATCATTTTCAGAGAGCAATAACGTGTAAAAGAAATAAATTAAACAAACCACAGTGGATTACTATGAAATGGAAATTTCACCATCGGAATGAACGAAAGAAAATGCAATACCTTGTCATGAAGAGCAAATGAATCAGAATTAAAAAGCATTAACAAGAATATTCTATACACACTGTATAATAGCAACCTTCACTAATTATTTTCTTTCAGAATACGAGGCGATTGATGCAGGCTGTCAGACAGAACTGCATATGTTAATTTTAGTGATGAAATATGCTAGATGTAAGAAACTCTATACTATATGAAGTAATGAATGATAATGAATAGTTGTATGAAGTAAATGGTAATATGAATAATGAAGTGTCTGTTTTTGCAGATGATGATAAATGATGAGGAATAGTTATATGAAGAATATGGTAACATGAATAATGAAGTTTTTCTTTGCAGATGATGATAATGATGAAGTTTATATATATTTACTGTTAGTTAAGAAATGCTATGTAGTTATTTAAGTATTTGTTGCAGTTCCTTTTGACAGTATGTCTTATGTCACATAGTATAATGAATGAATGTTTTGGTAAAGACAGCTAGAGTAAATACATATTAAGTACACGTTTCATTACCTGTTAATTCGAAGTTTACTACTTTTCAGCATAATATGAATACATTTCTTCTTTCGGCTCAGTAATCCATTTTGCATTTTTTCCCAGGAGAAGCTTTTCATGATATTAATATGCTATAAGCACTTAGTTATGAAACCTGTTCTTAAACTTGCACTTTTTTACCCAGTTGTGTCTATCATTTATGAATGTGATCACATGTACTGTACTTGTTTCATAACCTTGCTACAGCTGACTCATGACGAATGACGTTATTAATTCTAATTTCCAGCAATAAGTCAAAAACAAATATTTTCATACCCCAGCAATTGACTATAGTTCCCAACGCAATGCGTTGCTAGCACAAAAAAAATCATTACCAGTCCCTTCTGTTATCAGTATATAACTAAATAGTGCTACCAGTTAAAGATATATTTCTATTCCTAAATTTAATGCAAATTTTTCTGATGTATTGGTTCCATTCTGTCTATGTTATTGGACTACAGACCTTGAGTAATAGTTACAATGTCTTACATTTTAAATATGTCTTATGTCACTTACATATATAAACGCTAGCAGCTTGATGCTACACTCAATAACTCCTGTTTTGAATGATGACTTGTGACTAATACTGAATAATGTTTTGTAAAACTATATGAATCCTCTGTGACTGGTCAATGAGTGCCAATAATTACTGCAATCAGATGTGTTATGAATAGTGTTTTGTAATACTCAATACTTGCTACATGTTTAGTTACTGGCCGATGAATGCCACCGATTACTGTAATGAGATGTCTTACGATGCCAATGATTACTATAATGAAATGACTTATGCATAAATGCAATGCCAATGAATGGCAATAATTACTGTAATGAGATGAGTCATGAATATGCTATGCCATTAATTACTGTAATTAGATGACTTATGAATAACATCCTGTAATAATTACCGTAATGAGATGTCTTATGACGCCAATGATTACTGTAACGAGATGACTTATGCCTAAATGCAATGCCAATGATTACTGTAAACTGTAATGAGATGACTTGTGATGCCAATGATTACTATAATTAGATGACTTATGCATAAATGCTGTGCCAATAATTAACTCATTTTGAATAATGACTTCTGAATAATGCATAAAAAATGCTTTGTAACTGGCCAATGAGTGCCAATAATTACTGTAATGAGATGATATGATGCCAGTAATTACTGTATTGAGATGATTTATGAATAATGTTTTGTAATACTCCATACATACTACTTAAATGCTGTGTAAATAGCCAATGAATGCCAGTAATTGTTCAGATCGGTTGATACACTAGCGTAATTCTGAATGACGACTAGCATAAGACTTAATGTATCCTTCACCTTCTGACCTAATTACCAGCAATTACTGCAATATCCATATGTCCTTTCCATCCTTATGATCATGGAACACTATATTTGGTTTGTGCACTAATTCTACGTTGATGTAAGAGTATGGATTCTACAAGAATGTGGTGTTGATATATCAAGCTGTCCACCACATTGAACGATGGAGATGTCATTATGGTCCTACTGTTTGGCGTACCTAATGTACTACCAAAATGATAACATCGAATGTTAATACAATATTTCAGTGTCTTGGCTACACTGATAAATACTTCAGGGAAGAGAACTTCAGATTGTCTCACTTGGTGTTGAGCTCCTGTAGAAAGATATGTACTTTCAGTGCAGCTACGTGCAAACTACTGTGCTACAACCATGATGCTATCCTTCCCATTCCTTTCCTAGTTCTTGCAAAAATGATAAAGACTTTTACAGCACATACGCACTTTATTTCACTTCTTAATGTAATCAATTCTTGTACAAAATGCTAAAAACTTTTACAGTGTGTGTGCACTTTATTTCATTTGTTAATGTATTCGATTCTTGTAAAAAAATGCTAAAGACTTATACAGTGCGTGTGCACTTCATTTCATTTGTTAATACGTATGATCAGTTGTCCTAAATATGCTAAAGACTTCCACAGTGCGTGTGCACTTTATTTCACTCCTTGATATGTTTAATTGTCGTAAAAATGCTAAAGACTTTTACAGCGCGTGTGCACTTTATTTCTTTTCTTAATGTATCCAGTTCTTGTAAAACACACCTTTGGGTGGCTTGCGGAGTATAAATGTAGATGTCGATGTAAATGTAGATGTAAAATGCTAAAGACTTTTACAGTGCATGTACACTTTATTTCATTTGTTAATGTTTTCAGTTCTTGTAAAAAATGCTAAAGACTTATACAGTGCGTGTGCCCTTTATGTTATTTGTTAATATATTTTGTACTCATTGCATATACATGTTGTCATTTCTTAATATGTTCTGAACTTAGTGCGTGTGTACTCTATATAATTTCTTAATTTGTTCTGCACTTATCAATAATGTATATACTTCTGTGACTGTAGACATAGTAACTAAATAGATTATAAAAAAATTTGTTTCTCATGGCAAGTCCAAGTGACTCACCATCGCTGCCAAATTTTTGCCCCCCAGTGGAGGGTTATGTAAGAGGTCCATGATTAAGAAATTTGTTGCTAGTGCACTCGAGCAGATGTAATTTCGATGGATTGCTCATGCGCTGCTTGCGATATGTAAGCTATAAGAGAATATCAGACCAAAGAGCAGTGTTGATTGGAGTAGGAACTGTGTAGCAGTAGTAGTAAGTAGTAGCTAGCAATCTGGTGCATCGTGTTGGCTAGGCCGGTCGTGGTGGAGCAATGGCGGAGCCTGAGCGTTATAGTATAAGGTAAATGGAGCCTCGCGCATATGTGGTATTGTTATATCAAGTCCCATGTAAATGTTTAAAAAAATCTCTTAACAATAATCTTTCTCATAAAAAGTAACTTTTGACAATCCTTGGTCATCCCGATTATTGAAAGGAAAAATCAGTTGTTTCTTTTTATACATGACAAATCTATCGGGCAGCAATGCACAGAGCTGCGCCAGAAAAATGTCTTATAGGAGCAGATATATACGCGTTATCCGGCGACCTAATTGAGGTAAGATTTTTTAATTTATTCAGAATGAATTTTCAGGGCCATGACGCAGCACTGCTGACGTTCTAAATTTTCCAGTTTAAATTCACAGTCATTATTGAAAGGTTATAAGTGAGCGACAATTTAATTGAGAGGTTAATCACATTGTATTATTGGTAGGTTACGGAATTTATCTGTTGCTAGGTTACGCTAAATGTCAATGTTATGGTTATATTTTTTACTGTTGGGAGGTTTCGGAACTTTTACTGTTGAGAATATTATTTATATTATTTTACTGTGGGGAGGTTACACTAAATGTGTATATTATTTATATTATTTTTTATTGTGGGTAGGTTAGAGTGTATATAAACCAGGAAAGAGCAATGAAAATTTTAGACCAAAAGCCAAGTGATCGGATAGGAAAGGGTGTGAGATACAGATGTAGCCTTTTCCCCTTTTGCTCTATCTGTACATCTAAGGAGTCGTAACGAAAATAAAAGATAGGTTGAGGAGTTGCATTAAAATTGAGGCTGAAAGAATGTCAACGACAAAATTCGCTGATGACATTGTTATCATGAGTGAAAGCGAGGAACGATTATAGGACACAATGAATGGAATATATAGTATACTGAGTACATTATCTGGATTGAGAGCACAGCGAAGAAAGACGAAAGTAATGAGAAATAGCAGAAACTGGATGAGTAGGTAACTTAACATCAAAAGTGAGGGACCAGGGAATAATCGAAGTGAAGAAATTCTGCTTCCTTGGTAGCTAAATCAGGTAAGACGGACGAAACATGAAGGACATAAAAAGCAGATCAGCTCAAGAAAAGAGGACATTCCTGGCCAAGACACGTATGCTAGTATCAAATATATCCTCAAATTGAGGAAGACATTTCTGAGAATCTACGTTTAGAGCGCAACATGGTATGGCAGTTAATCATGGACTGTGGAAAAGAGAGATAGAAGACATTCAAAGAGTTAGAGACGTGGTGCTACAGAAAGATGTTGAAAATTAGGTACACTGACAAGATGCGGGACGAGAACTTTCTCTCCAGAAACGGCGAATACAGGTAGATGTGGAAAACACTGTCAAGAAGAAAGGGGCAGAATAATAGCAAGTGTGTTAAGACATCAAGCAATATGTTTTGTCGTACTAAAGGGAGCAGTAGACGGTAAAAACCGTAGGAAAAGATAGAACTGCAATATATGCAACAAACAACTGAGGGATGTTGGGTGTAAATACATCTTCGAGATGGAAGAATGGAGTTTTTGGCTGACTGCATCAAAACATTCAGAAGGAGTTTCGCTTTCTATTTTACACTGTAACATAAATTTATATTAGCTGTGAAGTATGGTACATGTAATTTCTGAAATATGAAATGACAAAGTGAAACAATTGTAATTCTCAGATATCTCTGTAACCACGACAGGAGTAAGAGAGCACAAAAGAAGGTCAGCATTAGGGGCTAATAAAGATTGGTCATTTGATCGGACTGAATGGAGGAAGGATGCAGTAAGTACTCCCCCCCTCCCCTTTTAGTAATAGCCATCCTGGTACTGGCGAGAAGTATTTAATTAATGTCAAGAACAACAAATCAGGTTAGTTTTCCAGGATTTCACTCCTGATTCTTCAGAAGATGACTCCATTATAACTACTCCCGACACCTTCCCTCCCTCTCAACTCATTCTTTCTCCACAGAACACCAAACATTGTGAGATTTTTTTATCTAGAATACTACATCTAAAGCATACAGAGAAATGCACTGGATGGAAAGTTGCCTTACGAGCTGATACGGAGCTTCGTGGTGTACCTCCTGTTTCAGTTTTCATTGACGGAACGCTGCTTCTGCTGTATCTTTTCCTTCCTGGGTATATTTCCACGCCCCTCTTGTCGTTTGCTTGTTTTCCTTGAGGTGCCCCTTTAATTGAGCGGCCAGTTCTTGGGTTTCGTCGCACGTCCCGTTTCCGCACGTGAGCACTACGGCTTCTACCGACTAACGCCGCCAATGGCGCTACGACTTATCTCCGCTGTCGCCACAATTCCAGGAGGCACAAAAGATGTCTCCGGTGACCCATTTTCGCTTCATATGCCGAAAGCCAGCACTAATACGAAACAGTAAGACTGCAAGCCGCGTTTGGTTGACGCAGTTTCAAAACACGTGTCTAAGATTATCTCTGTGGAGCGAGGACAGTTAATTGGAATCACCTTATGATCGAATTCAAAGCAAAGTTTCAGAAATATCCTTCCATATCGAGTTTGCGAACTTAATTAAGTGTTGTTTCACTAAGCCTACGAGTGACCATTGCAAAAAGAAGAAATTTATGCTACATTTGATAACATTTTGAGAAATCTCAGATGAACTACTGACGTAAATGCATATTCTGCGGTGCAACCGTAAGATGTAATTTATCATCGTGGCATCATATGAAATAATTGTAGTTTGTAGTATCACTTACCAAGTGGCTTTTATTTGCGCTGGATATTAATTAATCTCGCTAGAATATGTACGGTGCTGACGAATTGAATGATCAAAATCAGTGATGTTCACTATGTAGTGACTGTTGATATGAATGGCACATATAATAAAAATTTTCCTTCTAATTCTGTCGAAAGACTCGGTCATATTTTGAAAAAAATAAAATCATGTTTGTGCCACCAGCAGTACAACTGTAGAGTTATTCTCTACCGGTTTCGGTTACAATAAATACGTTCAAGGGAGGAAACTGTAAGGTACAGAAGAGGAACGAATGTATAACATATGCAGGAAACATACAGAATGAGGGAAATTAAACAGAAATTTTAACCTGTAGTCCTTACACAGCATACATGAATGGATCAAAAATACATATTAATCAAATATGACACAACCAAGGGCAGAAAATACATAACTGCACAAGAGTCTGAGTATAATCCACGTAAATATGACATTAATTAGCACAATTACAGTAACGTATACTTGGTGAGAACTTCACATTTTATAACTAACATGTTATAGTTTTCAAAGGTACACATGTTATGTGATCGTCACAGAGATCATTTGAAATTAATACAAAGTAGGAATACGTAAAAGTTTACATATATTCTTTGGTCTTGTCAAAGATTACAGTAACAAAAACATAGTAATGACATAGATACATAACCCGAGGCGGTGTGCTATGTCCACCTTAATATTACAGGAATTAAATTGAAGGTGTATGTCTGAGATAAACACTGTGAAAAGGTCAATCTAGGTGATCGTAATGGAATAGGACTTTTGAAACATTATTCCATGTGGTAAATTGCAGATGAGGTTACCAGTATATGTAGATCGACAGAAGTAATAAAAGTATAAAAAACGCTGAAAGGAGGCGCAGAGAACATCTATTTGTAATAAATAATTAATTTTTTTCACGCTTAAAATTATATTAAAGTGAGCAGCAACAAGTACTGATGCAATATTTGGCTCGTAAGAGAATCAGTAGTCGACAGTAAAAGACTTAAAGAATGATCTTTATTTAGCACATGCAGACAAGTGGTCGTACCACTGAATATATCTATCTAGCTGTTAAGGGTATTGGTTTCCATGTGAGGTAGTGAAGGCAGCATAGGCAATATATTTATTCGTTGGCAGAGAGTAGTTTCAGAAAAAACAAAAAGTAAATTTAATCACTAAGAATGTAAATCTTAGGCCCTGTAATATACGTCAAACTAACAAGCTTAAGTGATAGGTTCCGTAAATTCCAATAACCAGACGACAAACGCGAGACTGAGGCCTCGTGCGAGGGATAACACGAAACCTATGCATCGAGTAACATGTGACATAAATCACAAGTAGAGTATGATCTGTAATTCGAAAATTCTGTATTGAATTTAAAGGTTAACTGCCTGTTTACAAGGAATATCTACATAATACTTGTAGTTTTGAAAACTGTAAAGTGTCAGTTATTAGGTGCGAAGTTCTTACCGAGTATACATTACTGCAATTGCTCAACTGACATCTTTATATGGATTATATTTGACGAAAACATGTTTCTGATCCGTTGACGTACAGTGTGTAAATCTCTCTCTCCCTCTATTCGTTTAGTCGGTTCCGACTCTTCGTGACCCCATGAACCAAATCACGCCACTTTTTCCTGTCTTGCACTTTCTCCCGTAGACCTTCCAGGTTGGAACACATTGCTTCAGTGATGCCATCGATCCATCTCATCCTCTGACGTCCTCTTCTTCTAGTTCCTTCAGTCTTCCCCAGCATTAATGTTTTTTCCAGCGAGGCATGCATTCGCATTGTGTGTCCAAAGTAGGTCAGCTTTTGTTTTAACATTAGACCTTCCAGGGAGAAATCTGGTTTAATTTGCTTCAGTATTGATCTGTTGGTTCTCTTTGCAGTCCATGGAACTCTAAGAAGTTTCCTCCAACACCACAATTCGAAGGAGTTAATTCTTCGCCGTTCAGCCTTTCTAATGGTCCAGGTCTCACATCCATACATCACAACTGGAAAGACCATAGCCCTCACAATACGGATCTTTGTTGCTAGTGTTATATCTCTGGACCTTATAACCTTGTCAAGATTTGACATCGCCTGTCTACCGAGCAACAGGCGTCTCCGGATTTCATGGCTGCAGTCGCCGTCAGCAGAGATCTGGAAACCGAGATAACTGAATGTGGTCACTACCTCCTTGGTTTCTCCTGCTATATCCCACGAATTGGTAGGTGTAGTTGCCATAATTTTCGTTTTCTTCACATTCAGCACAAGACCGGCCTTTTCACTTTCGTCTTTCACCTTCAGTAAGAGTGTTCTCAATTCTTCTTCACTTTCTGCCAACAGGATCGTATCATCCGCGTACCTGAGGTTGTTTACATTTATTCCAGCTATTTTAATTCCTGTTTCTCCTTCATCTAGCCTCGCATTCCTCATTACAAGTTCTGCATACAGATTGAATAAGTACGGTGACAGTACGCAGCCTTTCTGAATCTTTATCCATTTCGTTGTTCCATACATAGTTCTCACAGTGGCTTCTTGGTCAAGGTATAAACTCCGTATCAGATGAATGAGGTGATCTGGTACACCCATGTTTTTCAGTACGTTCCATAATTTGTTGTGATCGACGCAGTCAAAGGCTTTGGCGTAGTCAATAAAGCAGAGGTACACATCTTTCTGGAATTCTCTCGCTTTTTCCATAATCCACCGAATGTTAGCAATTTGATCTCTAGTTTCTCTTCCTTTCCTAAATCCAGCTTGTTCTTCTGGTAGCTCTCGATCTAGATATTGGCGAAGTCTATTTTGTAAGATTTTCAACATAACTTTGCTAGCATGTGAAATAAGTGCGATTGTTCGGTAATCTGAGCATTCTTTAGAACTTTTCTTCTTTGGAATGGGGATGAATACTGATCTTTTCCAGTCTTCTGGCCACTGCTGCGTGATCCATATTTTTTGACATATTGAGTGCAGCACTTTCACTGCATCCTTTCCAGTGACTTTAAACAATTCTGCTGGTATTTCATCATGTCCATTAGTTTTGTTATCAGCCATATTTTCAAGGGCCCACTGGATTTCACTCTCCAAAATATCTGGCTCTAGTTCTAAATTAACACTAACATCAGCAGTAGGAGCCCTGTCATGATGCAGTTCTTTCTTGTATAGGTCTTCTACATATTCTGCCCGTCTTTCCTTAACATCCTCTGCTTCACTCAGAACTTTCCCGTTTCTGTCTTTTATCATTCCAATTTTTGCCTGGAATTTTCCTTTAATTTCTCTAATTTTCTTATAAAGATCTCTTGTCTTCCCCATTACGTTACTATCTTCAACTTCCTTGCACTGTTCATTAAAGAATATATTTTTATCTCTTCTAGCTAATTTCTGAAAATCTTTATTTAATTCAAACACAGCTGATCTATCTCCCTTGATTTTTGCTTTCCTTCGTTCTTCTGCAACTTGCAGTGCCTCAACTGATAGCCATCTAACCTTCTTACTGTTCCTTTTCTTGGGAATGTGTTTCTCTGCGGCCTCCTTGACAGTATTAGCTACTTCTGTCCACATCTCTTGCGAGCTTTTGTCCTCCAGCTGTAATACATTAAATCTGTTTTGTACCTCTACAGCACAGTCGGAGGGCGTAGAGTTAAGGTCGTATCTGCAAGTTGGGATACTTTTTGATACATTCTGAAGTTTCATCCGAAATTTTGCAATCAGGAGCTCATGATCTGATCCGCAGTCAGCCCCAGGTCTTGTTGTAGCTGACTGAACGGCGCTCTTCCACCTCTAATTACAAAATATGTAATCAATTTGGTTCTGGTGTTGGCCATCTGGTGAAGTCCAGGTATATAGGCGTCGTTTTGGTAGTTGAAACAGTGTATTAGTAACTATCAATGAATGGCAGAATTCTAGGAGTCTCTGTCCAGCTTCATTTGTTGTACCAAGACCATATTTCCCTGTTATACCTTCTACAGCTTCATTTCCCACTTTTGCATTCCAATCTCCAACTACGAAGACGATATCCTTTTTTGGTGTTGACAGTAGTAATTATTGTAAATCTCCATAGAACTGGTCAATAATTTCCTTTTCAGCATCGGTTGTTGGTGCATAAACTCGAATTACTGTGATGTTGAGGGGCTGACCTTGAAGTCTGATGGACATCATTCTATCGGTTTTATATTTGCTTCCCATCACAGCTTTTCTCACTTTATCACTAACTATGAAGGCTACTCCATTACTTCTGTTGTTATCGTGCCCAGAATAATACACCATATGGCCATCCGAAGCAAATTCTCTCATGCCAGTCCACCTCATTTCACTTATTCCCAATATGTCGATGTTAATTTTCTCCATTTCTCTTTTCACTATGTCTAGTTTTCCCTGATACATGGATCTTACATTCCATGTTCCTATGCAGTGCTTCTCTTTGCACCATCTTACTCTTCGTGAATCTCCTCTCAACCTTGTTCCCCCAGGAGATCCGATCGGGGAACTTGAAACTCCGGAACATTTTGAGCTGAGCGAAGCCATGGGGTTTTCTTGGTATAGTTCAGTGGTGGTTTCCCGTTGCCTTCCACTGTCCTCCAACTCCTATCTGCTCACTGACTCAGTTTCCCGCTGAGGTTGGTTACCCAACCTTCCGCTGAGTTGCTTGGCTTAACAGGGGCACCACGTTTAGGTAGGAAGTTGGAGAATTGAGGTGACAGAGGCTGTGAGAACTCTTTTGCTGAGTTCTTGTAATCGCGTATCACCCCCATTTTATGCCAGAGTCTGCAGAGACTCCCCCAGGTCATTTCCTGGACCCACACTGTGTTTTTAAACTGTATTATTTACACTGGGTAAATACTACAGTTTAAAAACGTTTTTAATCTCCCACATTCCTTATGATGACTGTATATGTTGCACATTCGTCTCTCTTTTGTACCTTGGAATATTCTACCGTGAAAATGGTTGTTAAACGAAACCGGTAGAGAATAAATATACAATTATACAGCTGATGCGGCAAATACACTGTTTTGAAAACAGCCATAGACAGCCATCTAAGATAAGTTTTACTCAGTCATGTTTTCAACTGTCAGGCCTGACACGCGTCTGATACTGACCTTAATATGGGGAAATGGTCATACAAAAATGCAGGTAATATTACACAGTTCTTAATGGTAATATGATTATAACACATGTGTCATTTTTAATATTTTTATTCCTCACTATTAAAAGTGAACTTGCATATTGTATCACGTATCGCTATCGATATTTACGTTGAGCATCTGAACACTTCGTTTCTTCTTTGTGCATCCAACATCCACTACGCACATTCTAAGTTACTAACATAAATATTTATGATAAATAGGGTAATGTTCGACTATGATCTGGAAACTGCGACTGCTTATGACATAAAAGGTAATTTAAAACAATTATATGTGTCAGTCGCTTGTATTTTTTCCACGGCCCTTAGATGAGTGGATTACATTACAAATGTTTTTTGGATGTAGTCAGCTGTTTCTTTTGAGCTTCATTCGAAGATGTGCCAGCAGGAAGAAGCCTATCTCTGGACTGTGCGTTGTTGTTTTGTGTTTCTATACCTGTGTAAAGGGGGCGCACAGCTTCAAACGTAGAATTGCTGTGGACTGTGCTTAAGGATTTCGTAACCACTTAGGTGTCAGTCGATGATAAGTCAGATACGTTCGATAAGGTGGACATATGGTGAATAAATTTGTAAGCGATAGCAGGACTGTGGCGTCGTCGCACAGGCAGTTGTCTTAATGGGAAATTACGTAGCCAGAGAGGAAGACATCAGCTATAACGATATGTGGACTTAATTGAGAGTTTTATCGGTGTCTTCTAAAACAGACACATTTCTCAAGGAGGCCAGGGAATGGAAATGAGCCATTAGAGAGAGACAAACCACATTTAATATAGAATTGCACTACTTTACCCATTTTTGGCCTCTGTCTAGTTACGAAAATTATTTTAGAAGATTATGTTTCCTCTTAAGAACATAATCTGACATCATCAAGGATAAAAAGACCTCAGAAAGTAATATTTCCAAGTTTAGTATGTATAGTAAATTCAATAGTTACTTATATAGTAACCAAGTAATACACGAAACCGACCAAAGAAGCACAAATATGGATTTATTCATGAAACTCTGAACAATAACGGAAATACGCCTCTCATGACTCCACACGAAACAAGAGAAAAGAATCATACAAAAGGTCCAACATTAGACATAGACAGGGGTATATAAGGGCTAATCGCCGGTAGATGGCACGGCGGAGACCGTGCTGTGTACGCGGTTCCCACAGGTGGCTTCTGGTGGCTGGCCCACACTCATACAGTTGGTGGTTGATTCGCCGCACTCACACGCACTAGTAGCAAGGTATAGCAGTTTATGTTCTTTTGAAACAGCACATCACGGTTTTGGAGCTGGAAGATAGAGTAGCAAGCTGATCAGTTTTCACATTTTTTTTTTTTTTTTAATATGATGTTGAATGTTGTAGTGGTGTCCCGTCCACTGACTGGTTTGATCCACCTCTCCACACTAGTCTACTCTGCGCACGACTCTTAATCTCTGCATACACAGGCGGATTCAGCTGGACCTACAGGTGAGTTTTCTGCAACCTGCAACGCCTTCAAACACCACATGCAAGTTTTTCATATTCTCTCGGTCGCTACACGCAAACTGTTAGGCCTACAGAAAAAATGAACAGGAACATTTTGCGAAAAATTTATTCCACTGGAATACGTCTTCACTAGATGCCGTAGTTTTAGAATTATACATGAAAAACTTAACGAAAGTTACCTTCAAACGCTTTTTTCTTGAATAACTTGTAACGTACCCTCTCTGTTGTGTTATTGTTGTTTTGTGTTATTGTAGTTGTAGAGATATGAAATTATTGTAGCGGTTTGATTAGTCAGCCGTATTTCGGAATTTTTGACATTAAATGGAGCCTGAAACTTGTTTAATAAATACTTCGCGTGAAGTGCGATTTGCGGCGTAAACAAAAATTAATTGCGGATGTGCAATCCACTGAATATTAACAGAAAAGCTTTAGAACATTGCGCACGACTGATTAGACACATTCAGAGGGTACGTACATTCGCGTGTGAGTGGCTGCGATCTGATGAGAAAGATCTATTTTTATTTTTTTTTCGTAAAATAATTACGTCGTAACACACTCGGAGATTGCGAACGTACAATCAGGGTAGAGACACGTACGTTGTGTCATTTCCCGTGGTCTGCGTAAAAGAATTGCAATTATTTAAATTTAAGAATATTTCTTTTTCTATCGGACTCCTATTTTTATACGAAAAGGAAGATTGCAGGTTCTGAATGTCTGGGCAGAAACACATCGGAATTAATCATAGCGGCCACCAAAGGAAAGTAGTGAGCACAATCACGTACTTCTATTGTTGAACAGCACCGTCGTGAAAAATCGTCGCCTCCATCTACAATTCGCCTTCTCGAATTAACAGAATAATTTGTACTCCATTGGTATGGGATTTAGGCTTCATCTTGACATAAATTATGAAACACATTTTTCATCATTTAACACCTTCATTTAACACACACACATAGATATGAAATTATGCAGTACGTCTTTACGCCAGCACATCAGAACAAAAAGGCAGTTAATACTAGAAGTAATAAAAGAATCTCGAAATTAGTCCTTTGTCTATCGAGGATAAAACAGTTTTTCCGAGTATTCCTCTGGTATGACAGTCGAACAGATTTTCTTCTTGTATCTTTGAGATTAAATGACAACATTTTTTAATTCCTTTTCAAACTCGAGAACTATGAGTTTCAACGAAAACGTATCCCAGTACAAATTTTAACTACGTGAAATTTCCTATAAAAGGTTCCGTTACTTTTTTTTTGTTTTGTTTGAGACTAATAAGTTGTATGTAGTGAGTGATAGGAGATGAAAATCTCACACATGGTGTTTGAAGGCATTGTCGACTGCTTAAAACAAGTCGTTAGTGGCAGCTGAATCACTTTGCATACTCGTATATTGTAAACTACATCCATTTGAAGTCGCTATCGTCAAGATTTGATCTCTCTCCACAAATTTTACCCCTTACGCGTTCCTCCAGTACCAAATTTCCAATTCGTTGCTGCATCAGGAAGTGTCCTATCAACTGATCCTAGTTGGACAGATAACAATTTTAAGCGATTTTTTCAAGCTCAGACGTCTTTAGCATATGTAAATGGAAACTGTGTTATTGTAGAAGATAGAGCGTCCAACGAAGGACCCCTTGAGTTTAAAGTAGCTAACATGAAAACAAATATCGGTAAAATAATGAAACAAACGGTACGTTTATTGAGAAAACTGTAAGAATTTTATACAAGAGTTTTGAAAAAGTAGTTACAAAGGCTGTCAACAAATGGCCCTCTATGCTGTACAGCTCACACCAGCATGCATAAATAAACTAGTTGTCTGCAAGAGGTCTTTGCAAACACAATCATTGTTCATCACTCGTAATAGAAAATGAAAATTACCGTTACATATTGTAGCCTCTCTGCGGAAATGAATTCAGTTACCACACAGACCGACGATCCAAGCTCGTTAAACGTGGTGACATAGTTCCGATAGACAGTGTCTCTCAGTGTGCCCCACGAGAGATAGTTCTATGAGTTACACATAATAAATATGGAGGCCAGCCCATGACGGCGGCAGCACATTTGGAATAATGCACCGCAGTGACTCTATTCCCGAAGTACTTATCAAGAACACGAAAGATGCATTCGGTTCGAAGTGATTGGGGCCAGTATTGTACGGACCACTCAGTGCATGGCCGATCTTCCAACGCTTGCTACGTTTCGACAAATTGTTCTAAGACTTGAACGTAACCTTCAGTAGCTATCGAGTCCCGCATGAAAAAAGAGTCGATAATGGCTCTACTGTATACCGCAGGCCGAGCGGCAACATTGGGAGAATTCAGCGGTTCCGCTTCACTCCAAAATCTCCATTCACGAACCATTCAGATCAGTGTATGAAACAGATGCAGCTAACATCAGATCCGTCATTATCAATTATGTGAGAATCTGGTTTTGCACAGGTAGCCGTTTGTCGCACAGCAGGTACTGGAATGACCGGTGACTTTGGAATTTGAGTGTAAACATATGTAAACTGTTTATCATTTTGCAACCATGTTGAAACGCTTCAAAACAGCCTCTACTACAATTCGTAGGACAGACTTCCTCGATTCTTGCTGAACAAGTGCAGAAATTGTGGTGACGTTCTCAGCCGTTACGAAGGTTGGCCTACAGTTCCCCACTAAATCATATTCTACATTACCTGTCAGAATTTGACTAAGAGCTTGCTATTGGTCTTCGCATCGGGTCTTGTTCTTTTCGGAACGTTATATCGTGTTTGAAAACTGCACTTTGTTGTCGTTACACTGTGTTCTGATGTGATATTCCAGTACCAGAAACACACGTTGTTCAGTGCATTCAAACTCTTTCTTCGATACCCTAACTTCCGTTCACGTTTCGGCAGTGGAACTGATTGTCTGGGCTTTGGTGTGCTATTTATGGGCACTGCGGTATTGCAATGACAGTGCCATCAGTTAGCAGGTTTTGTAAATACTAGTTAGAAACTTTATAACATCCTTATAGCTTTCGCAATAAAATTATCTTCTATTGATCCTTCTTTTCATATTATTTAATTTTAGAAACAAAGAGTTCTTTGACGGATGCATTGTAAATAATCATTGGCTGTGAGCTCATTCCGGAACAGCCTTCGGAAGAATCAGCCTCCACATTGTTGCGTAGGGAGCAGTGAACAGTTATAAAGAGTACCGACCAGAGCAGAGCAGACTGCGTCGACATTGACTCAACGCTTATTATGTCGATGATCTTCAGTTAAGAGTCTGGAGTATTTAGTGTGTGCTATATAAGATGTGCGAGTTAGGGACTGTGAATATTTTTCCGTTGTATGATACTGAGGCTCGAATTTGGCAGTGGGAATGTCATATGGGCCGAAACCTTCCCCGTCACGGCACTCTGTTGCCTATCATAATATTCAGTAGACGTATTTTCACTCTAACAAACGTAAAAATATAAAGTTATTCCGAGCTTCTAAGACATTAAGAGTGTCACTGCTAAAACAAAGATTACTTTTTAGTTTTTATGGCGACCATAAATTGTAATTAGCTTGACATTCTAATTTCATTCTTCGGGTGGAATTGATACAAGTATTTTCCTTTGATGTACTCAGCTTCAGAAGTGATCGGTTACAACTGTTTTGATTTCAGTTAGACTGAGCAGAGATGTGCAAGGCTTAACCTACAAATGTATTGTTTTTAAACAGACAATAGACGAAAAACGAAAGATACGAATCGTACACTGTCTGAAGGCATTGTCGGAAGTCAAAATAACCTCCGTAATGGATCCCACTAAAGTAAAATGTAAAGAGTCAAATGATGATGTGACTTTTTTGTATGGTGTTATCAAGACGCAGAACACGTCATATTGGCGATAGCAGGAGTATTAGAATGATATGGAGCTGTAGATTTCTTTGTACCAAGGACAACATTGAAACCCCTACTGCGCAAATATCCAGATATTCTGTTGAACACTTCAATAGACATTTTACGAAATATTGGAACCTCATTCCAAACAATGGAAGTGCAATCAAGCATCAGCTAAGAGTATTATTTTGCTTTGGAAC
This sequence comes from Schistocerca serialis cubense, assembly GCF_023864345.2. Taxonomy (NCBI): domain Eukaryota; kingdom Metazoa; phylum Arthropoda; class Insecta; order Orthoptera; family Acrididae; genus Schistocerca; species Schistocerca serialis. The sequence goes on along the minus strand of NC_064644.1, from coordinate 329,614,109 downwards.
ATTTAAAATGCTTACGTGTCGTAAGCACGGACAGACTGTCAAAAAATGTTTGTAAGTGCAATGAGCCGGTGGGGCGAGGAAGTCAGGCAGCATTATGCGTTTCATCGCTAGACGGCAAAGACATCGTTTTCACAGCAGTAAAAGACTCCACTTCATCGCAGCTGAGTCAGTTAGCAAGAAAGTTGTAAATTACGTACACAAAGCTTCCTCGCGAATTATTCTACCAATTACCTAAAACCATATCAAAATCCCTACAGTAGTTCCTGAGATTTTTGATAGTTTACGAATGAAATGTCAGTTTGTAATAGCAAAAAATATTTTTCGTGAGATATAATTACAAATTAACAATTTTCGGTATCTTTTAACTTTGCTTGTGCTGCGAAACCTTGCTCCTTGTCAAATTTCGTGGTTCTGGGTCAACAGAAAGTACCTTATAAGTTTTGATGAGAGAGTTTGCGAGTATCAAAAAATGGCCGTATGTTTTTACTGCATTGACTTAGAAACCTAAATTTTTTGCACCGTCAATAGACCGTAGACCTTAGTATACGACATAAATTTCAGCTTTATATCGTAAGCCACTCTTGAGGAAAAAGGGGTCTTAACAGTCGTACAGACTGACAGACCGACAGACCGACAGACAGACAACGAATTTATCTTATAAGGGTCCCGTTTTTACCAGCTGAGCTACGGAACACAAAGAGAGGGTTCATTATAGTCATTTGGACTGCTATATTTTTTGTGGGAATCTGTTCAATTAAGAATATTCCCAAGAGATATCTAAAATATAACCTCTTTTCCTTGGTTCACTGAAACACGAATCTCGTTTCCATTACTCGTTATCCAGTCGCGAAGTTTCCATGCTGACAGCAGTAATGAGTGGCGCTAATTTCACGTCACCAACGGTGCCTTTGTATAAATCTGCTGTAAAGCTCTATTTGCAGTATCGTCTGACATGACGTGTGCACTGAAACGTTTATGCCACTTCCTCTGACTTTCCGGGTTCAGGTGGCGTTCAGAGTTTGGTGGCGTAATGGTAAGACACTAGATTCGTCTTCGCCACGATGGCAGTTCAGAGCCTCGGCCGGCTAGTCAAACAGAATTTTTTCGTGCTTTTCCTAAATCTTTTCAGACAAATAATTGTGTGGTCAAACAAGCTTTGGGCTTGCAGCCGGTAGTCGTTTAATACACTCCACTGTATTTCAACTGGGCACCTAGTAGTCATCCTCTGGTGAACCACAGAAGACTACCGGGGACTTCTGTTGTTCCCCAGTATACAGGTTGTTTTTTTCTTTAACTTGATACAAGTAAATATTTCGATAATGTCGCATCGTTAGAAAAAAATATTGTATGTGAAAAGTTAATATTAGTAAAGGGAACATCTGTCTGTGCTATAAATGACATCCTCCTAACCAGCTCTCCTGGGTGAGCGGGTTCAACTTTATATTTTCGAATAGAAACCACCCATTTCTATTGCATATTGGGATTCTATGCCATAAAATACGTTCAGTTTACTCAGACCGTTGTTTCCGAATCTTGGCGGACGGCGCTGTAACAGATAAATATCACGTGTGCCTGTTTCTGTAATTAAGAACCGATGGAATTGATCTTACGGTTCATTTACAACGCAAATGTTAACCGTTGTGTTCTAACGGTTGTTGTTTATGTTACAAATTTACTTCAGTGTAGCACATTTGATTACACGGTACAAATACAATGGCTAGACATGAACACTTCTGGCAAATAAGCTACTTGTATAGCAACCTAGCAACCTAGGTTTCTGTTCCCTGCGCGGTTGATTTTGGTGAGTGCCCAGACCATGCTTGATTTCAGTGGCTTCCCTGGAACCCCAACATCTGGGTGAATGATTTCGGTGTGTCTTTCGATCCGGGGCCCACAAGAAATACAGACCTCGGAACTCGTCTGGTATAATTATTCCCTCCCATCCGGAGACTGCTGCTGGCACTAGTAAGACCTACGGAGCCATGTGCTGTGACGTACGCGCCACTTCCTGTCTTTCTCGTAGGCCTCGGTTTCCATCCAGCCGCCGTAACTCACGCGCTGGCCTCTACGTGGCTACCAGCGGATTACAAACCACAACCATTATAATAAAGTAAAATGTCCACGACGTAACAGGCACACCTGCCTGACATCAAACATCCGAATGGCGAGAGGCAAGGGGCCTCGTCGAAATCAAGTAACCCAACCGTGTGAGGCAAGGGGACTCGCCGAAATGAAGCACCCCAGTGGTGAGAGTGAAGAGGGTTCACCGATATCATGCATCGCTATGGGAACAGAAAACTATTACATCCATGTCTTTATTCCTGAATCACGCCAAGTGTGGTTTATCACCAGACACTGAAGCGGCTAGACGTAATATACTGTACAATCAATTTTGCAACATGAACGTAAATCTCGAACATAACTATCAACCGTTAGAGCACAAGGTCTACATTTACATAATTAACGTAATGTAGAATTAAATGCGTCTGTTCTTTATAGTAAAAACATGTACACATTGTATACGGGGTGTTCAAAAATTCTCTCCGCAGTGCCGTACGATTGTTAGCCACGCGTGCTGTATGGCTGTTCGCCTGCCTGGGTTTTTCAACGAAACTATAAACGCTCAACGATACTGCAGTGACATTCTGTACCCATTAATACTGAACAGTTATTTTCAACAAGATGGTGCAACTGCGCATACAGCTCGCGTTTCAGTGTCACTGCTTGCTGATGTTTTTGGTGATCGCATAATTTCGCAGGGACTTTGGTCTCCACGATCGCCTGACCTAACACAACCTGACTTTTTCTACTTGGGGTGCAGCGGAAGCAGCTGTCTATAAAAACCGTCCAAAATCCATCGATGAATTGAAAACTGAAATATCCTCTTTCACTGCTTCTGTTACAGAAGAAATGTTACAGCTTGTGTTTGGAAACATGATTAGACGAATTGAATTGTGTATTCAACAGCAGGGGGGACACTTTCAGTATTGAATGTGAAAATTTGTAAGTAAAAATGAATATTTAATAAATTAATAACTTGTGTTTCATTGAGTTTCATTTCGGTATATTCACTGCGGCATACGGCACGCGCGGCTGCCAATCATACGGCACTCCGTATGTGGATTACAACGCCATCTGACACGATTGGGAAACAATGGTTTCAGTAAACCTACGTATTTTCTGTCGTTGAATCTGAAGATATGATAACAATGAGGGGTTTCAACTGAAAATACAAAGTTGAACCCACCCATGAAAGAGGGTCGGTTAGGTAGGGGCCAGCTGTAGCACAGACATATGTTCCCTTTACTAGTATTAATTTTTCAGTTAGAATTTTTTTTTCGTACGATGCGTCGTTTTCGAGTTATTTAGTTGCCTACAGTTAAAACCGACACCTTGTACAGCGTGTTGTGAATATTCGCCGCATGCATCAAAATCAAGTTGACAGACGGACCACACTACGCGATGGCAGAGCCCTCACTGGTTAAACCGCAGAACTCATTACTCATTATCGCTCGCCTCGGCCATCGGTGCACTCGGTCGTCTTCGATTAGAGCAATATGGGAGTTGACAGGTTTCCACGTACTTTTCAACTGGTAGCCGCTATCATGGTTCACCATATTTTCTGCCAGACGTATTTTCATGGATTTTTTAAAGAATGCAGTACTAAAAACATGTCGCTGTGATCAGAATCATTGTTTTGTCATACTCCATTGCATGTTCAGTGGAAATCCAATGTTCGCCAATAGTGGGCAAGCTTGGTTGCAAAATGCGAGGGAAGTACTCATGTCCAGTGCAGCGTTCTTCCACACCTTGTATTTATGGAGGAATCTTGCTATCTTAAACGAAGAAAAGCCGGTGTATTCTTCTCATTATCCAGTACCTAGTTGTAGGTTTTAACTGATAGTGCCTTGGTAATTTACCGCGTAGACTATCCATTTCTCCTGAGTACTGTCTTTAGGTGGGCGACCTCTAGTTCTACCGTCTTTAGGTGAGCGAACTCTAGTTCTGACACTGCGTGAGCCATTTGTACAAGTGTTCCAAGCAGGTTTATAGTTTGCGAAGGGTGATGACAACTCCATGCCTGTAAATAACTGTAACTTGGACTGGTTTTTCGTTCTGCTAAATGTGACGTCTTTTGATATAGTCAATAAGTTTTATTAGACTACAATGTAAATATGACATGGTGCCTGGGAGAGTAGTTGCTGAATGAAACGCAGTTAACAGAGTATTGTGTGATACGATTTCATCAACAGATTTGTGTATTTTCAGTAACAGTTCCGCTGTATTTTATGTTTCTTATGTCTAGATCTACTAGTTACGGAACGTAGCGAGACGTCTTATGATGACAAAATTTCTAAATGTCGTTCTGAGTTTATGATTATATGGTTATAAAACCATTATGATTGGGCTTACGATAAGATCCAAGAAAGAACCTAAAAACTTAAGGCTGAGTCTCAATGGCGAGGGCAGCTGACGGATGACTGCCACGAAGTTGAATTAGAGAACACGAAGACTTACAAGTGTCTTGAAGTGTACAAGAATTAAGATGTGACGTTTGCAGAGGTGACAAACCTAGCGAACGTGAAGATGAAACAGTACCGGTCGAGGGTGAAAGTTAGATAGGGGTTACAGTTACCGCAAGAGAAAGTAGCGTAGTTGAAAGCAAAAGGTGTTTTTGTATATAAAATTCAATAATAGATGAAACTTCTGCTACGTAGCATAATGTACTGGGAAATATGATAATTTGGTTTAATAAGCAGCCTAGTCAAATGTATGACGGCGTGCACGTTGTAAGAGAGAGGAGAGTGGTAGACTTAACGGGAAGAGGGGGGGGGGGGGCAGGAAGTGATCATAGAAAGATGTTACCTAACCTGGATGAAATTACCAAATTTACGGTAGTGTGCGCCACGCAGTCGACGTGGGAAGTTCCGTATATTGTAGACGTCGCAGCCAAATCACGATGGTTGATTAACGAATTGCTTTCGGCCGACGGCTGACGATTGCGAGTCAGACAAGAATGCTGGGGCACAGTTACGAAATTTTAGACATATGTTAAACCCAAATAAAGTAAAGAAAGTTGTAAAAAGAGAGATGTGTAAAGAAACCTCGCAACATTATCGAAAATTTGCTGCCACATCACTATAAAGATGTGAAGTATTTGAAAAAAAGGAAAGAGTTAAAATAACCACGCACAAGACAGGAAGCAGTGAAATGAGAGGTGGAATGACTTGGCCCTACAGCAAGACCTGCTATGGGAGAATGAAGGAATGAGAACTGAACAGAGCAAGCAGATCGTTATTCCAATTAAAATGAACGACATACTGTAAATACGTAAGTTTTAATTGACGTCGGTGCAGAAATTAGATAGTTAGCAGAAGCACTTTTCGATTCTATTGAAAATAAACCTGGAGTAATTAAGTACCCCCATCAGAATCTATGTAATTATTGCCACTATTGCAAAGAGTAACAAGCCAATATAAAGGTAAACATTTGTGTACTTCACAGCTGTTGGTTCTAAATAAAGCTTTTGATAGTTTCAATAGATAGAAACTTTGGAAGAAAGTAACGACTCGCGGATATTCGAGGAATCTAATAAATGCAACAAAAAGTCTGCATCAGAACACGACTGTCACTCAAGATCTCAATGGAAAAATGACTGCTGAGATACCAGTCATCAAAGGAGTACGGCAATTTTGCTGTGTCTCCAATCTCCTCAACTTCGTTTAAAATTTAAATATATGAAATAATGCATATGTGGAACTCAGGAATTCCAAAAGGGGAATACCTAGAGGGGAGATCTCTTTTAAATAACTTACTATATGCTGACGATGCAATGATCCGAGTAGATCGAGAAGGGTACGTACGGAAAGGAATATACTCTCTGAAACAAATAATTGCAGAATTAGACAAGGAGATAGCAACAGAAAAGCCAAGACAATGGTCTTAAAGGGAAAATAACACATTAGAACTAAAGTAGTGTTAGCAAGTAAATCACTTCAGTTACCTAGAATGTGACGTGACCTAAAGCTACAGCAGAGATGCAGAAATTAAACTTAGTAAGTTCAGCCAGGTGTGTGGAATAATTAACAGAAACTTAAAAACAAAACTAGGAAAGATACTGAAATTAAATTCTACAAAACAGTTGCAGTCTCTACAGTGCTATATGGAAGCAAGAGGTGGATGATTAGCAAAAAGCAAGAAAGCTGTATTCAGGTACAAGAAATTCCTGAGACGAGATAAGGGTTACACAATAGAAGATAGATTAAGGAATCGAGGTATTAGTGAAGAACCAATAATTTTTAGTGTAGACGATAAAATTGTAGATTATAGCAGAAAGTGGGACGAACACGTAGGTGACAGACCTACCTAAAAGCTAGAAATTAAGAAAGAAGAAATAGAGGAAGACCCAGGCAACACTGGGTGCTGTAACAGGCAAGTTCGCATAATACCTGGAGAAGAATACAGTGGGTAATGTAAAATTTGAATTAGAATTTCTAGTTGTACAGGGCGGAGCAAACAAAAGTGGCCCAGTGAACAGAGTTCCAGAGTGCTAAGAAACACAGCAGATTAAAGGAAATACAGTACTGACCTGACTATAGCAGATGTTCAAAGTGACTAACATTCATCTCTTGGCACTTCTGGGCCCTGGTCAGCAAGCTGCTGAAGGCCAATTGAAACTGGACTACTTGAATTGCTGCAGTCTCATTCGAAATGTTCTGCTGCAGTTCTTGAAGACTATCAGAGTTCTTGCGATGAACCTTGGATTAGAGGGTTCCCCACTCAAAGTAACAACAGATTGACAGGTTAGGTGACCTGGGTGGCCAGCTATGGTCACGGCGAGACTGTCCTCTCCTGAGAACTCTGTCAGATGTGAAGATTGTGTAAATGTGCTCCAAGTTTCGTCCAGCTGTATGGGCTGTTGTTCCATCCTGCTGGAAGCAACTGTATGTCTTTTCCTTCTCTGTTAATGCATACATTTATGTTCAATCGTATCCACTCGTCTGGGCACTTTTATCTACCCATCTTGTACCAAAGTAGCATTCTGATTTATTGTTAGGATTACATTGGCTGCTGTAGCAACTATCCGCTACTCTACATCTACATCTACATCTATACTCCGCGAGCCACCTTACGGTGTGTGGCGGAGGGTACTTATTGTACCACTATCTGATCCCCCTTCCCTGTTCCATTCACGAATTGTGCGTGGGAAGAACGACTGCTTGTAAGTCTCCGTATTTGCTCTAATTTCTCGGATCTTTTCGTTGTGATCATTACGCGAGATATATGTGGGCGGTAGTAATATGTTGCCCATCTCTTCCCGGAATGTGCTCTCTCGTAATTTCGATAATAAACCTCTCCGTATTGCGTAACGCCTTTCTTGAAGTGTCCGCCACTGGAGCTTGTTCAGCATCTCCGTAACGCTCTCGCGCTGACTAAATGTCCCCATGACGAATCGCGCTGCTTTTCGCTGGATCATGTCTATCTCTTCTATTAATCCAACCTGGTAAGGGTCCCATACTGATGAGCAATACTCAAGAATCGGACGAACAAGCGTTTTGTAAGCTACTTCTTTCGTCGATGAGTCACATTTTCTTAGAATTCTTCCTATGAATCTCAACCTGGCGCCTGCTTTTCCCACTATTTGTTTTATGTGATCATTCCACTTCAGATCGCTCCGGATAGTAACTCCTAAGTATTTTACGGTCGTTACCGCTTCCAATGATTTACCACCTATGGCATAATCGTACTGGAATGGATTTCTGCCCCTATGTATGCGCATTATATTACATTTATCTACGTTTAGGGAAAGCTGCCAGCTGTCGCACCATGCATTAATCCTCTGCAGGTCCTCCTGGAGTACGTACGAGTCTTCTGATGTTGCTACTTTCTTGTAGACAACCGTGTCATCTGCAAATAGCCTCACGGAGCTACCGATGTTGTCAACTAAGTCATTTATGTATATTGTAAACAATAACGGTCCTATCACGCTTCCCTGCGGTACTCCCGAAATTACCTCTACATCTGCAGATTTTGAACCGTTCAGAATGACATGTTGTGTTCTTTCTTCTAGGAAATCCTGAATCCAATCACAAACCTGGTCCGATATTCCGTAAGCTCGTATTTTTTTCACTAAACGTAAGTGCGGAACCGTATCAAATGCCTTCCTGAAGTCCAGGAATACGGCATCAATCTGCTCGCCAGTGTCTACGGCACTGTGAATTTCTTGGGCAAATAGGGCGAGCTGAGTTTCACATGATCTCTGTTTGTGGAATCCATGTTGGTTATGATGAAGGAGATTTGTATTATCTAAGAACGTCATAATACGAGAACACAAAACATGTTCCATTATTCTACAACAGATTGACGTAAGCGAAATAGGCCTATAATTATTCGCATCTGATTTATGACCCTTCTTGAAAATGGGAACGACCTGCGCTTTCTTCCAGTCGCTAGGTACTTTACGTTCTTCCAGCGATCTACGATAAATTGCTGATAGAAAGGGGGCAAGTTCTTTAGCATAATCACTGTAGAATCTTAAGGGTATCTCGTCTGGTCCGGATGCTTTTCCGCTACTAAGTGATAGCAGTTGTTTTTCAATTCCGATATCGTTTATTTCAATATTTTCCATTTTGGCGTCCGTGCGACGGCTGAAGTCAGGGACCGTGTTACGATTTTCCGCAGTGAAACAGTTTCGGAACACTGAATTCAGTATTTCTGCCTTTCTTCGGTCGTCCTCTCATTGTTAAAACAGTTGGGGATCATTTGATGTGAAAAGAATTTAATGTAGCTCATGAGATGGGATTGAAGTTGTCTAAATCCATTCAAATAATCGTGGCACCCAATAATAATGGTTTAGTAAACATCGCAGAATGTTATTGGATAATAAATTTGAAAAATGTCAGCTATTCAAATGATAAATTTCATCGTATTGTGGATAAAGTTAAAGACATCACAGCAGTGCAGCATGACAATTTGTCAGAATATTAGTACAGAACGGGAAAGTGATTTCTTACAAGCCAGGTTCGACACAAGAAAGCAAGTGTCCTTCAGGTACAACCATTTCTTTGTACTACCTTATCCAGTACATTTAGTCCAGAGGGAAGCGGCACACAGAGGCACCAATAATATTATATAATGAGCAGTAGCGTAATAGAGAAATGTTCTACACAACAACCCTTTAAATATATTTCAAAGAAAGATGTAGGTACATTAGTGTCTATTGAAGCTCGCAACTTGAATACGATGTACGAAAGGGAAACAGACTGACCAGATCATCTGGACAAGGTATTTCAAGATTTCCAAAACGTGTTATGTATGTCAAGCTTGGTCCAACTGTCAGGTATTGGCAGATACCTCTGGCACCCGAATAACGTAAATATACAGAATTTAAAATATTAAAAAAATGCTGGAAAAGATACCGTTACAAAGTTGAAATTTAAGAGAGGGGAGATGTAGCAGATGGGACCTGGATAAACTGAAGGAACCAGAGGTTGCTGTGAGTTTCCTAGGCAACAGTAGTCAAAGGCGAACTGAAACAGGGGAAAGGAGTACAATAGAAGACAAATCGGTAGCTGTAAGAAGACAAAAACTATTACAATGGGCTGAAAAAATACAGGAAATGAAATCGGTGAAGGAAACTCTTCTTCTTTCAGTAAATCTTCCCCCAGACATCCCCCAAATTTACCCTGTCCTGAGCACCCTCCTTCATTTGCTTACAACTTCTTCCTCTCTTCACATCTGTTAGAATTCCAATCCTTCCTCTTTCTCTCCCTCTTTTTCCATCTATTTTTCCCACCATGATTCTCTGTAGTAGACAATTTCTACATAACATGTGTCTGATTGCAAAACATTTTCCTGTTGCGTATCATCCTCTCCTACGCTGCTCAGCTTTATTCATTCTGTCGATCTATTTCACTTTCATCATTCTTCTCCATAACCACATTTCAAAACTTTGTAAATATTTTTGTTCTTTGTGTCTGATTGTCCATGTTTCAGAGCCATAAGAGACCATACCCTACTCAAAATATATGGTGAACCTCTTCCTAAGTGTTGCCTCTGTCGGTCAGCTAACCATTCACTCTCCCAAAAACTCTGTTTCGCATGGAGATTCTGAATCTCATTTCCTCTGTGCGACTTCCGATGGAAGTTATCAAGCTTCCCAAATGCGAGAGTGACTGATCATGTTTTAATATCATTCATCTAGTGATACATTAATCGTGCCGTCTTCTTTTCCGATCCTCGCCACTTTGGTCTTGCTAAACTTCTGTTCCAGTCCAGATTCTTTATCCACAGTTTCAATATTCTCCATCATCAACTGCAGCCTTTCCTCCGTTTCTATTAGCACAGTCGAATCATCAGCGCACTTGATGGTTTTTATTCTTCTTCTCCCACTACAAGTCCCTTTGATTTTTCAAAGGCCTTATTGATTAGCTTCAAAAGTTTTTCAGTAAAATGTGTCGGTGACATACCTTGTTTCACACCTTTTCCAATATCCACGTGTTCAGTTTCATCTTCTTCTACTCGAACTACCACATTCCGTCCCATATAGAGTTGCTTCTATTCTTCAAGTCTATACCAGTATCTTTCATTGTGTTCAAAAGCATATGTCAGTCAACTTCTGTCAAATGCTTTTTCCCAGTCGACTAAACAAATGCATATTTCTCTACTCTCTTAAAAATATGATACGTCTGCCATCATCCTCAGATATACAGTTGCGTTTCTGGTTCCTCCTCTTTTCTAAATACGAACTGATCTTCTCCTATATTCTCCTCTGTTTTCCTTTCTATTCTCTTCAGCACTGTTCAGGACACAGCCTTCGTAATGTGGCACATAAAACTAATTGTCTTACAGTCTTTACACTGATTAGCACTGCATTGCTTTGGTGAGGGAGTACAGATGTCTAACAATGGGTCTGTCGGAAAGTGCAAAATGACAAAGCAGGAATAGCTAGAAGAGAAATGAAAGGCTGTAGAAGCATGTATAAGTAGGTGGAAGATAGATCCCACTTACAGAAAATATAAAGAGCCATTTGAAGGAAGGAAAAGCAGCTATATGAGCACCAAAAGCTCATGTTGAGGGCCAGTACTGAGCAAGAAATGGAAGGCCGAAAGGTGGAAGGAGCATGTAGAGGGTCTGTATAAGGGAAACTAACTGATGAGAAGGGAGATGTGATACTGTGGGAAGAATTTAACAAAGCGCTGAAAGATCTATGTGGAAACAAGGAGTACACAATATTCCCTCACAGTTATTGAGATACTTGGGAGAGCCCTTCATAACAAAATTATTCCAGCTGGTGTACAAGATATACGAGACAGCGGAAATACCTTTAGATTTAAGGAAGACTGTAGTAATTCCAGTTTCAAAGAAAGGGGGTTCTGACAGGTGTGAATACTATTGAACTATGAGTTCAATAATTCATAGTTGCCAAGTACTGACACGCATTTTTAAAGAAGACTGGAGAAACTCGGGGAAGATCAGTTTGGGTCCTGGAGAAGTACAGAACACGTGATGCAATAATGACCCTATGACTTACCCTAGAAGATACGCTGAAGAAGCCTAGCCAGCCGGAGTGACCGTGCAGTTCTAGGCGCTACAGTCTGGAACCGCGCGACCGCTACGGTCGCAGGTTCGAATCGTGCCTCGGGCATGGATGTGTATGATGTCTTTAGGTTAGTTAGGTTTAAGTAGTTCTACGTTCTAGGGGACTCATGACCTCAGAAGTTAACTCCCATAGTGCTCAGAGCCATTTGAACCATTTCAAGAAACGGAAACCTACGTTTACAGGACTTTTAGATTTAGAAAAAGCTTTTGAAATCGTCGACTGGACTACAGTCCTTGAAACTTCGAAATTAGCAGAGATAAAATACAGAGCAAGAAAGTTTATTTACGTCTTGCACAGAAATCAGACTGCAGTTATAAAAGTCGTAGGACATAAAAGCCATAATTGAGAAGACAGCTGTTAAGAAAAGTCGAAGGACATAAAAAAAAGCCATAAATGAAAAGAAAGCTGCTAAGAAAGCAAAGGAGAAGTTTGGAAAGAGAATTAAATTTTGTTGATTTTGTTTTTGTTGTGGTCTTCAGTTCAGAGACTGGTTTGATACAGCTCTCCGTGCTACTCTATGTTGTGCAAGCCTCTTCATCTCCGAATAAGTAATGCAGCCTGCATCCTTCTGAATCTGCTTAGTCTATTCACCTCTTGGTCTCCCTCTACGATTTTTATCCTCCACCCCTCCCTCCAATACTAAATTGGTAATTCCTTCATGCCTCCGAAAGTGTCCCACCAACCGATCCCTTCTTCTAGTCAAATCGTGCCACAAATTCCTCTTCTCCCCGATTCTATTCAGTACCGCCTCATTAGTTGCGTGATCGACCCATCTAATCTTAAGCATTCTTTCGAAGCACCACATTTCGAAACCTTCTATTGTCTCCTTGTCTATACTGTTTATCGTCCATGTTTCACTTCCATACATGGCTACACTCCATACAAATACTTTCAGAAACGACTTCCTGAGACTTAAATCTATACTCGATGTTAACAAATTTCTCTTCTTCAGAAATGCTTTCCTTGCCATAGCCAGTCTACATTTTATATCCTCTCTACTTCGGCCCTCTCCCAAATAGCAAAACTCATTTACTACTTTAACTGCCTCATTTCATAAACTAATACTCTCAGCATCACCTGATTTAATTCGATTACATTATCCTGGTTTTGCTTTTGTTGATGATCATCTTATATCCTCCTTTCGAGACACTGTCCATTCCGCTCAACTCCAGTTCCAGATCCTTTGCTGACTCTGACAGAATTATAATGTCGTCGGCACACCTCAAAGTTTTTATTTCTTCTCCGTGGATTTTAATTCCTACTCCAAAGTTTTCTTTTATTTCCTTTACTACTTGTCAATAAACAGATTGAATAACATCAGGGATAGGCTACAACCCTGTCTCACTCCTTTCTAAATTTTATAGAGCAGAAAATGAAAAATTAATATTTTGTTGATGACAATGTAATTTTCTCAGAAACAGCAAATGGTTCAAATGGCTCTGAGCACTATGGGACTTAATTCTCAGGTCATCAGTCCCCTAGAACTTAGAACTACTTAAACCTAACTAACCTAAGGACAACACACACATCCATACCCGAGACAGGATTCGAACCTGCGACCGTAGCGGTCGCGCGGTTCCAGACTGTAGTGCCTAGAACCGCTCGGCCACTCCGGCCGGCAAACAGCAAAGGATTTGGAAATGCAGTTGAACGGAATGGATATTGTCTTGAAAAGAGATTCTCTACAAAAGTAAAACATGGCTAATAGAATGAAGTCGAATTAAATCAGGCATTAATCTCTATACTAGCAGCACAAGGCCAGTAGATCGTTTGTATGTTCATTTTACGGGCTTACAAGTAGAAACTAGCTACTTATTTGGATTGGGCTCTGTGATTTTGTAGTTTAATTGTGAATTTCTCGAGTGTGTGTGTAGTGTATTTTTCCACCATATTGATAGGGACAGTGAATTCAGGCTCTACAGCACCGTGATATTTAATCCATTGACAGAAGTGAATACGAGGCTCAAAATCACGTTTTTCGTGATAGGAGTGTAATAACTGTACCACAAGTACTCTCCATACTATTTTCTTCGAAGTGTGCGATTCAGTGCAAGTTGACGTGTGTTATTGTCGGGTGGTCGCCCACATCATCCAACATCACCTCCTCATACTCTGGTGTCCGGACATGTCTTTGGCTGGCTCCCTGTGGTGTGAACGACTCCGTCTCTTGTAAGTTGTTATCCACGGAGATAAACTTCTTCCATTTAGGATGACGCCTGTTGGGAAAGTGTTTCTATATATTCGTGCTGCGTTACGGGCACTACATCCTACGTCCCCATACATTCAATACATGTCAGGCAACTCTCGTAACGAATAACGTTCCACCTTTGACTACGCTTCATGCACTGTGCACAGTAAGCACCTCACAATGGACACATGACAAGTTGTCTGATGAAATGAGCGACTGACACCACGGATAGTGAGTGGTCTGTGTGCGGCGCAGATTAATGTCCCAGTGCGATGCATGCAGCCATCACGTGACACACGTGCTACGAGCTAAAGTGTGTACAGCACGTCTGTATGGTGGTCAGGGGTGTCCGCTATTTATCACCAATTACCTGTTCCAGTGTACAACAGACACCTGGGATCTTAGCGAGAGTGCGGCAGAACTGCACGCACCTTTCTATAGATACACTGATAAAGGCGATCTTCACTTTGAACAACTACTATGAGCTACGTTGTCGTTATGTGATGTACACTGTGTCCGTTAATAAAAGAATAGATATGCATTCCCGACCATTGGTTCCATTTCTCAATACAATCGATTGTCGATCCACTCAAACTTCTTTCAGTTTGATCCAAAAGCTTGGAGACACCCTGTTTATTATTGTGTACCGATCGCCTGGTCTGCATCTTTTTGGCGTTAGTTTGACAACAGATCTTTCTTATTGAGCTTCAGTGCTTTTGTAGTTTTATTTTTCCATTGTGGTTAAGGTGAAGGTAAGTGTTAGAGTGCGCTGACATCTGTGTGTTGTTGTATTCAAGACCATTTCGAAGTTACAGTAATCACAGTACATTTTAACCTAGTATAGCGCAGAGTGATTCAAGCGTGGTAAATTCAGTAATTGCACGGAATACTTGCATAAAAATACATGGTAAACAATTATATACTGTAACAGAGTTGTATATGCAGCTGTAGATCACATACGTCTACGCTGTAATCAATTGATTTTGCAGTAAAGTTTGTACAGTTGGACTCGCAACCATATTTTTTCTAAATTATCCAAGTTCATCTCTAGAAATTAAATTATTCGGCTAGTGTAAATGTTTATTTTTTCTGAAAGTTCAGTAGCAACTTTAATACTTATATTTGTTAATAATTTCAAATCAAAAATATATTGTAATTGTCGAGTGAGTTGCTAAAGCTATTCTCGGCAGTAAGTTATATATGTTTCCTTATATCGATTCGGTAGTATTCGGGACCAATATCTTTGCTTTCGGAATTTCTAGGTAAGCGATAACACAGTCATTGACTTTATGTGGTGTGGATGTCCACGACGAGCCATCCATGACACAGACGCTTTCGTCAATCATGGTCCCACTGCCAAACCCACAAACAGACCTTACATCCAGACATGATGGAAACTAAAGAAGACTATGTCAAGGACCTAGTTGGAGCGAGGATTGTTTAACCGGGATAAATCAAGAAAATCAGATGTTTGTCCTGAGTTCCGAAACAAAAAAACAGTGGCAGCGACTGAGCGGTATGGCTTACAACAATATGACTGGCGGAGTCTATTCGTGCAAGTGATTAGATAGTAGCAAGCAAGCAACACACACTCTAACACACACACACACACACACACACACACACACACACACACACACACACACACACATTAATAAACGACGCGCCACGAAGGAATTAGCCGATTGCGACGGAAATCAGTAGATGTGATGTGCATGTACAGACAAACAGGCGCTTATAATTTCAGAAAGATTTGATGATTTTGTCTGAGAGGAAGAGCTTCACAAATTGGGCAGGTGAATAACGCGTTGACCCAACTGAGGCCCCTATTCAAGCAGTTATTCAGGAAGGCACTGACTGATAGAG
Organism: Schistocerca serialis cubense; assembly: GCF_023864345.2. NCBI lineage: Eukaryota > Metazoa > Arthropoda > Insecta > Orthoptera > Acrididae > Schistocerca > Schistocerca serialis. The sequence continues at coordinate 329,598,453 of NC_064644.1, read as the reverse complement.
TTGTTTGATCTCCTCCTAAGGGATACCGTAGCAGAGTCTGTCCAATTGGCGTGATAGATCGTCCCAATTCCGTGCTGGTTGGAGAGCCCTACTCATAATGCTCGAAATGCTGTCATTTGGGGAGAGATCCGGCTGACCAAGGCAAGCAGCAGAAACTCCCGCCGGGTGCGAACCGACATTATCTTGCTGAATTGTAGGTCCAGGTTGGCTTGCCATGAAGGGCATAAATCTGATGTCGAATGTTGTCGACGTACTGCTGTGCAGTAAGGGCACCGCAGATGACAAGCACTGAGGTACTGCTGTGAAACGAAATGACATCCCACACCATCATTCCTGGTTGTCCGATCATATGTTTGTTACTCCACTGCTGTCTGGGGCGCCTTCGCTGGTCGTAGGGGCTCAGTTCGAAGTGAGACTCGTCACTCCAGCCAATGAGATTGCAGGCCGAAGCCGCGTCTGGAGACCCCCCAGGCAGCGTCGGGATACTAGGCTGACCGTCACCCTCCCTATGGCCCGATAATCAGAGGAGGTGGTTGAGGGTGCCATTTCTTTGCATAGCAGGACCTCTTTGATTACCACACGCGGCGCACTTACACCATAGTGGTACGTCGACAGTATTCTACGCCCCGTTTTGTTACCCTTCGTATCAAGTCATCCTGGGCTTACATTTCAGCAAGATAATGCTCGCTTGCACACTGAGAGAGTTTTAGTGTTTGTCTTCGCGCTTGCCAAACTTTACCTTGAGCAGCAAGGTCACCGGATATCTCCCCAATTGGGAATGTTTAGAACATTCTGGGCAGAGCCCTCCAACCAGCTCGAGAATTTGTCGATCTGGTGCCCCAACTGGTCAGAATTTGGGAAGGTACCCTCAGGAGGACAATTATCAATCAATGCCAAGCGGAATAACTGGTTGCTTAAGAACCAGAGGTGGACCAACGCATTACTGACTTGCTCAATTTGAAAATTCTTTCACTGAAATAAATAATAGCATTTTGTCTGAAAATGTAATCATGTGTTTGTCTGTACACGTAAATCACATATACTGATTTTCGTGGTACGTCGTTTTTATTTGGGGTGTGTCGTGTCTTTTCCGCCTTAGATTGTATTTGCTCCAATATTCCTATAACGATAGACACTAACCAAATGGGACCATCTGTGTACAATGCTACTGCCAAGGTAATCGAAAACCTATCAAAATGGCGAAAACTTCCCCACCTCCGCTAACTGCGATGTGAAGACAACCAGTATCTGCAACCGACTGTGGGCTGGATAGCGACTCACCATGCTATTCGAAAACTTGGGTGCTACACAGTAGTGCCCGTCCGGGGTTAATTAAAAGATTCACATAGCCAACATGACAGGGGATGGAAGCGAAACTGTTGCTATCGCCCTTGGCGCTCAAGCTAGATCAACTGTCTGCGCTCCCTTTCTCCGAACGAGGAAGGAATTAATATGCCTCTGTGACGGCGTAGTTTCAGCTTAAAGTCAAAGTGATGGTCCCGGAACTTGTATAATTTTGCATACTTTCTAAATTTATTAAATGATGAATGTGAAAATTACTTTTTCTTCTTCAGTCGGTTGTTCCCCAGCAGGCAAATCACCGGTGGTATTCAATGGCCGGCAAAATTAGTCTAATTACATAAAATAATTAACTTGCTGTAATGACTTATTGATTAATTAACTTTCCGGTTTGAAATTACTATCAATGAACACGGAGTTTTGCAGGCAACTAGAACCTGTGATTGTAATTACAAAATTAATTTCAATTGTCTCTCTTTCTCTTTGTAGCAGCGACCGGCCAGAACAGCTGTCATGAGCTCGACACGTGTGTGTTGTATGCGTTCAGAAAGTCTCCACAGTTCAAATGTAAAGTAGAGCATTATGATCTCAGACGATAGGAGACTGGCACCTAAGTCCTGAGGCCAATGGATACTCAAGTGAGTGTAATGAAAATGGAAGATGAAGAAAGAGAAGTACGTGTAAGGCAGCGTTGAAACTTAAAATATTTTTAAATGTGACTTAAATATAAACATAGCAATCACATAAGTCAATAGTAGTAGAAAATGAAAAACGACTTGTTTGACATTGAAAATGTGAATTACACACTGTTGGAATACGTGAAAGAACTCCTCTGTCTAGGAAACAAGATTACACAAAATGAACGAAGCAAGGACGATATCAAAAGTAGGCTGGAATTGGTAAATAAAGCTTCCTCCAATAACAAAAATCTGTTGGTATCAGGTATTGATTTACAAAGGAGTAAGATGTTACTCAAAGTGTGCGTCTGGAGCAGTAGACTGTCTAAAAGTGAAACACTGACATTCAAAATTCAGGAGAAGCATTTGCAATATATGAATTGTGGTTGCGTCGACAATGTTGACAACATGGTAAATACATAAAGGAAGAAATAAGTAAATGCTAAAACGCGTAGGCAAGGAGAGATGTATTTGGAGGACCGTTTCTAGACGAAGGGACACACACTGACATCTGATCAAACATCCAGTAGTATTGTATGCAGAAGTCGAGGGGAAACGTTGGGAATGGGGGACAAAGAATTATTTTATTTGAATCTTCAGCGCTCTGAATGGTTAGATGTGGTTCACCAAAAAATTCTCCTCTTGCCCAATCTCATACATTAGCATTTGCATTTACGCACAGTGACTCCTTTTTTTCTGTTTTTACACGTTCCTGTCTCTCTCTTCCCCTACAGTTATTTCACTGTACGTTCGACTTTGTTACCATGGAATTTATTGCTCGTGTCCTAACACATACCCTATCAATCTCTTTCCTCATTTGGTTTGTACTTACACCGTATTACTTTTCTTGCTGCTTCTATAGCCAACATCATCATTTCTTATCCCATCAGTCGACTTAATTTTCAGCATCATTTACAACAAAAATTTCAAACATTTCGATCTATTTTATGTTCCTGCTTTCACACAGTGTGATCTGCTAGACTTCTACTATCGGAGGATGCTCCCTTGCCAGTGCTAGTCTGCTTCTTACACCCTCTATTATACTTCTCTCAGAAGTTGTTCTGCTTTCGAAGTAGCGGAATTCCATCACTTCTAATACTATGTAGTCCTCAATTTCTATTTCTGTATTATCGCTGTTCTCGCTTCTTCTGCTCCTCAATAATTTCGTTCTTCTCTGGTTTACCCTCAGTCCCACTTTTGGTCAGTACACTTTTCATCCATTGAACATCGACTCTGATTCTAACACATTTTCACGGATGACGGCAACGTCTCAGTGAATATTGTCATTGATCATTTTCTTCATGTTCAGTACGACACACGTATGCTGGTTGAAAGACACTGTAAAATTTCCTTCTCTGTTGTTCCTTATTCACTGATTATTACTTCATTGTATAATGTGTTTTTCACAATACGTCATTCCTTTGCTGGAGCAAACAAACTTTGCCACTTTTTCTAAATATATCTTCATGTTTGTCATTTTTTACGTAATGCTTTATGTTTATATGTCATCTAGTTGAATCACGTATGACAGTAACTATTAAGACCTTAATGTAAACTGTCTTCAGTCATATGTCGCTTTCTAGCTAAGGTAAATCTCTTTTTTCGTAGACATATAGTTATGTCTGTATATGTAGACACTTACTTGCGTTTACTTATGCTTGTGTAGCGTCTGACAGAGGTGGATTTTTGTTTATTTTATACCCAAAATGCAATGAAGAATTCTTTTCTCTTTTTCCTAAATTACCTTTCACTCTGCAGACGCATTTGGTGCTTTGGCACACTCTTCGTACTGGACTTGGTTCTTACAATATCAGCCTTCTAATATTCTTTTAATTACGCATATATGGTAGGCTACGTATCCGTCTGCTATACTGGTCGTGGAGAGAGGTGTATACGTCAATTATCGGGAAGCCGCTCCAAAAATTGTCTGCCCAGAAACGTGCGCTGGCATAGTTGCGTTCTAATACATTAAATATACGCTAATCTCGTAGTTTTAGTGAGCGCCTTGGTAATTTACCTTTTCTCCCCAACGACGTACAACAATGCCGGCATGGCTGCGGCGGCTATTCTTTCTTCGAGTTGACTTCTTCTCCGAAGAACGGAATTTTAAAATGCAACTCTTCGAGGCTTCGGGAGAAGGAAATGAGGACGCAGCTCGGTAGTAAAAAGAAAAACTTGCGACTCCCGCATATTTGAACTTCTACGTAACACAATACTGAGACAACTTGATTACATCTGTCTTTTTCAGTCCAGCTCAGAAGACCGACAGACAGCGAGATCGTTGAAAAAGACAAATAAGGTACATAAAATAATTGCTATTTTTGTTCTTCCATATTTTTTGTCAGCGGAGATATAATCATACATCCCTACGATATATTTGTCGTACGGATACGGCGAGAATATTTTTAATGCTTGTAGGTCATTTAAAGAACCTGCACACTGTAATGCGTTTTGGAACTATAAACATCCTGATTTAAAGTGTTGCATATTTGTTCTATTCGTTTCTAGCGTGGACAGAAATGACAGTTATTTCATCGATTATTACTACTGCACTCAGTAAACATTCTGCTTTTAATTTTGACGCTTGTACATTATCTACTCGCTCGTAGAACAGTTATGTCCGATGTAAACAATCGGGTAATATTATGTTTGTTGGCACTTGTAAGTTCACAATAATTTAAACTGTTCTCTGTAAACTAGATTTTGTATATCAGTAGGACAGGCACAAACTTGCTGTATCTTTGCTCAGATTTTTGTGGACTGCACTTGAATGACCAATGGTGCGAGTTTTAATAAAGTAAGTAAGGAACAACTGAGGCGTAAATTTTACAATATCTTTCAACTTATATTTGATAACATTTCCGTCTGAATGTTAATACCGCCTCTGAATCTTTCCTTTGTTTCCTTAATTGCTTCTTCGATACCAGTTTTAATTGCCTATCTGATGTGTTTTACCTTTCCTACATCCAAACAAATTGTCATCAAGCAGCTCCTCAATTCCGCTTTGCATTCCTATTTTATGTTAAGATAATTCTGCCTCAGCTGTATATGCAGGGCTTAACTAAATAAGGAAAGATAAAAATGGAAAAACTGGGAAAATCGATCCGACAAGTGATGTCTTTCGCTATATCAAATACGATTACAGTTGGTTTTGGAAATCGTTCTGACAAGGATCCCCTTGAATGCGAGGTCGCTAAAGAGAACTCATATAACGCGTCGGTAGAATGGTGCAATCTCCCCCTCTTTATATTTTCCTCTCCCCCTCCTTTTTTCCCCCCGTCATCGGTCCGCCCCCTCCCCGCCCCCCCCCCCCCCCTACCTCTCCGCCCATCTGTCGTCGTCGTCTCCTCTATGGCACAGTTTTACGTCAGTCTTCAGTGTTCTGCGTCCCATTTCAGTGTTGCGAATAGACACCATACTGCCGCTATGTGTGTTTTTTTAACTACAGCGAACAGAAACCAGACTGTCACCGCGTTTTTTAATTTTGCCTGTCTAATTACTATGTATTTTAATCATCATCTCCAATCATTTGTTTTATATTTTCATTTCACAACTTTCCGCTATGTTCCAGTTTTAACCAGTCACCGTTTTGTGGCCTGTTTTTTATTGGTTTATTATCTCATTATGTTTTTAACATCTGTAGGCTGCAGAGCGGCATAACACGCTGCTGCCAGCCCGCCAACCCTCGGGAGGGGGGGGGTGGTTAATGGAAAATCAATAAAGAAAAAAAAATGGTGCAATCGTTTCGTCGGTTTTGTCTGAAGTTCCAGACTCAGACGTTTGCTGATGGCTCACCTTCTGAGTGCTGTCGTTGCTCCATACTTTTGCTGAAGTACACGGTGTTCTTAAGATTTGGGGGACTGAAGAGGGACAAACTCACGTTGTTCGCTAGTCGGCACGTCTCAGACTGTTGCTAAGCAACGGCGTGAACTGCTGCAGGGACCCCTGTGTTGCTACTAACTGCGTCACGTCGCGATACGTTGTTTCCTCTAAAGCGGCCTACACGTGCATCAACCGACCGACCGACAAACTGTAAGCGTGTAGGCACTTTGTCCGACCGACTGACGAACTTTCCCTGTCGGGATGTCGGGCAGGTAGGACTAGTCAATAGCACCCCCCCCCCCCCCTCCCCCTTACAATCCATCCAACAAACTGTGCTGTCGTGCCAACCACCCGACACAAATTTGTCATTTTTCGCTTCGCTCAGAATTAAATGTTGCTCTATTATACATGATAGGGTTCAGTGCGGACGAAAGGGTAAGGACAGAGTTACTGGAGAAATTTAAAGACGGCAGATGTTTGAGGGACACGTCGTACGAGGAGTATAGCAACATAGATGCAAGAAATGAAGCCCTTTTTCATTTTTATCGAATCATTAACGGTTTCTTGTGACACATGGAGAGAATAAAAGTCCGTCGACCTTATATATTTCTGTTTATTGGTTTTATTTTCACCACTTAACCAAAATGAAATCTAAAATGCAGAAATATCGACGTTTAATGGACGTTAATTCATAAAATATACTTGCTTAATTGCTGTAAGTAGTGAAAAAGTCCAGCCCACATCCAAGTCCTTTACTATGAAGAGTAAAGTGTGAGTTTTTTTGATAAATGCTTCATTTCTTATTTACCTGTTATATTTATTAAATAATGTACCCCACCGCTATGTGCAGTCTTTCTTCTTCGCATTTGAAATGACTTTTCCTTAGTCAACGACAAATCGAGTTCCAGGTTTCAAGAATCATTTTAGTAAATGATTTCGGGGATACAACACCACTGAATCTGAGGCCTTCCTAACTTTTCCCGGGGGTGGAAATCGAAATGTAGCCTCTCATCGGCGTTTGCAGCCTCTCTCATGGCAGTATTCTTTCGTTAAAGTGATGACGCGCAGCAGACCCGAGACGTATGATTCATCCATTCTTAGACAATTACGAAAATCATCGGTTCCCAGCTGCGTAAGTAAACAGAACGTGGGAGAATTTTTTTCTTACATTGTCCACTTCTTTGCCCATATCACTCTCTCGGCTTTTTTCTTTTTTTTTTGGCCTTGTTACATTCAAAATAGGCAAGGGAAACACCCGTTCATGTTTCTGTGTAAAACCAAGCGGGATCTCGCGGATCATACACTCAACGTGTACAAGTCACAACAGGACGGCTCTTTAATCGCTGAGTCGGTCATGGCGTGTGTAGGCTGTCAGAAATTGTTCGGTCACTCGAAAAATTGGTGCGTGTTTAGAGGTCTGAGGAGGGTACGCGAAAAACAACCACCACACAATTAAGGAAACCCTCCAGTGATAGTAGCAGCGATGTAACTACGTCGGGACGACCGAGGCAATGTACCAGAGAAACAGGTGCTCTGGAATTTAAAAATAAATAGAAAAATGAAAACTTAAGATGTTAAGGAAATGTGGGAAATTTAGTAAAATCGGTCAAGAGAAGGCTGTCACTATGTTACAATAATGAAAGTTTGTTTCGGAACTCATTCTGGTGTGAAAGTAGGGGACTCATTTACCCTCTTTAATTAGCTCGAAGGTCAATGTGCATTAGAATATGAATATACAGAAAAAAAGGGACTGGATGTGGGCAAGTGTTTCGACTAAAGCTATGATGGACCATCTAACACGAGTGGTGCAAACCGTGGCGTGAAGAAAAGAGTCAAGTTACAATTTAAGTTCAGTCCTCAAAGGTACTTAAAAAGCCAAGGTTTCTGATCAAGAAACGTCCCTGTGTTTCGAAAAAATTGAAAAAAAATTACAAATTATCTGATCACAGATTGGTGACGACCGAAAAATTTGTGCCGTGAGAACATCTTAAAGATACCAAATCCAATGTGTTGAGCTGGCAGATAAAAACCATCTATACACTTACAGAGTACTTGATGTTCCTAGTCTCTGACGAACATAATTCGAAAGAGTAAGACATAAAGAATGAAGTATAGCAATAAGTCTTAAGAAATATAATCTTATTCCTTTCAAATTCAGTAAAACCACATAAGGTTACGCGGTCTAAGACATGGACGTTGCAGTTGCATATGACTTCTTAGGTACGATGCTGTCAGAAACAAAGGTGCAGACGTACCGTCGATGGCGGTGACATTAGAGACGGAGCACAAACACTGCAAGGGGAAAGACAGGTGAGGAAATCGGCCGCTTCGTTTTCAAAGGAAGCATCGCGGCATTTGCCTCAAGAAATAGTATTTTGGGGGGGGGGGGGGGGGTGAGAGGAGGGGGATGGGATGGACACGGGAAACAGCAGTCTGGTTGGACAGGAAGTGATCTGAATCGTAAGACGTACCTTACAAAATATCTATTATTTTATTTCTTTTATTATTGCAACGACGAAAATCTTAATCTGAAAGAAACCTATGTCATACAATGTGTATGTAACATCAAATATTCAGTAACGATTATTAATTATAACTCTTGTCAGTTCTCTCATGTTAGTCTCCTCCTGGATACCAGATACCGGAATAATCCTGATCATTTTGTCAATGAAGAGATCACCATTGCATTTGTTTTTACAGGATGCTGTCGAAACATATTCCGTATCGTTAATGCAACTGTTTCCTCAATTTTTTTCTGCATCTCCATGACGCTGATCAACGCAGATTTTCCCGTCTCTTACGCGTAGTTTCACTTCCCATGGGCAAGTGCCATCACCCTTTGGGCTTCTCTTTCACCCCCTTGCTAGAAAGCAACTGGCCTTTTAAGGCTGTGTTGTTTGAGCGGAAATCATCTGTCTCAGACCGCTGTCACGAAAAAAAAGAAAAAAAAACGGCACTCTGGACATGCAGAACAGTTCACAGACGATATTGGAAGTAGTAGTTAGAGATGAAAATTGTACCACAAGGTAGGAACTGACGAGTGACGCCATTAGATATTAAATATGGATGAATGATGTTTGTGAATTGACACGTGATAAGATCAATAGTACCTCTTTGCAGTGGACTGGGCTAAAATAACTTTCAGTGACGAATGATGAGAAACGTCACAAAATTATTCTACAGCAACTTCGGAATAAGACTTCAAATAGATTCTGTATCTCAGCAATTCTTCTTTTTTCGACTCGTTTCTAAGATTTAGTTTTGATTTAATTCGAGAATTATTATATATATGCTATATTTTTTTTCATACAAAAACGGAAAACCATTACTACTAATATGCTATTTTCATCTGAAGTATAAATTATTATGAATGGCATGCCTGATCGCAACCGTATTTGCCGGCCACTATGACAATTTGTTCTTTACCATATTCATTTAAAATCTTTTTGTTGTAAATTACATGCATATAATGGAGCTTCAAGTTAATGGAATAAATTATAAATGATTAAACCGTGGGGATAAAGTAAAACAAAACTAAAATTCTACCAATATGTTGCACTGACCCCATTTGAGCGGAGCGCATCAACTAATTACACTAATGGACGGACATACAGATGCAGTTCGCTCTTCAGATACAGCAAAATCGCTTAGTTTGTTTTCGATTACTCAAGAACTCCATTAACTATATCTTTATTGAAATTTGTTAACAATGGCTAGCGGAATACGCTAACTTCACAGAAAGACATAATTATTTTAGAACTGTGTGAAATCTGTGGGCTGGAGGTTGACACTTTGCAATGTACGAGTGTAAGTAATGTCTTGGATGGAAAACAAAGCACCGTTATCCAGGAAAGAGCACTGCGATGACTGCATATATTTAGTTTTCCTGTGTATTAAATTGAAGGAAAAATATGCATGTTTTTTTTAGATCATTGTACATTGGACAGGAAACTGAAACAACATCCATAGGTTTTTCATTTATGAACATTTTTATATCTGATTCTAGAATAAAGATAAATTTTGTGTGCTGAAGAATAATAACAAGTGTGGCTGCCCTTTGCGGTCCTAAGTCTAGAGCAGGCATTCCCGAACTTTTCGTCTGGTGGAACACTGATGGCAAACCTTGTCTATTTTGGAAGTTAATAAAATTAATAAAACTTTAAAAACTGAGAAAAACTTGTTTCATTCAGTGATTGCTTCAATTTGAATCATGACTAATAGCACAGCAATCATAATAAAAATTTTAAAGAAGTAAAAAACTTAAAAATAACCGCCATGTTATTAACAGTTTTTTGCGGAGAACTTATTCTCTTCACGCAGAACGTCAGTGTTGTGCAGAAGATAGTTTGGAGGACCCTAGTCTAGAGGAGTGTGGGCAACGATTAGGCATTAGTGTGAAGACATTGTTAACAACTACTATTGTGGTGGTAGACTAACACACATATATATTTTTTAAGCCGATAGGCAAGTAATGATTTGATATTTAAAATTTGTTTTGTATTACATTCAAGATTCTAAAACGTATGTTTTGTGGTGTGTACATGTCTGCTGTGTGTGTGTGTGTGTGTGTGTGTGTGAGAGAGAGAGAGAGAGAGAGAGAGATAGAGAGAGAGTGCATGTGGATAATGGCCGGAGGCAAAAGAAAAGAAATTTTCGTGATGGTGTAATTATGTTTTAACAAGCAAAACTCTTCAAGGAGAACTGCAGTATATTTTTCCTTGTGTTTAAATTCGCACGTTACATCTTCTTGTTTTGTGGATTTTTGTTTTAGCCGTCTGAGGTGTTACTTTACGTATGACTTCCAGTACCTCTTCGTAACAGACTGATGTATGGGAAGAAAGAGTGATATATGGTGAACAACATCTAACCGGCTTGGTTCCAAGAAAGAAGGTCAAAAGTAGGATTTGATTCGACTTGATGGTTCAGCGTCAACGCCAGTGGTGGATTAGCTCCAGTCTAGCAGCAGTCTCACATTGTTGTAGTGCGGTTGCAGAATTCCCTACTACGCAGCACTCCCTACTAGTGTAATGCAACGGGACTGACATCAAGATTGCAGGCCAGACATGGGTTGTGAACTGTTCAGGTGTTTAACTTGTTCCGCCATCGCTCAAGGACTTGTATAAAGATTCCGAACAGCATTCGTCGTTACAAACAACTTTGTGGGAGGACAGCCACAGCTCATTGACATTATGAATGACAATAAAAACCTCAACATTCAGTAACGGTTCAAATTTTCATAAAAATTACAACAATTACAAAGTCTAAAAAGATGAGGTGTTTCCAAAAGCCGTACAGCTGTATGAAGGTGCTTTATTCGTAACTACCGGTTTCACGTCAATATAGACGCATCTTGAGGTTTATAACCGCTATATTTCGATAATGTAAGTGAAAAATCTCGGATTCCCAACTTTCTGGAAGTTATCCACGTTAAAATTCAAACCACAATGGTGGGTTGTCATAATCAAATTGAGTACACGCACAAGATCGTTGTCTCAATGTACAAAGCATGACTACTGAATGAGCCAGGCCGGATAACACCAAGCAGCATATATTATGAGACCGGTAGACACCAACTGCATAAAAATAATGAAGTAAAACTTAAAATCCCGTGTAATGTGCGTACTTCCACCATATTGGTAATCAGCCGATAGGGTGTAAGCAGCCCCTGGAGGCTAGCAATACACTCAATACGGCGAAAGTACGCACCTTACATGGGATTTTAAGTTTTACTTCATTGGTTTTATACATGGTGTTATCCATCTTGGATAATTTAGCAATCACGTTTTGTACATTTTGAAAAGGATCTTATGGGTGTACTCAATTTTATTATGACAACCCACCATTGTTGCTTCACTTTTAACGTAGATAACTTCCAGGAAGCTGGGAATCCGTAATTGTCCACTTACATTATGGAAATATAACCGTTATAAATCTGAACATGCGTCTATACTGACGTGAAACCGGTATTGCTACAAAACCAGCTTCATACAGCTATGCGGCTTTTGGAAACACCTCATCATTCTTCACCTTTTAATAGTTGTAAATTTTTTGATAAATTGAAACGTTACTGAATGTTGAGTTCAAATGGCGCTGAGCTCTATGGCACTTTACATCTGAGGTCATCAGTCCCTTAAACTTACAACTAATTAAACCTAACTAACCTAAGGACACCACACACACCCATGCCCGAGGCGGGATTCGAACCTGCTGCCGTAGCAACAGCGCCGTTCCGGATTGAAGCGCCTAAAACCGCTCGGCCACAGCGGCCGGCGAATGTGGAGTGTTTTTATTGTTATTCATAGGATTCATTGTACTAAGTTGTGTGTATTACAATATCTATCACAATGATTGTGTCAGACTTTACTTGGTCACTTCAGTTACAGTCTCTCCATGCTCCCCCAAGATAAAGCAGAAGAAGAAGAAGAGGAAGTTATGGAGAACTATTAAGAAACATGCACGTTGTTATGTTTTCGTAGTACCACAAAAAGTTTGTTTTGACTAGACGTACTAGGCATTCAGGCCGCCATCGGTGAGATCACATCTTATTTCTTTATTGTTTCCACCTTCTTCGAAGTCAAGAAACGTAACACTGTTTGTTTTTATTCCCAGTTCAGTTCATCGTTACTGAACACACTTTACAAACTTTAGAGAGTCTCTTACAAAGTGCTGTGAAACCAGCGTTCTTCTGACAAAGGGCGTTGCGAAAATTTAGAAATCGCCACAGCATCAATAATATTACTCAGACGGAGGCGTACACTATTTGATCAAAAGTATCCAGACACATACTGGTGGACATTAACATAGAGTATGCGCACATCACACTTATTATGAACTGACCACTGCTGGGGACACTTTGAATGAGATGTCTGTGGAGGATTGGCAGCCCATTCTTCCTGCTCTTTCTTCCTGAAGAGCCGATGACCAAGAAGGTAGCCATGTTGGACGCTGAAGCGAAGTCGACGTTCTATATCATCCGGAAGATGTACCGCTGGATTCACGTCGAGCCTCTGAGCAAGCTAGTACATTTCAGAACTATTATTTCCCACAGAACGTTGCCTCATAAATGTTGTTTTATGACAGCATGCGGTTTCTTTCCGATACTATCATCGTCGCCGAACTGTCCCTCTATGCAGCACGAAATACTGTAAAATATATTCATATCCTTCGCCATTGTGCCAAGGGTGGCAAGATTTTGGTTTTGATAAAAATCTGATTCAATGAGTCGCAGGGCAGAGGTAGAAACAGAGAAATGTTGCGGCTCCGAGTTGCGGCGTTGAGTTCCCTGTGAGCCGGGTTCCTGGGATCTTGACTGCGCAGTGCGCGAGGCGACGGCCCACAACAGGGGGTCCAGCCCGTGGCTTACTGGGCAGAGTACACCCTTGGCGTGTTGGAACGTGTTAATAGCTGGTGCTGAGTGTGCACTTGAGGCCGTGTTTTCTGACATTTTGTTGGTCGGTTGGCTAGTTGGGGGGAGAGGAGCACACAGCGAGGTCATCGGTCCCATAGGATTAGGGAAGGATCGGGAAGGAAGTCGGCTGTGCCCTTTCAAAAAAACCATCCCGGCATTTGCCTGAGGTAATTTACATAAATCACGGAAAACCTAAATCAGCATGACTGGACGCTGGTTTGAACCGTCGTCCTTCCGAATGTGATTCCAGTGTTACATTTTCTACACGGCATGTTATGGCGAGATCCTCAAATAAATATGATTAGCAGTTGGCAAAGAAGATAGTTCTTCTCTCAGGTGCCGTGCGTTGATGTTTTGCAAGCTCTGACGTCGTTTAGCCAGAGTGTTTGAACTGTTTTAGTTGCACAGACATGTGTTCACAGCAATTATTTTAGGAAGTCCATTGGCAAATTTGAGGAGAAGTTGGTACCGTTTATGCGTTAATGAACTGCTTAAGAAAAGCTACAAATTTCCTTGGGGTCCCTCACAGGAAGTCTCGTTTCTGGCAATGGAACAAGCCTTGAAATCAGCACCTTTTTTAGCCCTGCTGGACTTCAATGCCCAATTTATCCTTCAATTTGATGTATCGGCATAGGGAATAAGGGTACACTTACTTCACGACCGAAATGTATTAAAAAGCCAATTGCTTATGCTTCAAGGTGTTTGAACAATTTGGAAAAGAAGTTCTCCATTTGGGAGTTAGAGGCTTGAGCGGTTGTAGTTAGAATGAAGAAATTGCGCTACTATTTAGACCATAAAATATTTACCTAGGCGACTGTCAACCAAGCTCTCAGCCAGATACTAGTTAGGCCGCGAAAACTTGTGTACATTGCCAGGTTCGGCAGTCTGCATCTCAACTTCCAGGTTTAAGGTTGACAATATAATAGGGCAGGATAATTTGGTGTCTGATAGCTGAGCCGGACCTTCGATCATGGTGATGATAAATAGATGATAAGACCATAGAAGATCGAGATCAGATTCCTGTAGTAAGTCCGATTTTGGCACAGATTCCTCAATTATTTCGTGATATCAGGGAATTTAAAGACCAAGATAGCCGACTGAGAGAAGCTGAAGACAAGTTAGAGAAAGGTGAGCAAGTAAAGCCTGAAGTTCTGAGAGAAAAGGTCGTGTGTTATAAATCGCACACTGATAACAAATGTAAGATAGTTCTTACATTTCTTTGCTCTTCCGATAGTTTCACGAGTCATAAGTATGTGGGAGTTAGTCATATATAAAACTCGTAAAAAAATTTGCCCACAATTTATTAGGTAAGAAAGAGTATCCAGATGGAGTATTTGTGCTGCTAGTAATCTGGCCAAAATTAGCAAGGTAGGTTAGTTAGCATCCAAATCGACGGGAACAGCCTTTGAGAATATGTTTGTGGATTCTGTGGGTCTTTTGCCTAGATAAAACCTCAGTAATTGCTATATTTAAGCTTATTTTACCGCGTTTACGCATGCAATTTCCGTGAATCGCTCCAGGTAAATAATGGGATTGTCTCTCTGAAAGGCGACTGCCGATTTCCCTCCCTAGCCTTTTGAATTCGAGCTTGTGCTCTGCTACTCATGAATGCACTGTAGATGGGACGCTATACTCTAATCGTGCTTTGTTCCTTTTTTGTTTACATGTTTTGTATGGCCGCTGCCTACTAAAGTGATGCTGCAAAATTCGCAGAGTGCTTTTTAAACCTTCACTAAACCTCAGCGTTTCGTAATTGATAATGCTATACCTTTTACGGCCCATAATTTTAAGCAGTTCTGCTGCGTTATGGGAATTCAACATGTAACTACCGTCCCTTAACTTCCAAACGCTACGTAATATGAGCGCATTAATACTCCTAAGACCATGAAGTCCGCTGTTGTAAATTATCAAAGCAGACATCGGAGTGGCTGGGATCGTTCACTTCCGTGGTTAACCATGGCATTTAATGCAACCCATTCTGAAAGCCATCGATCTACACCCGCTAGTTTTCTATTAGGTTATTTGTACCTGACGCTCAGTAAATGATCTTTTATAATTTTAAACAGGAATATCAGAATTTAATAGCGATCTTTTTACTGATTTTATATGATCTTTTGTCTGAGAGCGTAAATGCTCAGTAGGTGGTTACACAGTTGAGATAGGCTAAGAGGAACACTAAAAAAGCCTATCGAAAGGAAGCTAAGTGGTACAACCTGGGGTGAAACCAAGTACCTTCCGAGCTGGGCATAAGGTTTTCGTTAGAAATTTTAAGGTTATTGGTGAAGCCACTGAAAAAATCAATAAAGAGCTATTGTCCCGATTCAAGCTTCTACCAAAAATTAGTAAGCTTCTAGCTCCGGTAACCACTTTGTTAACTGATCTTAATGGGGGAAGAGAAGTGAAAGCTCAACTAATCCAATGAAGCCAGGTCCTCAAGTGTGATTTGACTGTTTAGCAGATGTAACTGTGCAGGTACAGCCGAGTTGGGATGAGAGAAGAGGGAGTTAGGATGAAAGAAGAGGAGGAGGAGGAGGAGGAGGAGGTGGAGGAGGAGGAGATCAGCATCTAACGTCCCGTAGACGCGTCGATAACTGGATCATTAGGGACGGAGCAAGGATGGAGGATGAGTTTGTCTGTAAATCTTCTTTTTTTAAAAGAAGTCCATAACTAAATGAATTTGCGCCACTACTGGAGTTTATTGGCTCCAAACCTTACCGCCAGTGGATATGGAGGTGCTGTGATCTGCGGTGACAGGAGGCTGCTGCATCCGGACTAAGGGCATCTTGTCCAAGCAGAGAAGCTAGGAAATACGTCTTGTCGAGAGGAGAGCTGGTACGCGCGACAGCGGGACCATTGTAACGGTGCGATCTGGCCTGCCACTCTGTGTCGCCCATGTAAACGTTTACAACCCTCCGATTGGCTAAAAGAGCTCTACCTCAACGTGTCCTTCGATCAACAGCGCTTTCGCGATAGCGTCCCCTGGTCAGCAGTACCTGATGGGGGAACGCTGTCCACGTGAAATTAGCGTGGTTAGGTGCTTGTCTAGTAATGCCTGGTGCTGCACTGACATAGGCCTAGCCACTATTCCATCGTAAGATGCAGTACCAGAAATTATAAGAATAAAACGACTTGCAATAAAATTTTGAAGGATCTCTCAGTCCTCTCGGCAATCCACTTACTTCGACTGCTCACCGTGCACATGTCTAAATCGCGGGGAGTGGAGAGAGAGAGAGAGAGAGAGAGAGAGAGTATGTGCCAAGGACGGCACGATTTTACTTTCGGTAACAAGGTTGGCACCACTCAAGTTCAATGAGTCCCTGGCCAAAGTTGGTGAATGATAGAACCGGTGGAAACGAGATCTCGCAGCTCGGAGCGGTGGCGTAGAGTTCTCTGTGAGCTGGATTCCTGGCTTGTTGATTGCAGGGAGTCAACGGCTGGCGGCACCTGGACCAGCTTAGTAGTCTACTAAGCAGAGTCATACTTGGCTTGCTGGAAACGTGTGGCTCCCTGTCGTTGAATGCACAGTTCAGTCTGTGACTTATAACATTTTGGATTTTGTGGACCGGCCACCAAGTAAATAAGAATAGGATGTGTTACGAAAGATAATGATTGCATCAAGTACCGGAAGCTGATGTTTCACTAATTCTGCCACTATTTAGGCACAATGACTGAACAGTTATAGTTCGCTAGAAAGGGTTGTAGCTGGTCAGTTAGATGTGGACGGCCACAGTGAATGACTATTTAAATTCATGTAAGGTGCTGTCGATAACTTGTTTTTGTCTTCTGCTTCATACTGAACTGTTGCAGGTAAACTTTTGAGTTGTGGTTAATTTTGATACAAGCTGTGTGTGCAGATGCCAACGGCCTTGCCGCAGTGGTAACAACGGCTTCCGTCAGTTCAGCGAAGTTAGGCGCTGTCGGGCTGGGCTAGCACTTGATGGGTGACCATCCGGTCTGCCGAGCGCTGTTACCAGGCGGAGTGCACTCAGCCTTTTTGAGGCAAACTGAGGAGCTACTTGATTGAAAATCAGCGGCTCCGGTCTCGGAAACTGACTTACGGCCGGGAGAGCAGTGTGTTAACCACATGCCCCTCCATACCCACATCAAGTGACGCCTATGGTCTGAGGACGACACGTCAGCCGCTCGGTACCGTTGGGCTTTCATGGCCTGTTCCGGAGGAGTGTTTTTTTGTAAGTGCAGATGATGCTGGATTATTTTGCACACAGTCGACGTGTGTAATGAAGCCAGGTGGATGTTTAATAGCGCCAACCTTGTGCTAGTTGCTTGAGATCCAAACCTGGAACCATCGATGTTCATCGTAAAATGTCAGCTACTGTTCCAAATTTCTAAAATATGCATTAGCTTTTTGTCATTATTCTGAAGCTCTGTTTTAAATATTTGGTATTACAAATTGTTTTGGGTGCTGTGTTTTATGATTGTTGATTTGTCCATTTTTATTTCTGCACAAGACATTTTTGGTGTTTCTGTAAAGTTTTAAGCTGTTTGCTTACCCGAACTCGAGACTCGAAGGTACTTCAGTGAACTGAATTAAGGACCTATCTGTTTAAGTTTTGTTTCTTATTTAAATAAGTGTACAAAACTTAGCTGCTGGTAATTCAAGTCAGTCAATCGATACCATCTTCTCATCTTACGCTCAGTACCGTACTAAGCATACCAGACCCTAAAACCGAAATACACTCCTGTTGATATCGCTGTATCGATACTCGCGCTCAGAGTGTCTCTTTACGCTGTACTGACAAGGGAAACTCCCAATCAGACTACCTCCGATTTAGTGGTAACATGGTCCAGTGGACAGACAGTCAAAAACTAAAGACAGATCCAGCTTGAGAACAGGCAGTAGGTGTACTGAACTGTGAAAAACGGCAAAATAGAGACAGTGAACGGTCCAAGAAAAACAAGTGCCATGAAGAACAACTAGAAATAGCAACTGAGTCGTGGGTAAGTGGCCATGGTGTTTGACTATGAAGAAAGCGAACAGTGTTCGAAGCTCCCTCATGCCATTTATTTATTTTTCACAACCTTATGAACTGTCCGTCAGGAACTGTTTGTTCCCTTTCTGTAGACATGGCATTTGTCATACTATACATTGGTTATAGAATATGTCATGTGGTTGCAATACCGTGGCAAGTAAATGTGGTGAAAAGTGAGGGCAGACGAAATACCACATAGACGTCTCACAGAAATGAAAACAACAAATAAACGAGTGTGAACTACGTTACAGCAAAGCAATTTAAGAGTCAAGACTTTCAAAACGGAACACAACTTCAAAAATGTTAAAAACACACGTTTCGACAGAGCACAGAGGAACAGTGTGATTATGAAGGTGTTGCGTTCATTTGTCGCAACTTATGTGACAAACTATCATGTTTCCATCATTTTCTTGGGAGTGATCGCATTCACATTCATACGAACTCCTATATCGGGCAAGGAGGCATATCTCACTCATTTACTAGTCGTACAAATTAGGTGCGTCAATAAGAGATTCCTATCATATGACACACGTATTATATGTTAACCGGGGACCTAGAAACGGCAGAGAGGCTCCGCCCCCGCCGCAGCCGCAGTGGTCGACAACCCCACGACGACTAACGCAGTCCACTTCACCCTTCCGCCGCCCCACACCGAACCCAGGGTTATTGTGCGGTTCGGCCCCCGGTGCCCCCCCCCCCCCCCCCCCACAGGGAACGTCTCACACCAGACGAGTGTAACCCCTATGTTTGCGTGGTAGAGTAATGGTGGTGTACGCGTACGTGGAGAACTTGTTTGAGCAGCAATCGCCGACTTAGTGTAACTGAGGCGGAATAAGGGGAACCAGCCCGCAGTCGCCGAGGCAGACGGAAAACCGCCTAAAAGCCATCCACAGACTGGCCGGTTCACCGCACCTCGACACAAATCCGCCGGGTGGATTCGTGCCGGGGACCGGGCGCTCCTTCCCGCCGGGAAAGCCGTGCGTTAGACCGCACGCCCAACCGGGAAGGCCAGGACACACGTACTGTCACTAATGTCGTGTATGACACATCAGACGTATTTTCGGGTGGAAGGTTCGGTCGATTTGCCGCCTTATCATCATACACTTGCGATTCCCATTCGAAAGCCACTTGCTTTCGGCTGCCAATGGAGGAGTTGTGCTGAATCAACTGTCATTATAAGTCCCTAGCTTACACCATCTCTGTCACAGACGGAAGTTGTACCTCGACACAGAGACAAATCTGAACAAAGCGAACAGCGAAAGAAAAAGAAGAAGGAAATTGGGACAAGGGAGGTTTGAACGCGGCTCGTCCTCTTGGCGGTGTAACACCGTAACCACTTAATCCAATTTTCTTCGCGACTGCTCCATATTGCACTTCGTGTTCTCGGACCGTTCACTGGTTATATTTGCTTTTTTTTCACAGTCCAATACATCTTTTTCCTGTTTTCATGCTTGATCTGTGTTCAGTTTTTGTCGGGCTGTCCACTGGACCATCTTACCACTAAATCTGAGGGGTGTGCGATGGGGAGTTTCCCTTGTGTGTTGCGGGTTCAGAGACGGGACGGTGCTTCACACATGAGTCAGGAAATTAAAGGACCAGCGCATGCTTCGGGCCACGACGCCAGTGGAGGGACGCCACGTAAAGTCAGCGGGCAGAACAGGGTAACGTGTGAAGAGCGGCCTGCTGTTGAGTGTATGGGGAAACCATGATAGAGGACCAAACGAGGACTGGCAACGACGCTGGTGTGTCTGGGCGCGATCGAGCAAGTTTATGTGTGTGTGTGTGTGTGTGTGTGTGTGTGTGTGTGTGTGTGTCTGTGTGTCTGTGTGTGTTTCTGTGATCCTGACTCTTCGACGTTCCTCACCCACCGGTCCACCAGCACATATGGACTTCAGCTTTAGAAACGGTGTGCATCCTTGCTAAATTGTGCCCCGAATTGTTTGAGAATGTGGTAACTGGCCATCAGTGATGTGTGGTTGTGAACTGTTACGCTAAATGACATTTCTGTCGTTCCGTTCTTGCTGGGTAGTTAAGGTGTACTAAGCCGGGGTTACGAACTACCGCGGCTTATTAATGGTTTAGACTTTTAAAGGCGGTTCATTCACGTTGTGTGTTCACTGCCATTGTTCCTTAAGTTTTTAAAGATGCAGCGCTTCTCACTTTATCACTGAATACTGTGTTGATTTTCTCAGAGAAATTTAATGATAGTAGCAGGACAAGCTGTTCGCCGAAAGTCAGTTTAATTGCACCGTACCGTTTGTGCCGTGAGTAATTTTTTTTTGTGGGTAATCAGTGGTCGTGTTCTTAAATGTAAGAGGCTCATCGCTAGGAAAATTAACTGTGCAGCATTTCTATTCGTGGACTCAGTAGTTGTACTCTTGTAATTAAGTTTCTGTGTGTCCATCCTTGTGATCGATATTCTGAAGGACTTCGGACGATCACTTACGTAAAAACATGAAAGACCTGCACCCGTCGTCCTGTTATTATATCCTACTGCAACCAGTTTGAATGACCAAATACATTTAAGGCCGGAAGATTGTGTAGTGAGTCTCCGAAACTGATTGCAATGTAATAAATAAACATAATATCGGCGGCTGCAGGTGTTCCATTTTTTAGTCTTGTTATTAATGGTCTCGTACAAGGCAGAGGGAGAGAGCGCTGGTCACATGTAAAGGTAGCTGTGCAGTAATTTCCATTGTTTACTAAAGGACTATGTCAACTACAGTTCTTGGTTAAAAAACAAAGTTGTGGTGGCAATGTGTATATATTTTCGTTTTCTTCCCTTTAAGAATATTGTCAGCTGAGCAGTGCGCTGCTCGTTTTCATGCCGTTTATTACTTGTCATCTTGTCTTTACGGTACTGTCGCCTCGTTTCTTATTCGATTTACTGGCGACACCAAGTTGCTGGTTTATTTGCCCTTGAGTGGCAGCAGCGGTGCTTATCGATAAGTTTTCTGTCGTACTGTCTCTGGAGCGACCGCTTGTGTTTCCGGGTCGTCGTCTGGCGAGTTCAGTTGTGACGGAACGCCAGTGAGGTGCAGACAGCCAGTATTCGCCGACCGCTGGCGACACACATATACTGTGAGACGGAAGGAGACTGGAGCGGAAACGACTGTTGGTTGGTCGTTCAGTCGTTTGGTCGGTCGTCTCTTCGGGCGACGTGTATTTGGTCTTTTGGCCGTTTCTGGGCCTTGTCAGTTGGTTATCTTGCTGGACGTCGTCCGGTTCCTTCCTTGTGCAGAGATGTCAGGTGGCCAATGGATAAGTGTTCCCTCTGCATGGTTGGGTCCGAGCCAGTGTGCCCGGGTCGCCGTGTCTCCAAGTTCCGAATGGACAACAAAGGAGTCGGGATGGAGCTGCAGTGAGCTGCGGACAGCCATGAAGCACCCGACCGTTGCCGACACACTTAACTTGAGTGGGGACGACCTTGTTTGGTCGTTCGGTCGGTCGTCTCATCGGACGACGGGTTTTTGGGCGCCGAGCGCTTATGGAAACTCTGCGTGTGTCGCCTTGTGATTAGTCCTTGTTGTTCTACAGTGATTGCTTTTAGGATTGTCGGAGTTCTCGGTGCAAGCATTTATGCGGAACTGTGTGTAGCTTCTGTGATTTGCACTGAGCGGTTATAAATGCTGTCTGCGTATTGGAGTAGGCAGTCGCTCGGTTGGGACAGAGCAGCGAGTGTGTTTTACCTCGCCGTGTTGATGCTGTCCGGCATGGTGTGTAGTTCGACAGCCTTTGGTGTTGTTCATATTTTTGAGTGGTTATTGTGTCTTGACTGTATTTAGACGCCAATTTTCAAGACGTAGTGCTGTTGGTTTCTTCATCCTCGCTGATTTTTCCTTTGTCGTGCTGTTGGTCGGGCCAAAGGCAATTGATTAGGTTGTTGGTCGGTCCTCCAGCCGTCCCTGGGTCGGATTGCCATCCGATTATTTAATGGTACTTGTTCAAAAATGTGTGTGAAATCTTATTGGACTTAACTGCTAAGGTCATCAGTCCCTAAATAGTACTTGGCTGCCTGTCGCACCTAACTTTACGTTAGAGTTACCTCTTCAGGCCGACCCTTTGGAACACTTCTGTTCTATTGGTTTTAGATTGTGATTTTCTTTTAGTCTGAAGTACTGTGCGAGGTCATCAGCCGTCTATTAGTTTAGTTTTTTTAATTTAAAAAAAAGGCCTTCAGCCGACTTAAACAAAGTTTTCAAGATTGATTGGTTTAACACTATTTTAAAAAGGAGATTTGTTTCCATTTGAAATCTTTGTTATCCACGCCTTAAGCCTCGAGTTGTTCTGTGTTCAGTATAAGCCCTTCAGCCGAACTTTATGTGAAATATTTTAAGATAAGGCCTTCAGCCGTATTAAATTAAAATTTGAAAGGTCATTTCTTTAAAATCTTTTAAAATTTTCTTACTGAAATCTTTGTTATCCAGGCCTTAAACCCTAAATTCTTCTATTTTGTAACTAAGGCATTCAGCCTTGTGTATTCCTTACGGTAATTTTAATGACTTGTGTTTTGGCCTTCACCGTATTGCTTCTGAATTCTTTTAAGGGCATGTGTGTTTAAGTATGTTAGTGAAGTTTGTATGTTTGTGCAACTAACAGCAAGTGATTTGGGAGCCTTTCCCCAACCTGATCCGCTCTGTCCTGCGAAACCAGATTTCATCAGCCTTGAAAGTGAAAGGTGTTTCCCCGTTTTAGAGTGTGTGTTTTCTTCTTGTTTTGCGCCTGTTCTGTGCGGCTACGGCCTGTTCGTACAGTGGCACCTAGTGCAGGTGTAAGCTGGGCCCCTTAGAGGCTCAGTTGTGCGGGCAGGTTGGTGCGTCGGTGTGTATTTGATGTTACTGTATGTGTCTTTTAATTTGTTTAAAGGATTTGCCTATATTTTTCATGAGATATTAACTGGTTTGCACTTGGAGTGCACACTTCTGGGTAATTTTTTTAATAATGCCTGCGATATTTGGATTTGAAACGTAAATATTAAGCTTTGGCTGTTGAACGCACTGTGCTTGTGTAAAGATTTAAATAAACAATTTGGTGTGGACCTCATTAAGTGACTGATGATTGCGAGGTTGCTTTATCAGAGAGGATTACTTAATTAACTAATATGTGTGTATTTACACCAGGATGAAAAGTTTTAAAGTTGATTATGACTTACTGTTTTCTCTGAGATATATGCTGTTTCACCTTTGTATGATCAAGAGTAATTATTGCTAGAGTGTACGCAAAAATTGTTGTGGGAAATAAACCCGGTTATTATATTTGCTTATATGAGCACAGTGGTTTCCACTTCCAGATTCCAATATGCAATTATCAGGTTTCATCCATACTGTTAGCATTCCATGCTTCATTACTGGCACTAACCATAATGGCAGGCAACGTTCCCCAGACTTCTGCGAAACGTAAACCCTTCCACAGGACTGCCACAGGTTATACATCACTCAACGTCACTAGCTTCCAGTCATCCATCGTTCGTGGCGCATCCCTTAGCATTGACTACAGAAATGTGTGACATGTGAGGAGGCGCTCGACCAATAACTTGTGTGTCATTATTTTTAACTCCCTAGGCATAGTCTTTGTGCTTGGACCGGAACTCCACTCGGCTGTTTACGCTAAAACCACTTTCCACAATTCGATAAATGGTATTGGTTCCCGTGAGACACCAGACACAGCACCCTTATTTACATGGTGCTGATAACAATTACTTTCAGAGGTGCCATCACGAAATTTCATTTGGTTTCTACTCTTCTTACTGGGAGCCAATGGCTCATAAAAGTGTGTCAGCACCAGGTCGTAGAGCTTACTGATTTGTGCTCTGGCCACTACACTCACACATGAACATAGGTTCGATCGTTTATTTGGCTTATGGCTGGTATCACACCACAAACATATTTATGAATATCAACATGGAAGTTGACTGTTATATTGCAACTTCCCATATTTACTTATAAAATCAGTTATTTCACATACTAGTTACCACAGGGCTTATTACAAAGACGCAATTCTGTACCTAGTAGGGATTCCGAACAACTTGTTAATCTGCGAGTCTGTCTATGAAGCATGCAAGAAGTACTAAGTGACGGCTGCACCAGAGATTAATTCACAACTAGCCTCAATGTACATGCTGTGACATTAGTCTGAAATGTGTACTCTTGTGTTCTGCGTGTTGGAGTTCAGCCGTATAATGGAGTCTGACGCTGCTGCTTTGTGTCCTAGTGTACGATGAGGTGATGATATGTGGCTTGGCTGTGTGTTAGGTGAGCACTTTTGCAACACGATCTTCCTAATCATTCGATGCAATCGCATGGTTCATGTGCAACTAAATTCATAGGCAAAATTTTGGGACAAAAGTAATGTCAATACTACGTAATATACAATGACAAAACATGGACCATACATAGAAGAAACTGCTACTTTATAGTACAGAACATAACTAAAAGCCGGCCGATGTGGCCGAGCTGTTCTAGGCGCTTCAGTCTGGAACCGCCCGGCCGCTACGATCACAGGCTCGAATCCTGCCTCGGGCATGGATGTGTGTGATGTCCTTAGGTTAGTTAGGTTTAAGTAGTTCTAAGTTCCAGGGGACTGATGACCTCAGATGTTAATTCCCATAATGCTTAGAGCCATTTGAACCATTTGAACGAAACTAAAAGAAATATGCAATGAGACGAACAGAAATAACATTTCTGAATTTGCTGCGATTTATGATCTCCCCCCCCCCCCCCCTCTTCAGGTCATTACAAACGGCGGAACATGGTTTTTAATAGGGTGTGTGTGAACCGTGACGAAATGTCACGTTTGGTTCTCTTCGTTTCCTACTTGTCTGTAGCGCGTTCCTTTTGAAATTCCCGCTTCCCGCTTCGCGCTCTGCTGTTTCCTTACCCTAGCCAGAGGGCGCTGTGACGTTGATGCGGCCGGCTGCCTGCCGTATTTGCGGGAGATCGGCGGTCTGGAGGAGGAACTCTGATTGCGGACGTCTGGGAGCGCACCGGAGGCCACGCCGTTCTGTTGATGGTTTGGCATGACTCGTGTCAGGTGTGATGCATCGTTAAGGCCGTGATAGCAGGTCTTGGTAGCAGATGAGGCATGGTTGTCCACTGTGACTCCTATCCTACGGATGCCATCAGACTTAAGTAAGACGTTTCGACCATTATTTGCGTCATTTGAAAGCAACTGGGGATTCCGGCGTCTGCAGTAATTCGGCGAAGATTATTTGTTTCGTCGGTGTGTAAACGATTGAACAAGGTGCAGTTTATTTAATGTTCACCTTATGCTAGGGTTCTGCGTGTGTTGCTTGCGAGTGTAAACTTGACTCTCACCTTTGTCTGTTGATTTTAAGCGCATCGTCAAATACTGAATCCAAGTAGTGACTTTCAGTTAATTAACTGGATTCTTTCTTTCCTCGTCATGACGTGTGTTAAATGGCGAAGCAGAATTGTAGACCTGAACTTGCTACCTCATTTGCGTGGCATCAATAACAGAGCCTAACCTAAGGCTTGAGGTAAGCAAAGGTATTTGAATATGTTTTAAAATATGGTGTGGAGTGTGTCAATGATTTAGATTGTGCTAGTTGATTCTGGGGTATGAACGGAAATGTTGTCAGGTCTGCCGTGTGAGGGAATCCTGATAGTTTTGATTGTTTTGGAAACTTTAATTGCGCGAGAAACTAGTGTACTTTAGTCCTGCCTTGGGTTAAGGCTATAGGGGGGCTCTGGCATTTGTACTGGAAGCTGCAACATCATCCTGTTGTTTCATGATTGTTTTGATCTCAAAGTAGGTGTTTGCCCTAAATATGCTTTGGGCTGGGCGTTTGCCCCTCAGCATTATACTTGACTGGTCAAACTGTCATCAGCTGATTTCAGTGCCGTAGTAAGTTGTAAATTAGTACGGGTTCCATTACCTTCTTGCTCGACGCTTGTCTTTAAATACGCCGCTAACCTGGTTAGCGTATGTTGTGGCTAGCTTAAGTTAATCACTCCTCAATAGCCCAACACAGTTTGTCGGCCGTCAGAAGCCGTGCATGTGTTGTTTATTCCTTTATTATAGTCAATCTATAAGCATGCTATTTTTAATTTTTTTACTCCACGTAGCCATTAAGTTGCCATTTTTGGGGTGTTTCGATGGAGTGCGGCTCCTTTGAGTATAGGTTTGTCAATTTCCAATTTAGTGTTTTTCCACCAGTTATAATCGTGCTTATGAGCGTATATATATATATATATATATATATATATATACTCCTGGAAATGGAAAAAAGAACACATTGTCACCGGTGTGTCAGACCCACCATACTTGCTCCGGACACTGCGAGAGGGCTGTACAAGCAATGATCACACGCACGGCACAGCGGACACACCAGGAACCGCGGTGTTGGCCGTCGAATGGCGCTAGCTGCGCAGCATTTGTGCACCGCCGCCGTCAGTGTCAGCCAGTTTGCCGTGGCATACGGAGCTCCATCGCAGTCTTTAACACTGGTAGCATGCCGCGACAGCGTGGACGTGAACCGTATGTGCAGTTGACGGACTTTGAGCGAGGGCGTATAGTGGGCATGCGGGAGGCCGGGTGGACGTACCGCCGCATTGCTCAACACGTGGGGCGTGAAGTCTCCACAGTACATCGATGTTGTCGCCAGTGGTCGGCGGAAGGTGCACGTGCCCGTCGACCTGGGACCGGACCGCAGCGACGCACGGATCCACGCCAAGACCGTAGGATCCTACGCAGTGCCGTAGGGGACCGCACCACCACTTCCCAGCAAATTAGGGACACTGTTGCTCCTGGGGTATCGGCGAGGTCCATTCGCAACCGTCTCCATGAAGCTGGGCTACGGTCTCGCACACCGTTAGGCCGTCTTCCGCTCACGCCCCAACATCGTGCAGCCCGCCTCCAGTGGTGTCGCGACAGGCGTGAATGGAGGGACGAATGGAGACGTGTCGTCTTCAGCGATGAGAGTCGCTTCTGCCTTGGTGCCAATGATGGTCTTATGCGTGTTTGGCGCCGTGCAGGTGAGCGCCACAATCAGGACTGCATACGACCGAGGCACACAGGGCCAACACCCGGCATCATGGTGTGGGGAGCGATCTCCTACACTGGCCGTACACCACTGGTGATCGTCGAGGGGACACTGAATAGTGCACGGTACATCCAAACCGTCATCGAACCCATCGTTCTACCATTCCTAGACCGGCAAGGGAACTTGCTGTTCCAACAGGACAATGCACGTCCGCATGTATCCCGTGCCACCCAACGTGCTCTAGAAGGTGTAAGTCAACTACCCTGGCCAGCAAGATCTCCGGATCTGTCCCCCATTGAGCATGTTTGGGACTGGATGAAGCGTCGTCTCACGCGGTCTGCACGTCCAGCACGAACGCTGGTCCAACTGAGGCGCCAGGTGGAAATGGCATGGCAAGCCGTTCCACAGGACTACATCCAGCATCTCTACGATCGTCTCCATGGGAGAATAGCAGCCTGCATTGCTGCGAAAGGTGGATATACACTGTACTAGTGCCGACATTGTGCATGCTCTGTTGCCTGTGTCTATGTGCCTGTGGTTCTGTCAGTGTGATCATGTGATGTATCTGACCCCAGGAATGTGTCAATAAAGTTTCCCCTTCCTGGGACAATGAATTCACGGTGTTCTTATTTCAATTTCCAGGAGTGTATATTGTTGTAGTCTTCAATCCTGAGACTGGTTTGATGCAGCTCTCCGTGTGTGTGTGTGTGTGTGTGTGTGTGTGTGTGTGTGTGTGTGTGTGTGTGTGTGTCTATATATATAAATATATATATATATATAATCACTGGTATCTAAATGGTTTTTTTATTACAATTGAAATGTACTTAATGTCATATTGCAAAGAAAGGAACTTATTGGAGAGTAACTGTTGCCGTAAGGTGTTGTGGACGGTGCTCTTTCTTGTTATTCACCTTAATGTTCTAGTCGATGTGTAAACTTGCTTATTATCTTCCCTTCAAATGGAGTGTGCCTGCCTTGATATTATAAGTGACTGCTTCACAACCAGTTCTTTAACGCGCCTACGAGCATATTTATATTTATCGGAGAACTTAAATTGTTTTCGCCTGTTGAACTTTAGTTAATGTGCAGAAAACTCAATCAGGTGTTTGTTATTGTTCTAGTGCTATTATCTGTCAAGCGTCCGTCTGCTTAGCTGGGTGGTAACGTGCTCGCCTCACATGCAAGCTGGACCGGTTTCGATTCCCGGCCGGGTTGGAGATTTTCTCCGCTGGGGGATTGGATGTTGTGTTGTCCTCATCATCATTTCATCCTCATCACCGACGCGTTGACTGAAACGAGACTTGCACTTAGCGGCTGAACCTCCCCGATTGGGGCCTCCCGGTCAACGATGCCATACGCTCATTCCATCTGTCAAGTTTAAAACGCGACATGTTTTTGGTGTGTTATCAAGTGTTACAATAAATCCAAATTGCTGTGAAGTTATGCGCTATTTCAGTTGTTCCCGTGATTTCCTATCTCCGTATATAATATTTAATTGTTTGATATAAGACTGATTAATCCTTTGTCGAAATATTGGAGGGAGGCGCGCGTGTCACAGTGTGATCACCAGGGACGGCAATACATGCCCTACAACGTACTCCTATTCTGGCCTCAATGTAGGTAAGGAGTTCTTGTGGTAGGGTGTCCCATCCCTGCAGCAGCGCGGCTGCCAACTGCCCGATGATCGTTGGTGCGTGTGGACGTGCTGCACAGTGTCTTCCCAAAGCGTCTCACAAGGCCTCGATGGGATTTAGGTCGAGGGAACGGTTAGGCCAGATCGTTCGCAGAATATCCATCCTGTTCCGAGAGCTCCTCCACCTGCCGTGTTCGCGCATTCACATCCATAAAACTGAAATCGGGAAGGAATGCTCCCTTGGAAAGGCGCACATGGGGAACGAGCAATGTATCACAATAACGTTGACCGTCAGTGTACCGTGTTCAAAGATTTGGAAGTCAGTACGCACATGCACATTCCTCCCCACACGATTAACAGCTGGACCACCAAAACGACCATGTTCCACAATGTTCATAGGTGCATTTCGTGTTCCCACCTCTCACCACGTGAGGGTACATCCAGAATCACTACTCAGACTGTATCTGCTCTCATTCGAGAAGAGCACGCGACTCCACTCCTCCTTGGCCCAGACCAAACGGCAGCCCTGTATAGTCGCCGTGCCACTGTGCTGAGTGAGACTGCGTGCCTTGCAGTCCCGTTAAATGTTGTTGCAATTGCACCCACTGTTTGATGTAAGTCACTTATTGCCTGTTGCGCAATTTAACGATCATCTACTTCAGTAGTTGACCCTGGTCGACCACCTCCTCTTCTTTTGACAACGGTGCCTGTGATTTTAAACGCCCGCCATGCACAAGAAATAATGCTGTGAGGAATATTAAACTCCTGCGCTACACTGGTTACATTTCGTCCTTCTCCATTTCCCCAGTGTAATGTCATCCAGATCTTGCTCCGCGCCCAGTTGTAATGATCAGAGCACCGTAGCAACTCGTTGACTGACACATGTTGTATCTTCCCATTCCTTT